>NC_073355.2:15883333-16232500 GCF_027580225.2 Misgurnus anguillicaudatus
TCCCTCGAAAGGGAACTGTAACAATGTATCTTTTAAGGCAACACATGTAACCTTGCTGTCACTTGAAATGTGTCCCCACATTTAGTCCTTGAATTTGAGGTTATTGGTCCTGGAAAGTCCTTGAAAGGTCCTTGAATTTGAAGTTAACTAAGGTGTGGGAACCCTGAAGGTGCCATTGAAATAAAAACAGTATTTAGCTAGGCATAGATGAATAATAAGAGCTACATGGTAATGACATACTGTATTATGATCCTCAAATGCGTTTGTTTTCTCATTTTTATGTAAACTTTGTGCACGCAAAAGACTGGAAAACAAGAATGTACGCCCCCAACATTAAATTACATATTAAATTAATTACAAAGTTGTTAAAATAATAAAAACAAAGTTGTGACTGCTAAGTTAGCGCTACATGCTTATTAAAGCTATATGCTAGCGTTTAGGCTGAAGTTCTACTATTGATGTTATACTTACATATTGAAGGTCCATATTAAAAAAAAAACTTATCACTCAGAAATGTCCATTAACAAACTCCAAATAATTAGTTTTTCCTCAAAATTTGTATTTTTGTCTGATCCAGGCTCAAATATATAAGGTCTGTTTACTACTGGCATGAGCCTCAGAGCAAAGCCAATCAGAGCAACATTATTATTCATGACCCTTCCAAATAGGGCAAAATAGACCATTTTATTCAAAGGACAAATCCTAGGGTTGTCAATGGACATGTAAAAACGTTTTTGGATATTTTTACACTTAGTAAAGTTGCATACCTTCTATGTAGATATCAGAGAACAATTTACATATTATTTCAATGCATTCTTTGGCACCTTTAAAATTTCATTTTAGTTTTACTTTAGGTAAAAAAATTAAGTAATTAAAGTAATATTTTAGGTTCATACAACTTTTCACTTTTTACAGTGTATTGCACACAGGCTATCCATGAATAGTGTCATGCTAACATGTGCAATATTAAAGGGACAGTAAGTAGGATTTTAAGTGTTTTATTAATCAAAATCAATGTCTTTATTCATAAATATGTCCTCGTTGGTATCAAATGACCTTTGCCAGTGATCTGACTTTTTTTTGTAAGCTTAGAATTTCTTCTCTTTACTTACATTGAACGGTAGAGATGCGCGGACGGGCTATTATTTCATCCGCAACCGCATCACAAAACTCATCATCCGTCCGCCATCCATCCGCACCAACGTTTCTGACCAGTTTTCAAAACCGCACCCGCCCGCCATCCGCTGACTGGGCGATGCAAGGCGCTGCTAATGACAGCCGCTGCTGATGACAACCGCAAGACTAGAAAGCCCTAGAATATATATAAGCAGTGAACTCAGGCTATGTTTACATTTATGCGTTTATCCTTTAAAACGCGTTACTTATGCTACGTTTACGCCTTTCATCTACACTACATCACCGTTTTCGACCCTCATAAACGGATTCGTTCGTCAACGCTGCAGACCCTGTTTTAGTTTGAGAACTCAGACGTTGCGCTGAGTGTAAATGTAGATGGAGTCTTATGTAAACGAACAGCTGATGTTAACGTGACAGCGCATCATTTTCAAAGTAAAAATTATTTTATTCAGGTAAATGGAGGTTTGCAACGGAGGTTTTGACAAAAATAGTAAACATCTACCAACCAGCTATTATACACGCTATATCGGATTGTTTTAACATGTATCATCATAGATGATGTCTATTTTATATTTATGTTTGAGTATTGTTGGGTTTGAATATTGTTGTAATGTGTTTATGTTTTGTTTAAATTTAGTTAGCTTATTACGAAAGATAGACTGTAATTTTAAACGCCATATAGGGCGTTGTAAAGGCCAATATGAAGGGAGAATTGTAATGGGTCAGACATTATTTTCGAGTTTAATTTAAGTTTTGTTTTCTACTTTAAAATGAATTTCGTTTCAGATAATTTGTCTCTTAATTTTAATCGATGTTTTGTTGATAAGTTCATAAGTGATGTGAATATAAATTAATAAAAACAATAAACTCAACGTCATTAATATTTAATGCTCGTTTAGCCGATTGCGCTTTTAACAATTTCAGCAATTTCTGTGTTGCTAGCGGAGGACGTGCACGGACCTCGCACACATTTAAAAATTTATGCAATAAGAATTTCTGTAGGCTAAAGCTATACTTCACCTCTTATATATGTTTGATTGAAGTTTGCATTTGCTGAAATTTATTTTTGCTTCAAGTTCGTTTAGTACTGTTCACTTGAATGCTTTCTTTTTAAATCATAAAGACCAGTCTCCGATCGGCGCACATGACATGGGACAAAAATAAATAAATAAATAGCCTAAATTAAACGCACAAATTACATAGTCTGCACTGGTGTCATCCTGATTTACCACTTTGTAAAACTTATTCCAGGCAACCCTTTTCTGACCTTTTATTTCCTTTGTTTTTAATTCTCATTTTTTAGAGTTTGCCACACACCTCCTTCGCCGGCGTTGATAAGAGCTGTGTCAATGCGTCCTCATTTCTCCGCGCTGTTAATGATAGAACGAATGGATCCTTAACAGCCGAGGATATCCCAAACAATTTAAACCTTTATTAAATAAAAGTGTATTTAGAAAACTTTTTCTTGTCACTGTTTTAGTATTATAAGTTATGTTTTGTGTTAATATTATTCGGTTTATGTTGCGTATATTTCTAAGGTTGATTATTTGATATACTGTTGTTGAATAGTTTAATCTACATCAATGTGTAATATTTTCTAAAATAAATTCATATTTTTCTGATTACATATTTATTTTAATAAGTCAGAAATGTCTCCGCTGTTTATTGCTGACAGGCGCGATGGGCGCTACTGGGGGCGCGTGTAAAAGGTGACCCAAATTATGGGTCCTCAGAAGGCTAGACCGTCTCATTTCAGTTCTCTTCGCGAACTTCTGAGCCTGCCACCTTGAAAGACAGAGTGCTCACCGTTTAAAGTCGCATGCTTTAAAGGACACAGCTAATAACAAACAGTCGATCCGCCACCCGCCGGAATTTAATTAAAATATTATTTTTCGTCACGTCATCCACCCGATCCGCGGTTTATCCGCGGAGTCCGCGGCTGTAACCGCCAACCGCGCATCTCTATTGAACGGGTAAGTCCAAGGAGGCTTCCATGTCTTTCTGCCATATTGATAAATTATAATAGCAGAGAGGGACAAAAAGCACTAGCCTACCAACGCGTTTCCACAACGGGTTTTCATTCAGAACACGTGAACTGGCTGAAACGGACAAGGAGATCAGCGATTACATAACGGCTACCGTAGTTGCAACACGCATTTGGAAAAGCGAGGCGCTAGAGAGCACTGTTGGTTTGAATGCAAAATACAATTTCACCACTAGATGGGGGTAAATCCTACTTATTGTCCCTTTAAAGAGTTCAGCCCCAAAAAATCAAACGTTTTCATTATTTACCCTAATGTCTTTTGTTGTTCCAGACGCTGATTTTTTTAATTGTTGTTTGGAGTTTTCCACTTTCCACTTCAGTCACCATCCACTTCCCATAGTAACCAGAAAATCCTTTATACTTCAAAATGACTCTGTTAACTGTTAAATAACACGACTTGATAATAACTTGACTTGTGTCATGTATGTTAAGTGTCCTGAAGATATTTTTCTTATGGGTACTGTATCACTATTGTTTAGTTGTTACGCAACTTCGACTCGCCTGAAAAGTCCGCTCCCCTTCTCCCTCTCATAATGGGAGAGGGAGGGTGTTACTGCGCCGAGTCGAAGTACTCCCAGAAGTGCTATTGCGCCATGAAATGTAGTTCCTCTTTTGAATCCGCTTGGAGAAGCGCTACGTTTTATTTTGTACCACCAAACTTGCTCGTATAACTACTCGTCTTAAATAGGAAAAACGTTGATGTGTTTGGTCACTTCTAACTTTATCTCTGAATGGTACCATTGAATGAATTGGGCTAAGCTAAATGCTATCGAAGTGTCGCAGCGCGCTCCAGCGCTTACGTGCACGCACACAGATGATAGAGGGATGTATCAACAATTCTTAGTTAAGGTAATAACATATTTTAATATTGAAAATGAGTAGACTATTCCTTTAAACATCCGAAAACTGGCTGTATATAATTAAAGTGAAATAATTATAATTTTTTAAAATTATAATTTTTAAACAGTGTAATAGTTTTATATTGTTTTGTATATACCAAGCTTTTCTTTTATTTACTATTTATTAAATTACTATATTATAATTATGATATAATATTTACTGTAAATACTTTATTCATTAGTGATTTTCACTACAATTATTTATTGCGGTAATCTTTAACATCTGTGGAAATAGCTCATTTGATGCTAATTTGGTAATACTTACCAAAGAATACTCTTGTAAAGGTTTGCGTCAAACATTCTAAAAGAATCCAATAACAGAGAGACATTGATAAATTATATCCTGATTTTTTTCGTTAAACAAATCAACTGAATGACAAGCATGCTGATTACAAAGATATAATCATGTATAGGTTTAACTCCTAGTTCTGTATGTCCTTTAAATAACCTAGTAAATCAGCTGGGGAGCAGATGTTTATCTCAGAGCTTATCAAACATGCTTAAACATGCTCTCATCATCACTCATGCTATATAATATTTCTGTAGGAATGACACTGGGCCGGTACACATCTCCTGATCTACCCCCTGCTCTTCTTCATTAGTCCCAAGCACACATGCACTCAGAAGAGGGTCCTGCTTCCCCACAGAGTGATCCACATCCAGGACAGTGTCCTCACTGGCCTTTATACAGGGGTCAAAGGGTTTACACCGGCCCAGTGTCTCCTTTACGACTCTATACATCCAGGCTGCAGTACCATGTGTCCATCACAGCTAACATGTGACATGTGGAATGGAAATGTAATTAACCCCCTCCTCACACACATAAAGCGCACCACCAACAGAATATGGGTCACGGTTAGGCCTGTTACGTGTTAGTAATGTAATATAATGGTTCTGAGGAAATAAGAGTTCCTGTGTATGAGATCCGGGGAGCTTATGTATATCCTCCCTGAACATGTGAATAAGCATGTGAGTGAAGAACTGCTTTATGGAATGTGTACTTGAGCCAATGCAGTGCTTATAGGACAGAAAATTAATAATCTCACTTACCTGCCTGTTAGCAAGGACTTGTCGGTGAACATTATAGGCGAATTCCAAATGCACTTTTTGCCTCCTCAAAGGGGGCTTCGGGAAGGGAACTGTCGCTCCAGATAAACAATTGCACAACTCATTCTATAATTCACACATCAAGATTTCCAATCATGGATGGGAATAGGGATGATACCTTTGCCCAATGTAACCTAATTAATATTCACTTTTAATCTTCAGATTAACTGAAATGTTTTAATAGGATTAATCAAAATTTGTATGTGCTAAATTAGCCAAAAAAAGCAAGCTGTTTTCCTCAATACCTTAATCTTATTAATAATTCTTATGATTTATAAATCTTAGTCAACCAAAGGAAGCACTTTTATACATTTATGAAGGATTTCAATTAATTATTCACTACAAAAAGTAGGTTGTAAGTCACTCTTTTAAGGGTTCCTTCTCCTGCCCAAGATGTACACAATGTTGTTATGACAAGTTTATGGCGGCTGCAAATGCATGTACACATCAATAGTACAAAACAACACCCAAATTATGTTACACTCAATACTGAAAATAACCCAAAATGACTCTTTCTGTGAAATCCCAGTCTAATTTTGAGATTATGAGCATGAAAGATTCATTTTACTCATTAATTGAACTTTCAATCTTTGACATTACTCATTCAATATAAAAGATATCAAGGTTATATTTTAACATAGTGTTCTTTACATCAGTGGTTCTTAAACAGGGGGCCGCGAGATGGTGCCAGGGGGCCCTAGTTTTATGACATTTTATAAAATACATTAATTTATCATGAATTCTGTGTAATTAAACCTAAAAAAATAAGGTAACTAACCAACAGGACTACTTTGTATAACTTAATATGTTTTGTTTAATTAAAATGTAAAATTTTAGAACAGTTTTTGGTCATAAATTTTCTTTGGGGGGCCGAGAAGGAATTGCACAATACACAAGGGGGGCCGCACGCAGAAAAAGTTTGAGAACCACTGCTTTACATGATGTCTTTATCACAAAAATGACTCTGTCTGGCTTTTCACACTCGCTGCCACTGGCAGGGTCACTAATATACATAAGAAAAAATATTTTGTAATACGAAACATGAAACACTCTCAAACTTAAAGGATTAGTCCATTTAAAAAAAAGTCCATATAATTTACTCACCACCGTGTCATCCAAAAATGTTGATGTCTTTCTTTGTTCAGTCGAGAAGAAATTATGTTTTTTTGAGGAAAACATTCCAGGATTTTTCTCATTTTAATGGACTTTAATGGACCCCAACACGTAACAGTTTTAATGCAGTTTCAAATTGCAGTTTCAAATGACTCTAAACAATCTCAAACAAGGCATAAGGGTCTTATCTAGCAAAACAATTGTCATTTTTGGAAAGATAAATAATATGCACCTTTAAACCAAAACTTCTCGTCTTCCTCCGGCTATGAGCCAGCGCGACCTCGCGTAATTGCGTAATGCCGTGAAAAGGTCACGTGTTACATATATGAAATGCACATTTACGGACGTCGGAACGGTCCTTTTTTCCACACTTGTTAACACTGGGGTGTAGTTTCACATTCGTCATCCTTGACCTCTTGATGTGATGACGTATTACATGAGGTCGCGCTGGTGCGTCACAGGACCGGAGATAGATGAGAAGTTGTGGTTTAAAAGTGCATATTTTTATTTGTCTTGCCAAAAATGACAATCGTTTCGCTAGATAAGACCCTTATGCCTCGTTTGAGATCGTTTATAGTCCTTTGAAACTGCAATTTTAAACTGCATTAAACCTGTTAAGTGTTGGGGTCCATTAAAGTCCATTAAAATGAGAAAAATCCTGGAATGTTTTCCTCAAAAAACACAATTTCTTCTCGACTGAACAAAGAAAGACATCAAAATTTTAGGTGACATGGTGGTGAGTAAATTATCTGGATTTTTTTTACGAAAATGGATTAATCCTTTAAGTTCTTGGGGAACCATATATAGCACTTTTGTAGAACCATAAGTGGTTCTAAAGCATGATTATAGCAAAACGTTTCCCTATGAGCCAGTGAACACCTTTTAGTGCTATTTAGTAACATTTTTAGAGTGTAGTGCTGTTGGTTGGTAGTTATATAAATATATATATATATATATTTTTTTTTTTTTACAGAATTTATGACAAAATAATGTATTTTATAAATGTCATAAAACTGGGGGCACCATCTCATGCACCGCCCAACAATTTGGAAACCACTGGGCTACAAAAGCAAACTACTGTTTCACAAAAGGTGCAGCTTGATAAATATATGTTAGACATCAGAGTTCACATTTGTATTTCTCATATATCATGGGTCTGTTGAATGCTTTATTCTGATTGGCTAAGAAATGTTCCATGGGTGTTGATTATTTTTCTGTAAACCGCACACCTAACCTTTAAATAGGCACCTTCCGAACCTTTGAATTATTTGAAAATAATGCACACTCGCTTCGCGTCGTGCCACAATACCACCTTGGGTGTCGTCAATTATTCCTTATAAACCCATTTTGTTTATACATAACTATTTGTATATTGTATAATTATGGCATATTATGTAATTAGTCAAACAGAATTTTATCCCAAACATTATAGTAACCATAGTTAAATCTAAGTATACACAAATTTGCCATTTACTAGTAACCCTATTTGTAATATGATGATATTTTATTAGGCAAAAAAAACCCATGATAACTACAGTACACTTTTACTATAGTAAAACCATGTTTCATTTTTTAGGGATGATAATGCAACAAACTATTGTCAAAATGCATAAAAATCCCATTAGGTTTAAAAATAGACCGACATTCATTATGTAAAATACATTATTTCTTTTTGAACGTGGGGTTGAAATATGACTCAGAGTTTATCTGTGCTTCTGAGATTCACCCACTCAATAGTTAAATGCGTGTGTGTTGCTAAAGTTGGTGCTTAAACTTTATCTTTCCTATGATTAGTACACAGCAGCTACAAAGCAGCTTTCACAATGCACTTCAAAGTCAAAGCGTTAAACACACCATCTAATTTTAACACGGTGTAATTATACATCGCAAACATCACGGAAGACAATGTTTCCTTTTAGTTCCAAACTTTGCTTCAAATCAGAAGTGTAATAACTACGTATAGTAACCGCGGTTAATAACAAGGTGTCTGTTTTGGGTTCTAATGTGTTTATAATTATGATCTAAAGACGTAACAGAGATTAGCCTCCACCTGTGCCAGTGGGTGTTTTGCTCTTTGTTTTGGGTTACGATGACATCATTTACTGATAAAAGGGCCCTGTGAAATATATTGGCAGATCTAAGGTTTAAGTGATGTATTCTTAATGGATAAGTGGTACCTTTAAATGCTACCCACACCTTGTTACGCCATCTAGTGTTGGGTCAAAGAACTACACAGGGTAATATTGAAATCTACGAGGACATCTTGTGGTGATTCCCTTTTGCTATCTTGTTGTTGTTTACATCACACCTTGTTTTTCCACTCTATGAAAGAAGAAATGGTTTGATGTTCTAGATCATTTTGAAGGGTTTAATAAAATCTCGCCGAGATTTCTCTGTTGGAAGATACGTTACCCTGCATGTGAAATCCAGGCTATCCAAGTCTCAATTTCACAGTGAATGTACTCTTTGACATGACATGACCTTACATTATTTTATGTCAGATGACTGTGCATGAAAAAAATAGGAAATCATTTGCTGAAATGAACTTCACACATTCAACAGATTTTTCTCCATAAGCGCTTTGTACTCCGTATTATTTCTTTATTGAATTCAAGGTGCACGCAGCCACACATATGTGCATGCACACACACACACACACACACACACCGTATACACCATTACTCGAGTCACAAAGAAGACAGAGAGCTGTTGATATTATCACATTCTTCAAGTAGAGCAGTATTATCCGTGTTGCTGGGTGTTGCGGTATGTTTCACCAGCCTTTGGCCTTCATTTGTTAATGCATGTGTTCTAATTTCTGCTGGGTTTTTCACACACCAGGCGGTGAATAGCACATGAGAAGTGTGAAGGTCAAAAGAGAAATGCTGGTGAAGAAAAGTATCCGAGTACTGAAGTAAGAATGGATTCTTGTGAAAAAGAAGTGGTCTATTGAAAGCTATTGGTATAATGTACAGATGGGAGTCCATTTTTCATACTCAGACATTCAAAACGTGGTGCTGAAAAGCTTTTGCTATACATTATAATCCATGAATTATAATTTTGCAATAGAAGAGAAAATACAATAGAAGAGAACCATCTGAACACTTGACCCGTAACCACTTGACATAAACGAATACATTCTTCAGGAAAGACAACATCGTACAGAAATGCTACGATAAAATCTCAACACAATCCAGTGTGATTCAAGGACAAATACTGAACAATCACAGTTTAGATAAGCGACTTTTCTGAAAGTATTTTCCTTGATAAGAGTGAACAGAGAACACTTTTAATCAGTAATAAGGTAAACATTATCGTATCATCTGCTGTATGGTAATGTGAGAAATTCACCACGATCCTGCTTTCGTGCTTAGGCCAGACACACACTGCACACATTAAATTTGGGAGTGAGAGTTGCATTTAGGTATGGGATTGAATTACGTTTCATGTGCATGTGTGTTATACAGGAGTCACTCCCGAATTTGAGATTGTTTACCCAAAGCAATATACATGAAAATCAGTCACGTGACCATTCGCTCTTTTTCCAGTTGCCTGCCGTCATCTTGAGTACCTACGGAGTACTGTCTATACCTAGCTTGCTACAATTTACAGCATATTTTCCCCCACATATCTTATTTTCTTGTTTTTAGTTTGTATATTCTATGCATTCGATTCATAAAGGCATAAATATGATGCATTTACATATTATGTCATAGAAAAATGAGCCCATGTGTCTCGTGTCTTACTGTGGGTTTACACCAGACGCGAGTTCAACAATTTGCGCGAGTAGTCAATAGCCTCTTTCACACAGTAATTCTGGTAAATTACCATGAATTTACCAGAATGAATTTACCAGTAAATACAAAAATGTGCTGTTCACACACGCAGTGGCGTTCCGTTATTTACCAGTAAGACATCATTCACACATCAGTATCAAAATACCGGTAAATTCGTTGAGAAAGCGGAAGTACCTGTAGCACGCGGCGAGCTCAGTGTTGTATCTGTAAACAATCCACGTTGTTCATATCCACGGTCCGTATTTTGCTGTTTTCACGTCTGTGGTAAACAGTCGCGAAGTTGCTCATGACCAAACAACATTGAATGAGACGACGTCAAACCGAAAATGCGTTTTTAACAACACTGTTTGCACGTTAGGCTTCACAGAGGGCGTGCTAAGGACGTCGGCAATTCGGCGGTAAGCTGTTTTAAACAACTTTGGTGAAGAAATGTGGACGTAAACTTCAGGTGTGCTCAACTTTCAAGCAGCATGTGTGTGGAAACGTCCGTAAACAGTGCGGGGGTAAACGCGTCATCTGTATTAAAACGCTACGATTGGCCCGAAGCTGTCAGCTGTAAATTACTGGTAATCTTACAACCTGTCTTACTGGTAAATTGGGAGCACTGATTTACCGGAAAGGTTCTGTTCACACATGATCTGTTAACTGCAATTTACCAGTAAATTACCAGTAAAGACTGTATGTGTGAAAGGGACTATTGCAAAGCGTGATCAGACGTGTCTTTGCGTGAAGCGATGCGAATGACACTATATGGGCGGGATGTTTACTAGTGCTGTGTTCAAAATATCGATACGACGATACATCGTCATGGACGCCTGACGATGCGTGCATCGATACAGCACCTTCCGTATCGATTCGGATGCACTTTTAAAAGTAACGTGACGAATCGCTGTTGATCCGTGATCCATATGGAAAGGACGCATGTGTCCCGCGGAGTAGGCAACGTAGAGTTAAAGGTAGCGGGGTATACTTTCACTTTGCGTGTCTGTCTTGCTGGCGCACGTGCCTGTATAGCGAGCCGCGTACTTGCGCGCTCTCTCTCTCGAGCGCGCACGCGCATTCAGTATGAAAGCACAGATATCTTAGCCTATACTACTGCAAAGGGCTTTATTAGCCACTCTCTTATAAAACAGTACTAACGCATTTGAGAAGAAACACAACAAAGATTTGCATGTGAAAAGTGTACGTCTAGAGAAGAGATACAGAGCTCCTTCAAACTATAGCTGTCACATTAATAATCTGATTTCTATTAAATAGTATTAAGCCTGACTGCATGTTTATAGATATATTCACAGATATAGAATAATGAGAGACAAATATAATGCCTAGATTAAGGCACCATCTTTGTAAAACTGCTTTAAAAAAAACATAAGTTAAGTACTAACTCTGGGATTTTAAGTATTTCTATGAGTTACCCCAGAAGCTAATAAATGAATGGCAAAAACACTGTTACAACACTGCTTATTCAATGTACAATAACCAGATGATAATAATAATAATAATAATAATGTTACTAAATTCAGAACAAAAATGTAATTCAAAATAGTCTTGTATCGTGATGCGCATCGTATCGGGGCCCTTGTATCGGGATACGTATCGTATCGGGAAATTGTTGGCGATACACAGCCCTAATGTTTACTGCGAAAACACGTGTTATTCGCCTCAAATGCGTCTTCGTCCAAGTTGAAACTCGAGAGAAAATCCGCATGACACGAAGTTCAAAAATCCCGTAAGTAATCTAGAGCGAGAAACGCGATGCCCCGCGTTTGATGTGTACGTAGCATTAGTCATCTCCACTGTTATTTTTATAATCAAAAACAGCTAACATGAAACAAAAACTGTAAATATATGATAAACATAACAATACAAACTTACTTTACCTGAGGCGAGCACAGCTCCACAGTCCGGTGCCACTTTGCGACGCGATTTTATTTTTATACAGCCCAGTATTTTTGCACCTCGATCATGCTCCTTATCACCTTTTCCAAAACACTCTCAACACAAAAAAGTAATCTGCAGTCGACGATCCACAATGGAGGTGTTTATATCTAACCTCTGGAGAGGTTTCTTAGCGGTTCTGTGAGAGGCTAGCCGTGCCGCTATGCTACCAAAACATGTGTAAGAGCAGATTTGCGCAGAAGTACATTTTACTGACGCAAGTTGAATCCTTGTTAAACTTTGCTGGATAGGCAATAGCTGGCTTAATTTTGGTCAAAACTTATCTGATTGGACAAAACAGAAAAATAAGGCGGAATAATCATCGGGGCAGTCTAACGCAGAAGAGATGACTTTTCAGTGATAAGAATTAACATTTGATAGAAAATAAACATAATCGATCATACTAACCGCAAGCGCGTATGTAAACAAAGGAGGATCTGCTGGATTTTCCCTATTTTTTGTTGTTTTGGATTAAATGTGGGATGCATTTTGAAGGGTGGACCCTTAGGGGTTGTGTACACCAAAACTTTTAAACGCGGCTGAAAACGCCTCGACAACGCCGAATGCCAGCTGTTTTTGAGCTGAGTGCCAGCTTTCTTTAGCTAAGCCGCGCTTTGGTAGCTCTGATACGTCAGCGGTGAGACGGTTGGTTGCTGTGCTACTTGTCCCGCCCCTCCTCCACTGTGATTGGACGGCCGCGTGAGAACTGACATTGACAAGCAGAGCTTTTCATCCAAAGTTTAAAATTTTTCAACTCTCTGTACTCATCGATGAGCGCGGAAAAACCACCGGGCGCCGGTTGAGAAAACCGCTAGCTGCTGGCTTATTTGAAAATGCAGAGCTTTCATTGGAAACAATTGAAAACATGCGCCGGCCGCGGGCGTAAAAGCTTTGGTGTGTCCAGCCGCTTACGTTGCAATGTACGCTAACGTTTTTTGGATGAAATTATCAGAACCATATGGCAAGATATGTGAGTATTAATTCATATTAATATGCAGTTCGTCTGTATTTCATTTAATCATTTTCACTCCAGTGCAATTGATGACAAAAACAAGCTCAAAACATGAATCTTGAGTGTTTTAGCTTTCAAATAATGCAAAGTTTATGATTGTTGATTGAATATTTGATGTAAAACAAAGTACAGAAACACATAGACTGACGTATCCATCTTGCAGAATCAGATACTAAAGATGGCGGCAGACAAGTTTGAAAAGTGAATGACGTACGCTTTTAACGTCATCTGATATTCATGTACAGTATATGGCATTCTGCATCTGTAACTATCCCAGACAGCAGATGACTCCGGGCCGGAGTCAGGGGATGAGGTGCGGCTCTGGCATGGACTTGTCTGCTGTATGCTCTCTTTCAAGGATTTTTAATGCGTCCGTAAGTGACAACCCTATTTAGCCGCCGTGTATGCTGTATGTACAGAAGCTCTATTACTTGTTAAGCCTTCTTTGAAAATCCTCAAGTAAACTTCTGTGTTGAAGTATTTCAAGGCTCTGGTTTCTCTTGAGTTCAAGTCATAATCTGTGCCTTATTTGAGATTGTTTACCCCAAGCAATGTGTGGCATTTTGCGTCTGGAACGATCCCAGACAGCAGATGACTCCGGGCCAGATCTGGGCCGAAGTGTACGAATGCGGAGCGGCTCTGGCACGGACTCGTCTGCTGTCTGCTTTCTTTTGAGAAAATAAAGCATTTTGTTAATGCGTCCGTAAGTAACAACTCTATTTATCCGCAGTGTATGTGGCCTTACAAAACCGCTGTATTTACAGAAGCTCTATTACTTGTTAAGCCTTCTTTGAAAATCCTCAAGTAAACATCTGTGGCTCCGGTTTCTCTGAGTTCAAGTCATAATCTGTGCCTCATCGGGTAAGCTTTAAAAAACACATCAACAGAGAAATCTTCCGTTCAAAATAGACCCTTCTACCACTAAATTCATACAGATCTATTAACAACAAGCTCCATCAGAGGGCTTTTACATTAAAACAGTGATAAAATACTGATCTTCAAACGTGATCATTTACCATACCTTTTTTTGGACAACAGTGAAAAATACACATTTGAAAGAGTTTGCATTTGAAGAGTAAACATAGTACAACAGGTATAAAAGACCACCATCAGAAATACAGTACGTGCACTACAGGGGAAACACTACTCTTCCTCCATCGACTTCTCAATCTCTTTCAGCTTCCTCACAAACTCTTGCGCCTCTCGGTCTCCTGCTCTCGCCTCCAGCATCTTCATGATGGGCTTCTCTGTATGAAGAGAAACAGCTCTGTCACAGATGAATCCATCGGGTCAGACACGTCAAGAATGTACTGATGTCATTGTGATTCTTCACAATAGGGAATGACACATGTACAGTTATTGGAAATTCTTTTGAAAGAAAATCGACACTGGACGGGCTACCAAGCAACAGATACTAAGCATCAAACAATGTTGAAAGAATGAAAGAAATACTAACAAAATACATTTCTTTGTCATATTAATATATGTTACATGTTAAAGGAACAATTCACAAAAGCCATTTGTTCACAAAAGCCATCTGTTCCTAGTTGGATGTCAGATGACTGCCTTATTTGAAGTCATAAAATACATTGCTGAGTTAAAGAAAATAATAAAAATAAATACATTGTCTTCTGTTAAGTAATTTTTGGACCATTTGATAAACAGTAAGAGGACAGGAAAGTACAGGGTGGAAAGAGGAGTAATGGGCGTTTCACACTGTACGAAATCGGCGCATGGCTAAAGCTTTTCTTGTGTAGTGGAAGCGTTTTGTGCAAACTGCAAAACAAGTTGTGCTGACTGACACCGTTTCACCTCTGTAACCGCTCCCAATTTGCCACTTTCTGAACGTCTCCTACTGAAAATGAACTAGTCACTTGCGGTTGTCACGTACCATGTGAAACACCCATAATGCTACGTACACACCAAACACGTAGCATCTAGAACATTGCTCGTTCTAGTTTAACTTTGTGTCATGCAAATTTTTCGCTTGAGTTAAATATTTTCAACTTGCGTGAAGGCGTGTTTGAGACGAGTAGTGCGTGTTTTTGCGCCTATCGCGACGCCCAATTCACGTCCGCCCAGTTCACGTCATTTGCATCACCCCGCGTGAGGACGTGTCTGATCGCGTGTTTGCATTGACTTTGTATGAAATCTATTTGCGCAAATCGTTGAACTCGCGTTTGGTGTGTATGCCCAATAAGGGATCGACAAAGGACCTCAAACTGAGAACTCGGGTCGTCGAAAGTGCGTCCACAACATATGTCAGGTCACTGCCCACTAACCACTGGCCTCCAATGATTTCTATTGTTGGCTTTTGAAAGACAAATTGTTTGCAGCTAAATGGACTTACCGCTTGGTTTTTGCCGGGACAGATGCAGGATAATGGGTTGAAGGGTCTTTCCAGCGGGCGTGGCACTCGGTCTTCCCGGCCAGCAGAAGTCACTCAGTGGAGCTACAGCCTCGCCGGCAAAATCGTTGGTAGACAACCAATCATAGTCCATCACAGTGAAGGTCAGACAGGCACATCTGTGCCTGTACTGCTCTGGGCTGACATGGCTGTCAGCAGAGAAATAAAACGGATTACTCAAGGCATTTGGTATCAAAACTGTGATCCGTCAGAATGTAGAAATGAACTGATACTTACAAGTAAAAAAGTTCATCAAAAACTGGATGAAGGGTTTTGAGCTTCACTTGAGTGCGTTGACTACGAGCCGTGGGGAAGAGATGATGAGGACAGAGCTCCACTATGACGAACGGGTCACTGAGGCCTAAATACAGAAAAAGCATTCAAGTCCAATTCAGAGTAAAGAGATGAGCAGAATGTTTTTAACTCAGAGGTACCATTAGCATCCAGGGCGATGAGATCCGCTGCGTGCAGTATCTCCACAGTAAGTCTTTGTTCAGGGGCGTCATAGTAACACTTCACACTGATACGACCAAACCGACTGTGCTTAAGGATTCTCTGTGAAGCCAATGTGCATTTGTTACAAATGACAGCTTGTAATACTTTTTAAACGGCAATTCGTAAATGTTGCCTCTTTCTCGCCATCTCTGTTTGAAACATGAAATTGCAGGTTACTTAACGTATTTATTTTTACGTTCTTTAAAAACAGCTCACGGTTTTCACAAATCCAACCTCGCAGTTCAACTTATTTTGAACAAGTAATTGTAGAGGCAGTTTTCAACACTAATTCTTTATGTACTTGCTTAAAGCGCCACTATGTAAGAGTGGCTCATGTCTCCCACATGTGGTTGAAAAGCATAATTGTCTGTTATCAGTGTTATAAATACTGTTGTTGTATAGCCTGTATAACCGTGGGCAGGGCAATACACGTGAATTTGTTGACAGAACTGGTGCAGAAGTCATTTGAAAACCTAGCAGGTAAGGTAGCCCGTGGGACTGTAAGTACCAAGTCTGTGTTCTCTGACCCAACCACCCAACTTATGAGGGTTGTTGTAGCTGCTAGGAGGCTAATCAGGTTGGAACAGCAGTAGAATTTGTCCAGTTAAGAGTTGTTCTAACACTGAAATAATTTTAGAGACATTATTTTAAGGTCGAAAAAAGTGTTGTTTTCTGTTTAGTTTTAATCAAAATGTTATTTTTGTTTGCTTGAGTCACTAGAAGTCACACAATAACAGGTGTTTCAAAACTTCTTGTAAACCTTCATTTTTTTGTCCTCTGGTTATGGCTTGGTTAGCTGGGATGTGATTATCAGCTGCAATGTCTGTGGTGCTGAACTCAAGCGCATCAGGCGTTAGTAGATCACCTGCACCTGAGGAGCATGAGCTCTGCTTATTTGCGACCCTGAACAAATTTGCGCTGCTTTTAGTAGATTGCGTAATAGTCAGCTGTTGCGCCTGCGTTATTTAATTTGTGCCTTTTTAGTAATTAACCCGCAGATATTACCACTCCCATCTGTGCTTTTTGGAAATTGGAAATATGTGTATTTATCAAAATGTGGCGCTCAGTTACATCACTTTAATCCAGCCATCCAATCACAATAGAGGAGAGGCGGTACAAATACTACACTGACCAACCGGAACATCCTTCCTCTACACTGAACAACAACATAAAAGTTAATATAGCTTGTCGATTACTATATATAACACCCTGTGCCATTACAATATAAACACGCATTGATAAAACAGATTATATGCGCAAATGTTTTTATTAGAACAATGCCTGCCACGCCTTTGGTGAAGTTCAGGATTTTACCTCAAGATTGTATAAATTATAGTAGGGCTGGGTAAAAATATCGATTCATCAATGCATTGCAATTATTTGTTTCTCAATTCAATATCGATTCATCAAATCCTATGAATCGATATATATCAAATCCTATGAATCGATTCATCAAATCCTATGAATCGATATATATCAAATCCTATGAATCGATTCATCAAATTATATGAATCGATATATCAAATCCTATGAATCGATTCATCGAATCCTATGAATCGATTCATCGAATCCTATGAATCGATTCAGTCCCTCCCCCCCGGCCAGTGGCGGCGCTGTGGGCAACACTCTAGTGAGAGCGTTCAGCATTGTATAAGACGCGCTTTATTAAAAATATACTCAGGTACTTAATTGCTTGTGTATTTACTTATTATTGAATCGATATCGAAGCAAGCAAACCAATATCGAATTGAATCGAACCGAATTGAATCTACGCATCAAGAATCGAAATCGAATCGAATTGTGAAATTCCTAACAATACCCTGTTCACAGCGTATGAATTTTCTGTTTTGTTTTGACTTTTATTTTAAATTAGGCATTGAATTGTGTTTTAGAAGTGAAGTAAATGTTTTTTTTTGAAGTGTAGGATACAAGGGAGTAAATTCTCTGATTATAGTATTCAAAATCACAAGTAAACAACATATATTCCACCAATAATTAAACCTGATGTTAACTGTACCACAACTTAAAGGAATATTCCATTTTCTTAAAAGAAAAATCCAGATAATTTACTCACCACCATGTCATCCAAAATGTTGATGTCTTTCTTTGTTCAGTCCTTTTTTGAAGAAAACATTGCAGAATTTTTCTAATTTTAATGGACTTTAATAGAACCCAACATTTAATACTTAACTCGACACTAAACAGTTTTTTCAACGGAGTTTCAAAGGACTATAAACAATCCCAAACGAGGCATAAGGGTCTTTATCTAGCGAAACGATTGTCATTTTTGACGAGAAAAATAACAAATATGCACTTTTAAACCACAACTTTTCGTCTAGGTCCGGTCCAGCGCAACCTAATGTAAATGCTTAGTGACGTAGGGAGGTCACGTGTTACATATATAAAACGCACATTTGCGGACCATTTTAAACAATAAACTGCCACAAAGACATTAATTAGTATCAGTTGACATACAACAATGTAGGAACGGTCCTCTTTCAACACACTTGTAAACACTGGGGCGGAGTTTCGCGTTCGTCCTCTGTGACCTCTTGACGTCATGACGTATTGCGGTGACGTAGTGGGGTCAGCTGGCGCATCACGACCAGATCTAGACGAGAAGTTGTGCTTTAAAAGTGTATATTTGTTGTTTTTGTTGTCAAAAATGACAATCGTTTCGCTAGATAAGACCCTTGTGCCTCGTTTGGGATCGTTTGTGGTCCTTTGAGACTCCGTTGAAAAAAACTGTTACGTGTTGAGTTAAGTATTAAATGTTGGGTTCTATTAAAGTCCATTAAAATTAGAAAAATCCTGCAATGTTTTCTTCAAAAAACATAATTTCTACTCGACTGAACAAAGAAAGACATCAACATTTTGGATGACATGGTGGTGAGTAAATTATCTGGATTTTTCTTTTAAGAAAATTGACTAATCCTTTAAGTTTTTAAAGCTCAAAATGCACTAAAAAAAATTACATTTTCCAGGTTGCTTCAGTGCAAATGCTAGCAAGTACTCC
Organism: Misgurnus anguillicaudatus; assembly: GCF_027580225.2. Classification (NCBI taxonomy): domain Eukaryota; kingdom Metazoa; phylum Chordata; class Actinopteri; order Cypriniformes; family Cobitidae; genus Misgurnus; species Misgurnus anguillicaudatus. The sequence goes on from NC_073355.2 coordinate 15,902,299, forward strand.
ACAACACTCTGTACAAAGCCCCGGCCCCAGAAAACCATCAGTCTTTAACGATTGATGATTGGTGTTTTTGGATCTTGTTAATATCTTTTATCTTTGTGTAAACACACTTTATTTAAAATATATGCAAATACGAATAAGATACATTTAACAGGGGTTGTTTCAGTTCAGCATTTTCAGGCATGTTTTGGTTAAGATTCTGTTTAAGAAGCCATCTGCCCATGTAGGCAGTAGACAGTGAGTCAGCTCAACAAGATTTGGGACACAGTCGGAGATTTTACTCAAAACCTTGCACCGTGTAAAGAGTGCTTAGTCAAAGAGGAAGTGACTGATGTAAACTTCTAATCATCAGAGGAAGGAATAATATCTGTGATGTCTTAGCTCCTAATCAACACCTCCTCTCTCTCTGCAGGGCAGGAGCTAAAAGCTGTGGCGCCCCAGCGGGACTTCCACCCACCTGCTGGGAGATTTTCTCCAGAAAATACTGCTCGATCAGCTCAAAGGACGAGCATTTGTTCAGACGCAGCTCATCCTCCAGGACCTGATGGAAAAGTAAAGTCAAAGCAAAGTAGATGATGCCATGCTTGCTTGTCTCATCTCTGGTGAGAGCAGAGAAGTCCATACCTTATAATCTCCACTTTTAAGGTCTTCCAGAAGCAGCCCTTCTCCATCGGCGTGAAAGAAATGCACCAGCGTCTATGTGAGAAAGGACTTACTATTATATGGCACTAAGGTGTCTTATCAATAGTTTGCGTTACCAGATAAAAATGCTGTGGTTGGGTAAAATTTGACCAAACATAATCATTGGGTTAAATTAACCTAGAATGTCCATAATGACCCAACCATGGGTTAAAACGATTCAGCATTTCGGGTTGAAAACAACCCAGCATACAGATAGCTTAATTTAGATCCAACGGTTGGGACCCACACCTTCTTATAACACATTCCCGATATTTGTTATGCTAAAAGACTAACTATATGGCGAACATCATGTTCATCCCACATAATCGCTCTGCATTTTATTAGTTTTCATGTAAATCTGTCATGAGCTCCTGCCAGATCTTCCCTGAGTGGAGGCGGGGACTAATTAGCATTTTTATATCTATGGTCAGAGCTGTGGGATTGAGTAGAGGCATGGACTAATTTGCATATTCATAGATGCACAGTGGTTCTATCAACCTAGAAAATGTGGAAAAGAACAAGCCAGTAACTTAATTTGGTAAACCATTCTCCGCAAGCATGTGAAAAAATAGGTAATTTAAATTTGGTTTCCCTTGTGATGTCAAAAGGGCATCTTATTATAATAATACCGCCCTTTAAAGCAACACTAAAGAGTTTTTGCTCTTTGCTCCCCCTACAGGTTGGAAGCGGAATTGTCCATTACCACTGTCGTAAATAATTTAGCCTACTGCGCAAAGCTGGCTCTGATTGGATTGTAGGTCTGCCGTGAAGCAAGTTTTTGTAGTTTTCACTCAAACTACAGGACCGCGACCCGACGGTTGGAAACTTTTTAGTGCGGTTTTGGCCGATAGAGGGCTGCAAAGTGAATGTGAAAGTGCCGTTCGCCCTGTTTCAAGTGGATGAATGACTGAAACTTTTTTGGAAACGTTATTTTAAAGACACACTATGCAGTTATTTTACCTTAATATAACAGCTTCAAAGTTATTTCGGTGGTAAACAAAGTCATAGTATGGCGAATCATCCTCCTGTTGAAGCTCGGGGAGGACACCGCTACCAAAACCAGCAATGCAAGCTTGAGAGAACCGCCCCTGACAAATCTCGCGAGAATCACGACTTGCTTTACGGCAACAACGTCACACACATTAGGCTTGTTCGACTTCGTGTGGCGCTGCAAGAACCGACCGCTGGATGACGTCAAAGTACCGCGAGAATGATCCAAGACAGCACTTTGACGTAATCCGGCTGTCGGTTCTTGCAGCGCTGCAGGTAGTCGGTCAAGCCTATAACAACAACTGCACGTGCGAATTTGAGACGTGATGCTAAACCATTTAAAAGTTAAGAAAGCGCGTTCGGAAGTGAGTAGGAAAAGAGAATCTGACCGCGCTAGGAACCGGACAAGAGTCCCACTCGGTCAGGTTTTTACTCGTTGGCGTAAGCTAAAAGACAGTACTGGAGGGATGCTGATCTGGCGATCTTGTTGATGGACTAGTAAATAAATCTCTCATTTGTAAACTTGTTTGCGGTTTATGTTGTATGTTGTTGCGCTTGCTTGTAGTATGTCATGCGATTATCATGACAACAGTTGTCAATATCTCACATAATTATCAGGACATAAATAAGCCTAGAGGTTGTAAATAGTGTAAACATGCACAATTTGCAAACTATTATGATCAATAGCAATAATCATGTATAGTGACATTATAACGAACAACGTTATGAGATAATGCAACGTACACAATTAACTTTGTCATGGCATTTTGTAATGTTTACTTGTGATTTAGCTGCAATCATGTGAAAAACATTATAAGCTAGCAAACGTAGTACTATATTATTATATGCACTCTACACTTGGAATAAACTTCTCATTATCCTATTACCATCATTTGTAGTTAAGTCGACTATGCAGTAGCCTAATATTTGTATGCAATTGTGAAACCAGGGTTCCCGCGGGGTCTTAAAAAGTCTTAAAAAGTCTGAAATTTAGAAAGTTAAATTTAAGGCCATAAAAAGTCTTAAAAATGGCCAGATTTTCACCATAGGTCTTAAATTTAATTAACCCAAGTCTTAAATTTCTTACCTCCATTTATTCCCGAAAAGGTTGTCCGAAAAAAAAGGTAAATTAAAATGCCTCAGTGACGGAGGAAGAATGTATTTGATGGGTGGGCCTCTAAAAAGAAAAGTTCTGCACTTTGCGTGTCACTGAATGTCTCTTCAATCCAGTTTGTAATCATTATTTTTTAAAGAGAATACAAATGTTATATTATAATCCACGCAATTCATGCCATAAGCTATATTTCAGATGTTGTTGATCCGACTGTATACTGTAGGTTTGGCGAGAAAAATCTTTTTTGTGTTAATTTAACCAACTAGCCCATGGCATACCAGTGCATTTGCAAGGTTCTGAAACCCAGAAGCGAAAAAATCAACACTGCTTTATTAAAAATCAACTGAAACAGTCAGGCCGTCAAGTCCCGCGCCATCAAAAATGAGTCAACTTTAGTGTTACACAGTTTTCATATGCAGCCTACAAATGCGACCTCTGGAGGCTACAGCCTTCGAATTTAGAAACGGCCTTGTTTGCAACACACAACAAACCACGAACAGCCTTTTAATAGTAAATTTCCTTTTCATTTCATTATTGTGTAATTAGAGAGGGGAATAAATGCGATGGCGGTATAGTGCATATTTATGCATATAACATATGGGTGGAGAAAGTGTAAAACATGTTAACAAGCCACATATCAGCAGCTGACCATACTGATCTTCCCATGTTAGTGGATTTTATTTGTCAAATAAATAAATAAATAAATAAACAAAGATATAATAAAAATATAATGTTTTGAGAATTTCTGAGATCATTGTGCCGCTTTGGTCTTAAATTTCACTCATAATGGTCTTAAAAAGGTCTTAAAAAGTCTTAAATTTGACTTTGTGAAACCTGCAGGAACCCTGGAAACATTACCTGGTCATTATCTTTGGAGTACTACAGTGGGAAATTACGACAGTTGCAAGTATTCTCCAGCGACTCTAGGGGTCACTGTTTGACAAAAACGGTGAATTGCATAGAGCGGCTTTAAGGTAAAACAATCTCTTTAGTGTTGCTTTAACTTTTTCCCCGCCATTGACGAGTTAACTCATCAATTAAGAGAAAACGCTTCCCTGCCAATGACGAGTATTTTCCTCAATCCGCAATACCGCTATTATCCACCAACTCGCTCTTCCACAACTTATACAACCCGGAAGCAATGCCTCACATGAAAGAGCAAGAACTCTGTTTATGTTTTGACGATCGCTCTGAATGGGATCTCTATGAAAAGTCCTTCACAAAAATGTAATAATCTCAGCTTTTTTGCTCAAAATTTGGTGTATTTGAAGAAACCTGCCCATATTTGAGAGGTGATAAGAAGAGAACTAATCAAAGTTGGATGAAACAGTTTTTTAAAAGCACATTTGATATATTGTATATCTATATATTTAAAGAAGAACATTTTCTGGAAGGCATTCAACTTCTGTGAAAATCATGAAAATGCAGGCGCTTTAAAAACCCTGGCGGGGAAATAGTTGATTTGCACTATCCAACCACGGCACTGTCATTTAGTGCAGAAAAAGAGAGAGAGAGAAATTGACAGACCAATTGAGTTTCAATTTCAACCACTATTATGGTGATCAGTGTCTGCATTTAATCAGCTCATTTGCATTTTAAAGGACACACCCAAAAACGGCACATTTTTGCTACAAAGTGTCGATTTTAACATGTTATAATAAATTGTTTATATGATATTTTGAGCTAAAACTTCACATATGCACCAAAGATTTAGTTTACATCTTAAAAAAGTCTTGTGAAATTTCCCCTTTAACTGATAAAATTGTTGAGTACATGGGGACTTTAATCTTTAACAATTCATAGTTACTATGAATAGTTAATTATAGATTGCAACCTGCCAATGTGCTATGAAAAACATATTTAAAACTGATCTAGCGGCTGTCTTTCTTCTCATTCGCATTGTGAATCAGGCACTAGAGCAATACAGAATATAAACAATACCAGTAAGTTACTTCTTACTGAATTCCACCCATTAGTTGGCATTCAGCACCATTCTCAAAATATCTGTGACAATAGCTGTGGTCAAGAAGTCCTGCCATGCTTTATGACTCATCCGCACTGACCTCGGCTGTGTACTGGAATCGTGTAAAGAATTCCACCTGGACGCCCCTGTTCTCCGCCACAGTGTCAAGGATCATCCGCAGGAGCAGCTCCCACAGGCTCTGCAAAACCCTGAGATACGCAACAACCAGAAAGATCATTCTCACGGACACACGTGACCTCGTACACACAGTGAATTTTAACTTCATAGTGCTCGGTTGACTTGCAGAACATATTACTGTGTGTAAATCCCCATGTCATTACTCCAATGGCTACATTGTGTCCCTCTTAGGTCGCATAATAAAGAAAGTACAGTAATTACCTCGTTAGATTGTCTTTAACCAGTGACTTGTTGAGGATGACTAGAGTGTCATCTAGGTACTTCATCAGAGGAGCTACAGCCTGAAGCGGATCATCAGACAGGACACAAATATACATTTAAGTACACTTTAGAGCTGAATTTTGCAAATATGATTTATTCATTAGTCATACTTGCCTCGTCGTTGTTAATGGAGTCTGGTGAGAGGCTGATGTGTTGAATGCATCTTCTTAGTTCGGAAAGCATCTGTGAAGTGCAAAGCGTGTCATATATGGCACATCTCTGAAAGCTCATTCACATCTTTGCCCTCAGACACGGGTTGGGTAGGAGTGTTACATATCTGACTACACTCTTTGAAATTAAGGGGGTTTCACATTAGCACTTTTGGTGCGCACCCGGGTCCATTTCAGGTCAGAGTTCGGTTGGTTTGAATGATGTGAACACTGTTTACAGAACTCAGGAGGTGGTCTGGGGTACCGTTCATGAGGACTGTGGTACGTTTCGCTGCTGATAAGAACACAATCAAACTAAATTGCGGAAGTGAAGCGCTATTAATGACGCACACGAGCGTGTTTGTGCTTATTAAAATTGATGACAAGCGCTTGCTTACAGAGTGACGCGCTGTAAATATAATTTCTGTTCATTTCCTGCTTGCCTCCGCAATCATCGGTGGACAACTCGCTTTCTTTTGTACAATTTAAGTACTCTAGCAGCAGAAAGATGCAAGTGTTTTTTTGTAATTTCTTCTTTAATAACAAAGCGAAGGTGCAAATAAAGAACAATAAGGATATGAACATCTCTGTCCATTTTGGCGCCTTCTCTTTCATACCCACTGCCTAGCAGCATAAGTAAATGGCTGCAGCTTGATGACGCAAGTGTACCATGGTTCAGAACAAAATGATATGATGTGAACAGACACCAGCGGGGAAGAGGGAATGGGGATTGATTAAACTCGGTTTCGGACCAGGCAATTGAACCTAATATGAAACCACCCAGACAGCAGACGACTCTGGGCCAGATCTGCACCGGATCCGCACCAGAGCTGCTGAGTTTGGTGCAGATCCGGCCCTGAGTTGACAGGTTCTTTATCAGGCTGTATGGTTTTTAAAAGAAACTCTAACATCTACAGAAGCTTTTTGTTGCACAGATGGTTCTTTGTTGTGGGACGGGTTCCCAGGGACTAAAGGGTTCTTTGAATAACCAAAAAATGGTTCTCAGACTAACTTTAATGTTGGTGTTGTCTTGATTAAAAAACTACTTTCTCTGACATATTTCAAAATATATCAGAGCGGGCGGGTGTCTCAAGAGGGTGTCACGTTTTTGCTCACAGCACTTTTTGATGTAATGTATGTCATTACCTTATCAGTGAGGTGCGTGATCAGACGTTTAGCCTCTCTCTGCAGGTCGAGATCAGCATTGTAGAGCTGACCGTTCAGGGACTTGTTGACTTGCTCTTTACCCTCCAACCCGCACGCCTCCTCCATGGCCTGTTCCACTCCCCGCCAGTCAAAGTCCCGTGGCAGACCCCCTAGATACAGCCGCACATGCTCAGTGCTATTCAGAGCGACGCAAACCTGCGCAAAAAAGCGGCAGCCAGGAAGAGGAGGGGAAGGAGGAAGAAAGTGGATGAAAGAAGGAAGAAAATAAAGAGGTCTAAATGGGAAGATGGAAAGAGAAAGCATACGAAAGTAAATGAAAAGGGGGCGCTAAAGAGGTCTAGACACACTGTGACACAGGCGTGCCACTGAGACGTCAGTGTTGTCAGGGAGAAGCACTCAACGCTGACATTTACTTCACTTGTAATAAAAGCCAATGCCCCCCAAACCCCCGCCGCCAGCCGCGTACCTGCACGACGAAGCTTTTGTGGTCTCTTTCCAGCTGGTCCCTCTCAATCTTGCGCTTGATCAGCTCTGCGTAACACACCGCCTCGCTACAGAAATTCTGCCGCACACCAGAAAGAATTGCGTTATGCGGGTGAAACCGTCAATTCTCCTTTCCATTACTAGCATGCTTTTTATTTGCAGTGTTTTTGAGGGGAGCTACCCAGCTGTGCCAGTTTAAACTGTGCGTGCTCGTGAAAGTGGAGCTCAAAGCTTAGTGGCACTTACGTCCGTCAGTCGTGTGATGAAAATAAAGGCTCCTGCCGAATCGGGCCACGCCAGCTGGGCCCAAAACTCCCGCACCTGGCTGAAACACACGGTAACGTCCACCGCAGAAGAGCTGTGTTTCGTCTGACTCTGGATCGGCTCCAACTGTACATTTAAATATGCTCTTAAAAATCATGTCACGCTTTGCTACAGACGAACATTTAATACATTCAGACTTTAATAAACCTTTTTTCTACCTGAAAATTATTCAATAAATCTCATAAGATTATAATTGCTACTGAATATAAACTTATTAGTTGTGTACAATGACATATTAGCCAAGGAACAGCTTCCCAGAGGTATTGGTAGTAATGACTGAACCAATCCTATTCTGGCATAAATTAGCATAAAGCAGTACTAAATAAATTAGTGAATAGATTAGATACTAATTTAAGTGGATTACCATATTGGAACAAACAATAGGTCTCATTCACTAATAATTGCGTACGTTTTCGTATTTATATGCACACTTGAACTTCTCGCGAAAACTTTCCGCCTAATTCACAACACGTGCGTACGTTACATGAATTTGTTCTTACTTGTTCTTACGTTAGTGAATTTGGAGTGTTTTACATGAGCGGCCTCGTGCACGAGGTTGGTAATTTGCATAAAACACGCCCAAACCAGCTCCATATAAGGATTTTCCCCATAATAAATGATTATTGCGTACGAGTGGTTTTAGGTTTTCTTGAATTTTTGCGTACATTTAGAAGAAATTTTAATACGAAAGTTTTTGTTGAATTACAATTTGTTTGTGAAAACATCCGTACGCACATCTCAGGCACAAATTTGTACATACGCATGTTTAATGAATGAGACGCTAAGTTGTGGGATGAAGATGTTAGATATTTAAAAGATCTAATTATTTTATTTCTATTTTAATTTTATTGTTAAATTTGTCTTAACTTGGCTTAAAAGCTGCATCCAAAATCACCTACTTCCGTACTATATAGTACTGTAGGTGAAAATCAGTTTGCGAGGCGAGTAGTATGTCTAAATTCATAGTATTCGAAAAACAGTAGGTGCAAAGTACCCGATGACCTATTACTTCCTGGAAGATTTTGAGGTGTGCATTCGATGGACACTTTACTATCTCATGAGCCTCGAGTAAAGAAGTCACCCAAAAAGAGGTTGTCATATTCAAAAATGTGACGCGGCTCTTTTCAATGTGAATACATAAGGAAATTTATGGCCGAATTGGTTATGGTTGAATTGCAGCAAATAAGTAGGTACTATGTACTGCCACGCTGTAAAAAAAAGTGCACTTAAATTTTTTGTATAATCAACTTGCATTTGCAAGTCATTTCAACTATTATTTTTTATCTTGACTAGTTGTTGTAACTTATAAAATAAAGTTAAATTATTTTAACTTATTTCACACCAGACGCGGAAGAGGCGGCAAGCGTGAGTGATTTACATGTTAAGTTAATGCAAAGACACGAATAGGCATCCTGCGGCGCATTCCGTGTGAATTGAGCATTGCCGCAGGAAAAGCGCAAGTTGAAAAATCTGAACTTTGGCGGCTATACGCGCCACGTTAACCAATCAGGTGCTTGCTCTAATAGTGACGTGATTGCAGGAAGCGAGCGGAGCTGCAGAAGCCCCTCCCATGATGCAAATTTTGGCGTGAATGTCTCGAATGACTAGAATTTCACACGCGAATGAAGCAAGAAAACTAAAAATGTTCAAGCGTCCAACTACACCCGAATAGCGCTTTTTTGCCGCCTCTTCCGCGTCTGGTGTGAACGCCACATAAGTTACAGCAACTCATCACTTTTTGGACGCAGGGTAAGAGTCTGCAACTCTGCAAAGTACCATTTAAAATGTTCCAACCATTGTGCCTTATCAATAACATTTCTCTTATTGATCTCTTGCCATTTTGTAGCGTATTTAATACCAATCGTCAATCATCTTGCTTTCTACATATTGTCATTGCCATTTAAACCCCTTAGGGTTTGACAACTTATTGGATTTATCAAAGTGATACCTCCTCGGTCCCAGCTCACCTCATCCATTTCCACAGCTTTGCGGATTCTGTCAGTAGACCTTTCGTGCACAATCTGCAACCATTTGTGAATAGAGGTCTTGAACCAGTTGTGATATCCAGTCAGAGCCAACATCTTAGTATCTCTGAAAGAGAAGAGCGCAACTTAATATAAGAGTGGAAAACCAATTATAAGTATATCTACAACGATCCATCAACCCCCATCGTGCGATGACTCTATCTCTTTGAAAGTCTCTTTCCATAATCGCACAGCCAATAAATTAGCACTCGACCCTCACAGATAAGAGGAACACGGTGACTAACTTGAGAGGCAGGAACTCCCTGAAGCGTTTGAGAGACTTTAGGGACATGAAGAGCTCGAACAGGGTTTCTCCCATCGTCTGGGTGAGTCGAGCACTTTCCTGCTCCAGGTTTCCACACACCCGCTCCATCGCGACGTTCACGTCATCTGCCACCTGGAGACGCAAGATTACAGATCCATTTCTGTCGCCCAACCTGTGTTTATCCAAGCAGGAATTATTTATAACTGAGATCTGTAAACATTCCCCCGGGGCCATCAAACTTACAAGTTTCTCTAACTGCCGGTAGGAAATACTGAAGAAGTCGACTTTCACAGAGCTGAAAGAGAAAACAATAAGATATATTCTGCTTTCTAAAAAAAGCTACAAAATGATTATTCTAATGACTGCTGGTGTGTTTCACCTTCAGATGATGCAAACGTTTTGTCATATAAAAAAAAATTCACACATTCAATATGCTGATTTCCCTGAAGTCTCTAAACACTCTGACTTTGTGGCATTATCAAATCTCTTTATCATGATTAACACTTTTCTCATTGCTCTGTTGAAAACATCAACCAACCATTTTTGGCACTGAAATGAAACACTTCAGCTTTAAAGGCGGGGTGCGTGATTTCTGAAAACGGGTCTATCAAATAAAGGTCCAGATTCTGGGGTAGGGGCGTGTTTGTTTAGGTGATTTTAAATGTCAACATTGGCTTTCAGAGATCACGCACCCTGCCTTTAAGAGAAACACATCAGAATGTACCTGTAATAAAGCTTGTTGTAGACATTCTGGCCTCTCTGCACATCAGAACAAACTGCATCAACCACCAGAACCAAACGCCTCATCTGTTCCTCTAGAATCTGTTGACACGCAGACAACCGCCATGTGAGCTAGAAAACCCTGGCTAAAGCAACCCTAGCTTGTTTAATAGAGCTAATAATAAAACTGCTGGAGCCCTGGACTCTTAAAAATAAAGGTGGTTGGAAGGATCTTTACATGCGATGCCACAATCATTCTTCGAAGAACCATTTCTGTCTTATATTGAACCATTTTTCACTACAAAACAACCTAGAAAAAGGTTCTTTATGGAACCACTTCATGCAAAAATGGTTCTTCTATAGAATTGTGAAGCACCTTTATCTTTAGGCGTGTATCTACAGCACTATGCCTTTTTCTGAAATAAATTAAAGCAATAAAATACCCATGCAGATACTTAATACAGATTGCTTTGTATGTTTCAGGTTTATATTACATGCCGTGTAATATAAGAAGTAATAAGAACTCCGTTTTCATTTACCTAAGCTTGTGATTTGCTATCTAAATAGTTTAGATGAAATTATAGACTTGATTGCTAATTGCAAACACTTACCCCTTCGTCTGGTTTAATGTTTGATATTATTCCTTCGTACCACTCAACGGTGCCTTTCTAAATGAAAGAATAAGCAAAGAAAACAATAAGTTGTTATTGTTTTATTATTTTATATCTAATTATTAAGTAAGCGATAATGTACAGCTGGCCTGAGGTAATAATCCCTGTAATGATTTATTGTAACAGATTCTTACTTTAAGTTAAAAATTACTTCAAATTTAAGTAAAAAAATTACTTCAATTTGTAACACCTAAAATTTTAAAGGACAAGTTCGGTATTGTACACTTAAAGCCCTGTTTTCAGATTGTTTATGATGAAATAGAACGGTTTTGACTGAAATTTGGACATATGATGCTGTCCCGAGAATTTTCGGGTGTTTGTTATTTCACCTCCCACCTCTACAATGGCTGCATAGGTACACTGGAACAATCCTTCCTAAAATGCATTAAACTTTCGTTAACAAAGACGTGAAACTCACCGAGTGGCCAGGGGCGTTCACCGACATGCCCACACAAAAACCGCCGCAAAAGATGCCTTTCAACAGGTGATCGTTGTAAACTTGTGGACCTATTTTTCCAAACGCCTCACACCTGTATATTCTTCCGCCGAGAGCTTGAAAATAAACACTCCAGCCCAGTTGGTGGCGATAATCCACCTTTGCCAATTGCAAGAATACAAACAACTCCATTTTCGGCGGCGGAGTAATACTGTACCTCACAGCACATCTAATACAAGTCAATGGAGTTGGACAAAAACTACGATAAAACCTGTTGGAAAGCATCTTTTGCAGCGTGAGCATACCAGTGAACACCCCTGACCACTCAGTGAGCTTTACGTCTTTGTAAATGAAAGTTTAATGCATTATAGGAAGGATTGTTCCAGTGCACCTATGTAGCCATTGTGAGGGTGAGGGGGTGATACCACAGAAACCGAAAATTCCCAGGCCAGCCGCATATGTCCAAATTTCAGTCAAAACCGTTCTATTTTATCCTAAACAATCTGAAAACAGGGCTTTAAGTGTAAAATACCGAACTTGTCCGTTAACTGAAAAGTCCGCTCCCTTTCTCCCTCTCATAATGGGAGAGGGAGGGTGTTACTGCGCCGAGTCGAAGTACTCCCAAAAGTGCTATTACGCCATAAAATGTAGTTCCTCTTTTAAATCCGCTTAGAAAAGCGCTACGTTTTATTTTGTACCACCAAACTTGCTCGTATAACTACTCGTCTTAAATAGGAAAAACGTTGATGTGTTTTGTCACTTCTAACTTTATCTCTAAATGGTACCATTGAATGAATGGGGCTAAGCTAAATGCTATTGAAGCGTCCAGCGCTCCAGCGCTTACGTGCACGCACACAGATGATAGAGGGATGTATCAACAATTCTTAATTAAGGTAATAACATATTTTAATATTGAAAATGAGTAGACTATTCCTTTAACTTACTTATGAAGTAAATAGGCCTGTAATAAGTGGGATAATGCACAGGCAGCAGGTTGTTCACTGCTTCGCGGCAGGTCCTGATCACACTGTCAGGGCTTATTTCTGTGATAACAACCGGCTGCCTAAACATTAATAAATTGCACGTGCCAATATGACTGACAGTACACGGACGAGGCTGTGTCATTAGTTTCAGGTGGTTGTTATCTGGGAATGTTACAACTGGCCAGAATCAAGCATTCCAGAGCACCATAAAATAAATAACAATACACTGCATGCTACACACTGTAATATTGCATGTTCAATATAATTAAATGTAGTTTTTTTATTACTGTACCTTTATAACTGTAGCTATTTCCAAGTGTAGTTCGTTGCGGTTTGAACACACTGTTCTAAAAGCTGCCATGGACTGCATGTGACCGATGCTCCTATAACACACAAACACACACAGAGTAGATCAATGACTAACAAACGCTGTCTGAATACTCTAGATCACATGCATTATGCTGTGTGTGTGTGTTGGTGTGTCTCTGAGACCATGTGTACTGTACTACATTGTAGTAGCAACACTGGAAAACCCCACAGGATATCAATTTTATGTGTTCCGCTACCCAATACAGATCTACCCAGATGAGTCAGAAAGGGCATATCACCATGAGCTCCTAGACACAGCTGCTGCAACTGACTTCAGAAATGTTCACATTTAAATGGATCTATTTTGGTCCTTCGACCGCAAAATCGACTATGTGCATGTTGTGTACATGTGTGTATGTTCATGAATCATTGTAGGATGCTGTTTGTGAGTCAGAGACAGTTATAGTGACATTATGGACAGGTACATGGAAAATATTTATTATTATTAGAGGCGGCTTTACATGGCTACTTTTGTGTTAATATTTAGTGTTAGATTTAACACAATCTCATGGCAATTCGTATAAATTTTACGAGGTGGCTAATTCGTATTCATTTATATGACCAAATTTGTTCGTTTTTATGCAATTTGCTTTTGCCCAGTGACATTGGGTTTAGGGGCGGGGTTAAGGGTGCGGTATTATTATTGTGTTTTTAAATCGTACGTATTTTTTGTACAAATCACTTCGTACAAAATTATAACACTCAGTTAAACTAGACTTTGAGCATGCAATTTTTTTTCGTACGTTACTGCGAATACGGGTAGTAGAGCTGTCACAGTTATGAAATTTGGTTGACAGTTAATTGCCTAATAAATTGTGATGATTAATACGATTAATTGCCTGTTTTACAGCTTTGCCGATTATGCCGATTAATTGTCTGTTTTTTTGCTTTGACATTTAATTCTCATACATTTTTTTGTTTGTTCATGAAATCATTTTCGCACATTGTTGTGATTATTTAAATTTAATATTTTGCAAGGTTTATCTGGCAGTAAATATTAATACACATAACACATATCTAAAAGTAATCTGATACTGTCTTGTTTATACAGGCGCTGTAGCTCCCCCTTGTGTTTTTTAGAGAGATGTGCAATCATTGCGGTGATCGGAAATCATCGCGATGAGGTCAAACAATCATGATGAGATGATTATTTAATCATTGTGACAGCCCTAACAGGCAGGGAAGTTCTTTGGCCTTTTCCATCTTTGCTTTTTACTAGAGAGGAAGATTCCTCCATGACGTACCAGTTTTCTACTGGTCACATATCTCCAGAGTTCACTAGACTTGACCCACTGCGCAAAGTGAAGTCGTAACCAACGTCTTTTGCATCTCTTTTTGCACGTCCAATTTTGGTCCCCTGAAGGTGCAGACTGTGACGTCAGATGACGTTTTTTTTTTAAAACGTCTACCGAACGTCCAGTATTGATGTTCACTGAACCTTTGTATAGGGGCTAATTGTAGTCCAAATGTGATCGTTGCGGACTTCTTTTTTTACATCAAATTTAAACTTCCACTGCACAAAGTGACGTCAAACGTCTTTTGCATGTCCAATCTTGGTCTCACACAAGTTTGCGTTTTCGCTCTGAGGCATTCGCATGTGGATGAATGGAAGTCAATGTGCCCCTTTAGCCAATTCATAAAATATGTAAGAATTCCCATGAGATCAACTTGATTAGATTAGCTAAATTAATCCAACTAACACAAGTTATGGTTCTCAATGTTATTTTTTAATCAATATTCACTTTGTATCGGTATTGTGTGTATAAATAATCTAAGTCATGATTCTGTGTGATCCTTTTTGTTTAACCCCAATACTCGTACGGTATTGTGCATGCTTCAGTTTGAATATGAGTTTACCTCAGCATAAGCTCACAGCGTATGATGGCAGCCGAATTGTTGCAGGGGAACACTTGACGCATGCTCTTCATTTGAGATAGGCAGTAATCACAGTAAAGCCTGAAGCTTTCTGCCAAGAGACTCTCCTGCACTCAGAAACACATCATGACAGATTACATCCAATTCATTCCAAACTACAGCCTTCAATGTTTAAAACTCCACGGACTCTTAAGAGTACTTTGGCAGACCGCTAAAGTCATCATCATCCATCGTGTAACAGCATCTGTCCTGGCATTTAGGTTCAGTAAGCTACTGTACTGTAAAGATACTTATGGTACTGACAGTGTACTACTACCATTAAATTGCATTGCAGTGTCATATACATGCACTGATTATACATTAAATAGACATTTGCCTGTAATGCAAATCTGATCCACATTACTGAATGATCCAACGATCACAGTCGCTAGTAAAGACCCACCAGCTCGCCGTGCACGCCAGCGTCCTCCCACTCCGCCTCCACTGTTTTCAGCAGTCTGAGTAGCAGCGCGTAGCTCATCCTCTGAGAACGGTGGTGACTGCTGTAACACTGCCAACGGCTGCAAACACAAACACAAAACATGCGCTTTACACGCTAGTGTCAGTCTCACTATTGGCATGGACGTGTAGCTGATGCACGCAACGATTCTCAGGATGGGTTTCGGTGTTACTGTATCAGCATGTTTTGCTTAAGCTGTTAATAAAAACACGGCAAATGATCTCAGAATGTTTGGTACGTACATGATGGCCTGCTGCAGCGGAGAAAGGTCGGCCTGCACCGCGTGATGGGACAACACGGTCCATGCGGCCGCGCACACCTGTCCGTTCCAGTTGTAAGGCTCTTTCTGGATGTTAAGTGGTTAAAATTATTGACAAGCGGGACAAGTAATGCAAGCTTTTGTGGCATTAAAACACAGATCAAGACAAAAGTGATATATCTGGTATAAAAGTGCAACCTGAATCTGATTGTGTTCGTACTCCAGAATCTGACTCAGCATCTTCTTGTGAATGGTGACATTGGAGGCCATTTTACTCAGCGCTGTATCTCTCTGTTAAGTTAAAGGATGTTTGGTGAATAAATGGTTTAAACAATTAAATGTTGTAAACAATGAAAGCAAGCAAAACATGAAAATGCTTTCATTGTTTGTACTTGAGCCTTTTGTTAACTTAACCCTCTGGAGTCTGTAGGTGTTTTGACCTGCAATGACATTTGTGTTTTTTTTCAGTTGCTTAAAAACATAATAATGACAAAAGTCTCATAACACTGTGTTCAGCACAAACTAGGCTACAATATTATGTGAGCAACATTTATGTACATGTTTGTATTTTTGAGAGAAAATGTTTATGCACGTTTTTTAAGTCACTGATATAAGTCCACAAAACCCATACTAAACAAGACTTTTCCAAATAGGGTGGCCATTCGTGCCAGTTCTGCCGGACACGTCCCGAACATGTTTTCGGGTCTGTTCTCCGGAAGTCGCGTTAGTCGACCGCATACGTTATCAAGGTTTAATATTTTGAATTTAATTTCAGAAAAGCAACCGTTACATTTCAAGGTAAGAATGAAACTACAATGATTGTATGTCTTAAAAGAAATAAATCTTAATTTTCTAATAGATTTTAACTGAAATGTGAGAACCTCGATGACGTGGGCGGTCGAGCAGCGCGACTTCCGGAGAACGAACCCGAAAACATGTCCGGGACGTGTCCGGCGGAACTGGCACGAATGGCCACCCTATTTCCAAACAGGATCTAGTAGTCTAGGGTTTATTCTTTAAAACGATGTGAAAGCCATTCTGCCTACTCATTCACATAAAACAATATATTGATTAAGTATTTCTAAGGCACTTTTTTCTAAGAAAGGCCATATGCGAGGAGGTGTGAAAGCTTCTGAATAATCTGTGATTGACACCTGAGGAAACAAAGACTTTCATAATGAGCCACATAATGAGCCTTTTAGGCAGGAATGTTTGAGGAAACTACTTTTTCTGTTGTAAAACCATGATAAGGTGTACTTGTGAATTTATAACAAAATATTTCAATACAATAGAAATATATATACAGGAGTTTGGTTCAAAAACGTGATCAACGCCATTTAAAAAAAAGAGTAAGTGTTTTGATTAATGCCTTTAATGTTTTTTTAATGAAAATAACATGGCAAAGATGAATGCACATTTATATTTTGATTCAAAGATTTATAGCATTCGGAAAAAAAATCATTGTTTTTATCAAATCGTTTTTATAATAAATCTTTGAAAATCAAATTATGGATTTGATGGATTTTTTATGTTTTTATAACCTAAAGATGCTATGTGGATGTAATAGAAAATAGTGGTTTTTATCTTGTCACTTTCTTGGTATAGAAAACATGTTTTTACAGAAATTAGTCAAAATGGATTTATTGCGTTTTGGAAGCAAACTCTTCATAAATATATGAATGAAATTTGTATTACTATAGAAAAACTGGTTTCTGTAATGAGACACTGGTAAATTTGTGGTTAATGTGGTTTAGCTACAAATACTATAGTAAATCATGGTAAATTTAGTAAGGGATGACAGGGGTCAAGTTATCAATACTTCGTGTTTGTTTACAGACGCCATTACTCCATCGCCGTGTTGTTTGAAAGCAGCGCAAAGAAATGCCTTGCTGTGCAGAGATAGATGTGAATAAACAAGGTTTTAGATGTCCCGTTTGAAGTCGCGTCATTTATAAGAATACCACAAAGCACGTCAAATACAGTATGATGCCTTGTGTGTTAGCGTATGTGTGTGGGCTTCATGCGTAGTGTCTAACAGGAAGCACAAAGGAATTACTGGCGTCTGGAGAGAACTTTTAGTGAGGAGACAGGCGTGAGCAAATAAGGATTTAGATGTCATGTTTGCTGCACTCGGATAAAATAACTCAGCACAGCACTAAATACAGAACTGGATCAGGGATTGAGTGTTCATTGACTGTGGGGCGTGAGCTATGCATAAGGATCGTCTGAGCTCTTTAACTTATTAATGGCATGAAGGTGTGGCGATCTTAGGTCATTTTAGAAAATAAAGTATCAGGAGAAAGATGGTACCTCTCCTCCTTCTCATACAGTTTAAACCGAATGAGAATATTTGTTTTCGATTTCACTTACATGATTTAAAAGACATTCCAAGCATTATGTAGACATTTATATTTTGTTTGTCTCTTAAATATTATTTGTTAAGTTACAGTTCTTGTTAAGAAACATCATCATCGTCATTTTAAATGATGCATAAATCATGTATGTATGTCCAATGTAAGTCTCTTTGCGCAGTGATTGAAAAATAAAGAGATGGTCAAATAAGAGTGGCCAGCAAGTCACTGTAGTTTATTGCGAAATGAGTAACTGGGTGACTTCACCAAATGACTTTTGAGAGGAATTAACTTGGTATGATGTTATGATAAGCAAATAATGACAAGGTTTAGGGGTGAACACTTGCTGTAATAGACAAGTGCTGCTAAAGCTCAGCAGTACCTGAGTGGTGAAGAGACGAAGAATCAGGTGACATTCTCCTTGAACTTTAGAGGCGCTGGACCTCGGCTCCAACTTAAACCACTTATCGTAACCAACAACCGGGATCTCCTAGAGAGGCAGAACGTGTTATGAAAGTAGATTTGCAGAAGAAGCGACTTGCTATACCGCAATATGGATTTAAGCAAAACTCACATTCAATGGGATGTTGATGCAACCCAGGAAGTCATCAGCATTCTCCTCACTTCCAGACGCAGCTGCTCCATTGGCCCTCACCGATTTGGCAATTTGCTTGAAATATCTAACATGAAAGTCATCCAACTTGAACATCATTACACTTGAATTTAAAAAATAATTTTCAGTAAAACATAGCAGAATAGGATAGAAAAGTATTGGACTGCCAATAAAGTTTGGCTGGGCATACAAAGGAATTTGGATTTTCAAAAAATCAACAGCATTTGATGGATAAGCTACCTGCCCATTCCTCTGAATCCACTGATTTCGTTCAGTTTCTTACAGGCTTCTGCAACAGAAACATCGTCATCGTGATCCCTGGAGAGATAAAATAAAATCCTTTTAGATGAGAAAAACTGCCTGCAGATGACTGTTCTCGGTCTGAAGGACACATTGATTCATCTCACCATATGTCCAAATGCAGAAGGTCATTGTGAACATCATCAATATCACTGCGAATAAACAAACACATGTATAAGCGTACTTTCACTTCGAGCAAAATTGGCTGGATTATAACTTCAGACTTAAAGATGGTTTTATATCATCTAATAAGATCTATTCAAGCAGTGTTGTGAGAAAGATACTTACAAAACAAAGTGTTCGTTCCACACCGGGTTTAGGGTCTCTGGTTTGACGTCGGTCACCTGGATATCCCTTCCCGCCAGTACCTCCTTAACGCTGGAGCGCTTCTCTAACTTTTCACGCCTCTTGCGAAAACTGAACTTCCTCTCTTTTTTCTCTTCTGTTTCTTTGGGCGACTGTCCCAGGAGAATTCCCAGCATGCAGTAGGGGTCACTGTAGCCTAGACAGCACCCGTAGAAGTAAAGATGAGCGGTGGTTAATTCAATTTGGGATACGATAAAGTACTCTGAGGTATAAACGAACAATCTGCTTTATTAACAGTGATTGCTTGTCGTCCCATTAATTACGAAGGCCTGCATAAAAAGAGTCTAAAAGATGCATTAAGCAAAATAAATAAAATGCCCTTTGATGATTTTGTAAGGACTTACATATTAGATAATATGTCTGTGTGTCCCTCTGCTTTGAAAACCAATATAATATTAGATATATAATATAATATTAACAAACCAAGCCATGAAAGGCAAGAACATCTTACCATTGGCGTCTTTGGCCATGAGATTTTTGCCTTTCATTACAGAGACCCTGAGAGAATAGCTGGCTCTCTACAAAAAAAGATTTCAGACATGGATTAGATTAGGCACCACAGCAATAATAAAAACTAGGAGTGAACATTTGATGCTCGACATGGGGGTGGCACCTCAGGTGAGAGCACACAGTCAATTAAATGCAAGAGTGTCGCGCTATATCACCGAGCACCTGTCGGTAGCAGAGGAATCAATAAAGTTTTCTTTCTCAGATGTCAAATGTTGAGTATATTGTGTGTGACATGCATGGGTAGAGAGAGACTGCTGTGTAAATGAAGGTTTGGATCGTTGTGAAGAACATTCAAATGGCACAACTTTTCTTAGCTCTCTTCAAAACCTTTCAAGTGTTTACAAGAGGCAACGGAAGCCTCTTTCGCAAAGATAACACAACCCTGTTTAATGATGTCAATACTTCTCATCATTCTTTAGACTTGTAAGAAAGAAAAATGTGAAATCTGTCCAATATGAATGGAGCACTTGATATGAAGAACAGTTAACGGTAGTCACTTGTGACTGACATGGCAATACGTTGAACGTTGGAGTGTTAAAGTATATGACAAAAAACAGTGTGACCATCATCACCTTGGATTCTCGAACTCTTTGCAGGATGATGTCATGTTCCTCTTGGCCCATATCAAAGACCTGACGAAGACAGTAGAAGTTATGAACATGAAGAGGGAGGTGGAAGGATGCTGGTAAAACTGACACATGTAAGGTAAGAGACCATTTAAATACACAATATTGCATGTACAATAGGGTGCATCAAAAAACACAATTCTTGAATTTTGATATGGCTGGGTGCTAAAAGTGTTCCAATATATGTAGAAACAACACATGCAAAATATTTTTCCAGTACATGATGATTTAGGGGTGCCACTGCAGATCTGTTTTTGTTGGATAAAGTGGTTAACAGTGCTCCATGCTCGCCATGGAGATCTGAGGTAAACAATACTACAGCTCACGAAAACTGAGCTGATATTTCTGTTTGAGGTGATCTTTCTGTGTTGGGTATGTATTATTACATATTACTATCATACCAGTTGGAGGAGCATCTAACAGTGGTGGTTGGAGGAGCATCTTACAGTGGTGGTTGGAGGAGCATCTTACAGTGGTGGTTGGAGATGCAGAGTGGCTGAAACTGCTTAGTGTCCCGGCGTATAGACGCTTTTACAACTCACGTGATCAAATAGCCTGCGCGCCAGAGGTGGTGTTGTTCCCCAGTGGTTCTAACATGTTAGCAACTCAGAAAGTTTATTAAAATGGTTTCCCAGCATCAAAATGTCTGGTTGTTGCGTTTGGTTGCACTAATATAACATACTAATAGCATACATGTATCTGGCAACTTTATTTTTGGCCATCTGCTAACGTCTTCTATCCACTCCACTATAGTACACGGATCTCGTATCTGTGTAGAAAAAGTTGATTATGTCAACTTTTTAAAATAACTTTCTCTGTGTTGCTTCACTGTTGATTCTTACCATACTTCCGTTGCCTAAATGCGCGTACACATACATCATTGTGTACAAACAGTAAAAGGGTCTATAAGAAGCAGACCAATTAGGCATGTGGAGTGATCATTGCCTGGTTGACATGCAAGTTGCTGCGGGACTGGTGCAGTGCTGACCAGGTTCTCAACATGGCATTTGACACCGAGTCAAGCACCGGCCATCTCACAGCAGCCTGCATCGCCATACAGCTCTCACTGGGCTGACCACTGCTTTGGTCTGGGTGTCGGAACCATTCGGTGAGGTCCTCCTGAACCAGGTTTTCACAGACCTGAAGGTGGAGTCATCACGCTCACCAGAGGTTACCTTGTTTACACATCTGAGAGAGAAATGGAACCTGTTACCACAAGAATCCAGCAGCCAATGGTCCCGCTACATTCATGGCAACACCGAGCAACAACTCTTGCTGAACTTGTCAGGTGCGCAAAAGAAGTCACTGACCACAAGCGAGGTGACTACCATTGGTTTTTGTGCAGCTGTGTCTTGTGTAGATAGTGAAGAGCAGACTGCAGTGACCTTCCAACGACCGGGAGCACTCCACAAGGCACGATGGATGGGTGACCAATGCTGTGTTTAAAAAAAGTGAGGTCAATAAACGTTGTCAAGGACTGTGCTGAGCGTGGCGTCAAGCTCACATCCAACTTCGTCACAGTGGCAAGGAAGGAGCAGCACCTGGAAAATGTGCTGTAGGCAGTTGAACATGAACGTAACCAACAGCCAAACCTTCTCCGCTGCAAACGCAAGCTAATCCCTGTATAGGACGTTACTCTTGGGTAGCAGGTGGGGAGACATATCTGGGGAGAGACGCACTGGCTAGGCTCAGAGTTCAGGTTCCATTTCCTCTCTCTTTCTCCCTGGTGATGTTGCTCAGTGAAGCAGACTCTGGCACAGACTAAGCAATTAAGTTTGAAGTTAAGTTAGTGTCAGCTCCTACCATTAGGCCACGTTAGTTGCCAGTAAGTTAGCCACTATCACTCTAAAAACAAACGGTGCTAAATAGCACCAAAAGTGGTTCACTGGCTCGTAATCATAGTGGAACCATTTTAAGTGCCATATAACACCTATGTAGCACCTGTATAGATCCATATTGTGCTATATAGAACCATATCTGGTGCTATAGTGGTGCTATATAACTCCTGTATGGTTCTTCATAGGTGCTATACTAAAAATTATGATTTAGCACTCATTTTTTTTCAGAGTGAAGGGTTTGTTCTTTTAAGTGTGCATTATCGCCCCTTGAGTGGTACAATAAAGTCAATTAAACTTAATACGAGTGTCCGACATCCATCACTGCTGCACAAAATTCAGGGTAAGGCCACTTGAACATGTCCCATTGACCTCCATTCATTTTGTCTATAGGACAATTGAATAGAGAATCTTAATAGTTGACAATGAGTTCACTGTACTAAAATGGCCCCCACAGTCACCAGATCTCAACCCAATAGAGCATCTTTGGGATGTGGTGGAACGAGAGCTTCGTGCCCTGGATGTGCATCCCACAAATCTCCATCAACTGCAAGATGCTATCCTATTAATATGGGCCAACATTTCTAAAGAATGCTTTCAGCACCTTGTTAAATCAATGCCACGTAGAGTTAAGGGAATTCTGAAGGCGAAAGGGGGTCAGACACAGTATTAGTATGGTGTTCCTAATAATCCTTTAGGTGAGTGTACATTCTTGTATGTTTATTTATTTATTTAGTGTTTTTATTTATGTATTTAAATAATTGTTCTCAAAAATTGTGAATGTTGAAATTCATTATTCTTGTCAGTGTTGGCAATCAAAGGTCGGGTTATGTCAGCAACCAAGGCAAAATTCCATCTCTTTTTCTTTCTGCAGAACAATTTTACACATCAGACACTTCAAACGCAAGACCTTTTGCCATCTCTGTATGATTGGTCTGAGAATGGATTTGTGCTCCTCTGGAGTGACAGGGGTTTCATGGGTGTAATATAAGTACCAAACATCAATCCCCATTGGACATGGGCTTTGATGTTTAATTATGTCTGAGACAAGAGCATCTGCTCCAACTCATAATACCAACACAAAGTAAACAAACATTCCCTCCACCACCACCCAAACGCAATCCTCCGTTCCTTCACAATCCCTAAGAATAGCTTTGCTATTAAACTAATTTTTACACCACTGCTTCTGTTTCATTTCTATTAAGTAATCAATCAGAGCGTGACATTTCTTTGAGTCAGTGGATTTGGTTTCTCGCAGGAGACTACGGATATTTGTATTGATATTAAAAGATGCACCTGTTGAACTTTTTAAAGTGTTTAAGCAATGCACAATGCAATCTTTTAAAGAAAAGTGTTTGCACCTTCTGCAGATAGCTGAAAATCTCCCCTTCGTTTGTGACATATTCTGGTGATGGCACCCCAACCCGGTTGACCACGGTGTAGATGGCTTCCTCGTACAGCAAGTCGAGCTAAAACGAAATAATTGATCTCATAAATGTGTGTATCCTTGACAAATGCCAGTGTATTCTGTATAAGGATACTCACCTCATCCCTGGTAGCTTTCTCTGGAACAAAAGTCTGTTCCTTACTCTCTGGTGGTGGAGGAGAACAGCTGCTCTCCTCCTGTAAATGCATGAGAACCAGCAGAGACAAAGATGAGAGGTAATCAATGAAGAGTGAGGGACATCATTATTTGTGCTTAACAATGAGCTCGGGAACTCTTTGTCAATGTAGATTTAAGAGCTTCAATGTACCGAGAGCAATGAGCCGGTGAATGAGGCATTTATGAAGCTTTTAGAAATGATTCTCAATGAGATGTTTCTAATTTCATCCGTAATATGAGTTCAGATGTGGTAATAGATGAAGAGGATCTGAACAATAACACCAAATTAACCTCCTACTTATGTCCTCATTTATAGACTGTTCAATATATTGATACAACAATTACTTTCCTTGCTGGTTTGTAAAGCTATTGTTTGTCTTTACAATTCTCTAACATGTAAAAAAAAAGGTCTTGGTCTTGACTGGGACTCGAGTAGCGTGGTAATACCATCCTCTGCTATTAGAAGCGTAATGAAGTTTAGCGGAAGTACGAAGTCTGACGTAGTCAGGCTAGGACTCGAGTTGGACTTGACAACAATACTGCAGGTCACCTTAACTTTTATCTTGCTTGAAAACACACATTATTTAGTACTTAAAGGGGGTTTCAACGACATTTTATGCATTTTTACTTAATAACACAGTTTGAGAGTTGTTTTCTCATGCTAAACGTACACTGAAAAAAAATCAGTAGAAATTGCAGCTGGGTTGCCGGTAACTTACCGTAGATTGAATTTAATACATTTTTTTAAGGTAAGTGGTTGCAATCAATTTATTTAGGCTAAAATAAATTGATTGCAACCACTTACCTTAAAAAAATTGATTAAATTCAATGAATCATTTTTTTTCAGTGTGGGTATTTTTCTTTAAAAATATTTTTTTTGCAAAAAGCTGAAATAATTGCATTTTTGTGAAGGAAATTTGTTAGAGATCAGATTCAGAATGATTATCAAAACATACACAGAATTTAACATTAGTAAATAACGTTTTGGCTTCAGTTTTTTCATGAATTAGGTAATTGCAGCGGTATTGCAGATTAACATAAAAATTCGTCAGGAACACGTTTTTTATACAAACGTTTTCTCTTAATTGACGCGAAAACTCGTCAATGGCAAGGAAAGAATTAAGTAAACATCATGTTCCATGAAAATATTTTGGAAATTTCCTACTTTAAATATATCAAAACATTTATTTTTGTCAGTGAATGCGGTTGCTAAGGACTTCATCTGGACGACTTTAATGCCGATTTTCTCAATATTCCGATTTTTTGCAACCTCAGATTCCAGATTTTCGCATACATCAATGGAAAGTTTATTTGTTTAACTTTCAGATCTCTAATTTCTAAAAATTGACCCTTTACTGGTATTATAGCATCTATTTTGGACCAGTATTGTGTTTTGACCCACATGGTATTCATTTAGTACCATAATATTACCATCTGATACCTATCAATGTACCATGGTATCACAGCACGTAAGGATAATGAGGCTAGAAATGTTACCAATCCCATTACTAAAAACAAAGGTGTTCTTGGTGGTGGAAAGAGTTTCAAGATACCCCTTTATTCTTTCAAGAACTATTACGGTTTTATCCATTAGCCATTAACAAAATGAAAAAAAATTCTGAATATCTCAAGAAAGCCCAAGATAATCAACAATTTACTAGCACTGACTGTCAGTGTTCATAAATTCACAACAGAGAAAAGTTATTAGGTTTGGGATTCACCGAAAAGAACATCTTTATCACAGAAAACTAAAATCACGCAAACAGCTGCAGAAAATCATATCAGAGACGTGAGGTAAATGAGGAACTCATTTTAGAGCATAAATGACAGAGGTTATTTTCATCCACAGCAAAATGGTGAATTCCGACATTGAAACCTCACATCAGACGTGCCATATGGTGGTGGGAGTATCATGATTTACAGCCTCAGAAGTGGATACAGTAGCTTGCTGTCATTGTGGGCATAATGAACTCTAATTGTAGCCTGTATCTCACAATAGTACAGCTCGACTAATGTTTTCTCTTAATTACTCTCCGCATTGTATTTTATTCTGCATCACGTTCATCCTGCTTTACTCTCCCATTCACATTTGTTCTTTATTGTGTGCCATCTACTGCAGGTCAAGTCGCATTTGTTTTTCACATTGGATGACATTTACTCGTATTGTTTCCGCCGTCGCATCAAGGTTCTGGAGGAATTATATTGTCTTCTTACTGTAAAGCCTGGCAGTAAATCTAATTGGTGAACCTTTATAGCGTGAGGGTCATCCGCCATTAGTCATAATGACCATAAATAAGCACAAGGCAAAGGTGCAGAATGACGCCACATTTCCACGTCAAAGACCTGACCTTTATCCAAATGAAATGTTGTGGCGTGCCTTAAGGTGTGCAGTTCATGCAAGACAGCACACAAAAGTATAAGTGACGTGAAGTGCTTTTTAAATAAAATTACAATTCATGGTACTGAATAGCATCCACAACTGCTTTTAAAGGATGTGCCATCAATGTTTATATCATTTCCCAATAAAGTAATCGTTGAGTTTAAAGATATGAAAAACATATTTATATACATTACTTGTTGGAATTAGACTATAAACATCTGCAAAGTCCTTCTCCAGTAAGTATACAGTAACTCACTGTAAGTGGTAATGACTTTTATCATCATAAATCAGGCAGCACTGATTGCTGCTCTTTCAACATTGACTGTTAGATCAGTGGGAGAGGAAGCTCTTTAATAAACATCTTATTCAAGCACATTAACCCTGATGTTGTCTTAATAAGAGCGAGAAGGGTGCTGCTTCTCTATAATAGCTGATATATAATATTCAACCTCACACTTTTGCTCTCAATCAATGCACAGAAGAAAGAAAAGCAATGCGCAGAAGAGAGGGAATCAAATTTTTTTTAAAAGATGGGATGGGGTGTGGTGAATCTTTTGAAGAATGTGGTTACCTCAGTTTGGCCAGCAGACAGCAGACTATCCTGTTTCTGGAGGATTTTATTCATGCGATCAAAGAACTCCCCGTTTCCCCTGGCAACCCTGCAAATAGAGATGGATCAGTTCAGTCGTGAAACATCTCGTTCTTGTTTATCTTTAATTATGCAATGTGCCTTCAAAAGGAGTTTCCCTACCAACAGAATCTAGAGCGCTTGGTTCCTGAGCATTTGCGCTGTATCGCATCCATAGAGTGTAGTGAATTTATGCTCATTCACACTAACAAGATGAGCTGATTCGGTGGCAGGCAGCCAGTAAATATGTGTTTCGGTTGACATGTAATTACTTGACCATAGATAAATGTGGAAGTGGTAATAAACTGTCAAATTGTCAAATTTATGCTGAAATTGAGAGCGGTGTTGACATATGTGACAAGATGAGCACAAATTAACATGCCGATTTCCCTTTCAGACAATGGCCACAGTTTAAAAACATGATTTTTCACGCTGAAAAATTAAAGCACTTCAGTAAAGTTAAAAGAAAATGCTGAAAAGATACAGACAAAAACAACAGATCACATCTTTTCATATGCGACTTATGGTAACTTCACACGACAACAATGGCCTCATTTATAAAATGTAGATTTAAAATCTATATATCGCAAATGATCTTGCACTTGAGTGCAGCTGAGCAGTTTCAGATCTCCGCCTTTAAACGCCTAATTAATGTCCTAATTAATGCACTCACCTAAAGGATTATTAGGAGCACCTGTTCAATTACTCATGAATGCAATTATCTAATCAACCAATCAAATGGCAGTTGCTTAAATGCATTTAGGGGTGTGGTCCTGGTCAAGACAATCTCCTGAACTCCAAACTGAATGTCAGAATGGGAAAGAAAGGTGATTTAAGCAATTTTGAGCGTGGCATGGTTGTTGGTGCCAGACGGGCCGATCTGAGTATTTCACAATTGGCTCAGTTACTGGGATTTTCACGCACAACCATTTTTAGAGTTTACAAAGAATGGTGCGAAAAGGGAAAAACATCCAGTATGCGTCAGTCCTGTGGGCGAAAATGCCTTGTTGATGCTGGAGGCCAGAGGAGAACGGGCCGACCGATTTAAGCTGATAGAAGAGCAACTTTGACTGAAATAACCACTCGTGAGGCATGCAGCAAAGCATCCGTGAAGCCACAACACGCACAACCCTGAGCAGGATGGGCCACAACAGCAGAAGACCCCAACAGGTACCACTCATCTCCACTACAATAGAAAAAAAAGGGTTACAATTTGCACAAGCTCAACAAAATTGGACAGTTGGAGACTGGAAAAATGTTGCCTGGTTGGATGAGTCGAGATTTCTGTTGAGACATTCAGAAGATAGAGTCAGAATTTGATGTAAACAGAATGAAAACATGGATCCATCATGCCTTGTTACCACTGTGCAGGCTGGTGGTGGTGGTGTAATGGTGTGGGGGATGTTTTCTTGGCACACTTTAGGCCCCTTAGTGCCAATTGTGCGTCGTTTAAGTGCCACGGCCTACCTGAGCATTGTTTCTGACCATGTCCATCCCTTTATGACCACCATGTACCCATCCTCTGATGGCTACTTGAAGCAGGATAATGCACCATGGCACAAAGCTCGAATCATTTCAAATTGGTTTCTTGAACATGATAATGAGTTCACTGTACTAAAATGGCCCCCACAGTCACCTGATCTCAACCCAATAGAGCATCTTTGGGATGTGGTGGAACGGGAGCTCCGTGCCCTGGATGTGCATCCCACAAATCTCCATCAACTGCAAGATGCTATCCTATCAATATGGGCCAATATTTCTAAAGAATGCTTTCAGCTCTTTGTTGAATCAATGCCACGTAGGCAGTTCTGAAGGCGAAAGGGGGTCAAAAACAGTATTAGTATGATGTTCACAATAATCCTTTAGGTGAGTTTATATAGCTAATTTTGCCATTGATGACAACAGTCTATGATTTAAACCCATCATTTCTCCTGCTTATGTTTGAACGAAAGCAGAGGGACTCATACATAGACTATCCCCTCAAAGTATTCAGGACAGAAGAGGTCGAAAGTGAACATTAGAGATGGATTAAAACTCCAGATGTGAACAATAATGTCTCTCTCTCGTCCAGTTGTGATCTGATTGGCCAAACACATTATAAAACCAGCTGAAACCAGCTAAAACGACATAACCCAACCTGAAGTGCACGGAAGTTCATGCCAGTCGATGCTCGTCTCTCTTTTTAGCAGGATGTCTAATACTTTACACATCTTAAGAATGGGCTCAAAAAGCAGATGCAGCTCAGCCGAGCAAAACAAACAAACATGGCGAGGAACATTGACAGCAGATTGCTGAATTTGTTAAGGACCTTGTTGCTTTGAGTTCATCTACAAAACGCTGGGGACTGAGGTGACAGGCCAGCGCATCCTCCGACAAGCCTGAAAATCAACAGCTTGAAGCACGTCTGGGAGAAACAGCCTCCGTGGAGATGAGATGATGATGGACGTTTTCGGTCCTCATTAGAGCTGCTGCCACACTGTTGAAACATCATCGATGCAACAAGTATACAATTGCATTCTGATGCTTCTGACCAAGCCTCTTTCACACTGTCCAACTTCATTTATGGTATCGCGAGGCAGTCCGGAGAGGGGGGACATGCTTCTCCAGCAGAGCAGGGTGAACTCCTCGACCCCTGCCACTTGCTAATTTTTCAGACCCCGTCGTCATGGTGATGATAGCACGTTCAACGCGGGATTGGTTGGCAGACCGGAGCACCTAGGGAATATCGCCCATCTCCCCCGTTCTGCCCTGCCTGACTTCAGCGGAGTGTGGAGGAATGCATTAATATGGCCATACAGCTGTCAGATCCCCCATCTTTCATTTTTATTCAGTCCATTTCTTTATCAACACCATCACAGCAGGTGCGCATTAGATACCTGCGCCTCTTATGGGATTCCCTCAAGAGATGAATTGGGGGTGACAGAGTCTGCTTGCATCCATTTATAAATATACACTCACATGGGAAAGCATATTACATAATTGTCTGATTAATCTAGGACTGTCTAGACTGTTTTGTTCCTACCCATATAAAAGAAAAATCACAAATGAGGTCTCGTTATTGCCTCAATTTTTCTTCTACACACAAATGAGATGAAACGGAGAATCAGTACATATTATATTTTGACCATTTGGATTTTGACTACACCTCCTATTTAAAAAAACACACCTTTCAATTTAATTCTGTCATCATTTACTTACTCTCACGTTGTTACCTTTATGGGTTTCTTTATTCTGTAGAACACAAAAGAAGATAATTTGATAAATGATAGTTGTGGGTTTTTTTTTTTTTTTTGAGGGGGTATCCCTTTTATGGCAGCATACCATTAATTTTAAATTACCTGCTACTCTCTAGGGTTGTCACAGAAACAAGTGTGATTTCTTAGAACGCCTATATAATAGGTGCTTACAACACCTTGAAATTGATTTTATCAGCCTTTTACATAAATTTGTATTTTACGGGGTGGCTAATTGGTATGAATTCATAGAATGTGAATTATACAAAAACGTGATTCTTCGAAAAAAAGCATTAACGAAGCCCCACCCCCAAACCATGGCCCTAACCCAACGTCACTTAAGTGAAAGCAGATCGTACCAAAACGTACGAATAAGATCGCACAATACTGAAATATATTTACTATTTTTTTGGGTGTAATTTAACCTATCCTGTGTTGTTTTAACCAAAAATGCTGGGTTATTTTAACCAATTATTGGGTCAAATATAAACATTTTCTGAGTTCATTTAACCCAACAGTTCGGTCCGTTCCTTTGTGACCCATTGCTGGGTTGAATGGTTTAAACTAGGGATGTCAATTTATGCAATTACCCATATTCGATGATTGTTTAAAGCAACACTAAAGAGTTTTTTACCTTAAAATAACATTTCCAAAAGTCGTTCATAAACTTGAAACAGGGTGAACGGCACTTTCACATTCGCATTGCAGCCCTCTACGCTGTGTTACAACTAACCCCTCAGCACACTATGAAAACCACTAATGTTAGCGTAATTCTTGCCGTTGTTTTAAACAGGCTACACATGATAGCTAGCTGCCAACAAAATAAATGTTCCTTTCTTATCAAAAATCGTGTGTCAAATATATTTTTGTTCATATCCTTAATACTGATTGAATAAGGTCACGTCAAAGATTGAAATCATAATGAAATGAATGGCTAAAATCAGACTTTGATGCTCATTATCTCAGAATTTGATTTTGAGACTTTAGTATGGTTTTTACAGACTGGGTCACATATAAAAAAGTTTTTTTGTTATGGCTTTTTCTCACATATTAAGAAATTTGTATCCATTTATAATTGAACTATTGTTAGAAAAGGGCTGGATGAATGCATACATTGTGGATACTTGTCTATTATAGACAGATATATATACAATATCCACTTCAAGTATATAGACAAAATAGTATTGAAATATTTGCCTGCAAACTAATTTTTAGCAAGTGTTACAACTAACCCCTGCCTGTTACAATTAACCCTATATGGGGTAAGTTGTAACGTTTGCACTTCTGTCATGTTTTGTGTACATGAATAGTAAGTAATAGAAACAAACTTCAAATGTTCATTTGTAGCAGAGATGTGTGTGTGGCTTGTTTAAAAATATAATGAATTAAACTCAAATATTTTTTTAAAGATTGACCCAAAACTAAAAAGCGTTAGGTTGTAACCCGCTCTCCCCTACTTGTAAGTCACTTCAGATAAAAGTGTCTGCCAAATGCATATGTAAATGTAAGTCTCCTAAATTACAACAAAGCAATAATCTTTTCCTCTGGGTATGGATGAAGACCAGTAAGGATGCTGTTTAGAGTCATGAACTCTTTCCATCTCTGCGTAGTTTACATCTCCAATCAAAGCTTATCAAGATTTCTGTGCCGTTATTATTTGAAAAGTGATTGCACGGGAGGCACAGATTATTACAACTTCTGTGGTTCTTACAAGTGCAAGTGCCACACAAATACACATGCAAGCACACAAACAGGCACAAAGCTTATTTGGCCGTCCACATTTATGTTGCTAGGAAACAGACTTTCCATGAAGCTTTTCATTATTTTAGCAATACTGTTTATTTTCATTATTCAGACTTCAAAGCTTATATTGGAGAGCAAAAAATGAAGATTATTTTTTACTGACACACATGCAGTGCACACACATCCTGTGGTCTGAACTTTAGAGACACAACAGAAATAATGGTTTGGTAATAATGAATCAGATTTATGCCATGGAAAATTAAATGTTAAGTACGTAATAATGATTCTTTGGTTAGGGCGACATTTAGAGACAAATGATTCTTCAGAGTTCAGGCAGAAAATAAAAAGTAAATCTTACCCACACAACAGGAAATAAAATTCTGGATGGAGCTCATTACCTCTGATTTTATCCGGACCCTTCGGGTCGTATTGCATGTGATTACACTGGTTTCTAATGCTGCTGCCAATCAGTCATATTTCTCATATTTTTCACAGAGTAGTGTGCGTGCATCATAATACGAGATCTTACTCTTAACCAGGTCATTTAGATGTCGGTCACAGCTATACAAATGTTACACAACAAGGCTTTTACTGTTGCGTGTTTTCCAACAAAGTGATTATAAACATAAGGTTAAACAGCTCCATTGCGTTTAAGATTAAAAATAAACACTTAATCTCAAATTTACCATTATTGTTTGTTTTTTGTAGTTTGTCACGTTCTGGGCATTTTCAATTTATTTGTACAGAGCACAGACAGCGGGCTCTATTCGTTTTAGAACATTATCTATTAATTGCTTTGCCACAGACGCATCTCCGAGCTGTAAATTTTCTCACTAATATGAAAACTTATGCAAGTATCACAATATTTACACAATTTATATTCAGTTCAAGCTAGAGTAGCTATGGCAAATAACCACTTTTACATACAAGAGGAGCTTAATTTAGGCTTATGATTCAAGCACATAAAAGTAGATACAAAATATGACATTATCAGGCTGTCACTTTTAAAAATAAAGGTGCTTTACAATGCCATAGAAGAACCAGTGATGGCTGAATTGTTATCAAAAGAGGCGTTTCTAAATCTGGTTGTCATAAACAAACGAGTAACGTCCACTCCAGTAATTGACGAGAGACGGATAACATGAACTCCACTGCTTACTCGTTGGTATTCGCTCCCGAAAGTTGCTCATAATAGAGGGTATGCACGTGACGTCACCCTCGGCGAAAGTGACTGCGGTTACGCCCACTGAGTGGCAAAAGACAGAGCAAGAAAGGAGAAGTAAATAGATTGTACATGCCAACGTCCACTGACCACAGGTTGACAAGTTGCTAGGGTCACTATCAAGCAGAGCTTTTACTTTCTACTTAAACATATTTTTCAAGTATTTGTATTTTATCCATGTTTTTCTTAATAATAGTCAGTTTTAATAGCATTGTCGCAGCGCGCTATGAAAACAAGCCATTTTGTTGAACGATTGCCACTCAACAGGGCAAGTTCCAGCGTGGTCACGTGAAAAAGTGACGTAAATGCATACCCTTTATTCTCACACTGTTGTTTGTGTCGCCGAAAGTCGCCAAGCTTCCATTCAAATGAATGAGATCGCGTCACTCTGCTACTGCTAGTCTGAATGTAGCTGTACTGACTTTTTAAACTGGTTCAAACATATAAAGCTAAACATCTCTAATGACTTGCTGTGTGAAATTCTTCTACTTTGTTCTTGGCTGTTTGCTGAAACACAAGTTCTTGAAACTCCGCCCTCTTCTTGTAAGCAAGCTGAGAGCAACAAAAACTGAGCAGTGGGCGGCAGTGGCTCAGTGGTTCATGTAGGTTGTCTACAAACCGGAAGGTTGGTGGTTCAATCCACGGCTCCACTGGACCAAGTGTCGAGGTGTCCTTGAGCAAGACACCTAACCCCAGTTGCTCCCGATGAGCTGGCTGACGCCTTGCATGGCTGACACCGCGTTCGGTGTATGAATGTGGGAGTGAATGGGTGAATGTGAGGCAAGTTGTAAAGCGCTTTGGATGGCCATAGGTCTGTTAAAAGCGCTATATAAATGCAGTCTATTTACCATTTGCTCACAAATGGCCATTTTAAAGGGACATTACACTTTTTTTGAAAATATGCTCATTTTCCAGCTCCCCTAGAGTTAACATTTGATTCTTACCAATTTTGGAATCCATTCAGCTGATCTCCGGGTCGCACTTTTAGCATAGCTTAGCACAATCCATTGAATCTAATTAGACCATTAGCATCACTTTAAAAAATAACCAAAGAGTTTCGATATTTTTCCTATTCAAAACTTGACTCTTCTGTAGTTACATCATGTACTAAGACAGAAGGAAAATTAAAAGCTGCGATTTTCTAGGCAGATATGGTTAGGAGTATACTCTCATTCTGGCGTTATAATCAAGGATTTTGCTGATGTAACATGGCTGCAGCAGGAATAGTAATATTACGCATTGCCCAAAAATAATCCCCTGCTATTGAAAATAACCAAGGGGTGTATTTTTGGGCAGTGCGTAATATCACTACGCCTGTTGCAGCCATGATACAGCAGCAAATTCCTTGATTATTACGCCAGAATGAGAGTATAATTTTCAGTCAGTATTAGTGCACGATGTAACTACAGAAGAGTCAAGTTTTAAATAGGAAAAATATTGAAACTCTTTGGTTATTTTGTAGCGCAATGCTAATGGTCTAATCAGATTCAATGGATTATGCTAAGCTAATGCTAAAAGTGGTACCGCCAGACCCGGAGATCAGCTGAATGGATTTCAAAACGGTAAGAATCAAATGTTTAACTCTAGTGGAGCTGGAAAATGAGCATATTTTCAAAAAAAGTGCTATGTCCCTTTAACATGCTTTAATAAATGATCTATGGGGTATTGTGTGCTAAAACTTCACATACACACTATGGGGACAATCTTGTAAACACTAGGAGACCTTAAATTAAAAGGTATTGGTTTTAATGACAGAAGTTGGGAAACACTGCTTTAACGCAAGAGTGACAGATAGACTTGCCTGGAGGTACAAAAAAAATCTGTAAATACCCCTGTGATGATGTGCTATATTAAAAGGTTGTGGTGTAGCGCACCTCAGAAACCCCCCACCTCCTATCAAAACGATGACAAATTGCCCACTTTGGATTTCGCCGTGAGCCGCGACCCGTTCTCTAATCCGTGACGAAATTTGAAATCAAATTAGGGTGCGCTATTAGATAATACTGAGACAAAAAGCTATTACAAACTGTCTGATCTAATCTATAGCTGACAAATAAGGGAAACCCTGACACTTATCCCACCTCTCTGTTTTTGCAAACACGCAGAGCTGTAGATCTCCCATAATCTGCAATCACAGTCACCTGTAAATACAGTTCACAGGAAAAGGACACTTTGCGCATCTCCGAATCATTTGCATAATATTAATGAGTAAGTGTCTGGGTTAGGGTATTAGATCTCTTTGGTGCTAATGAAGGAGACAAACATCTTCCTGCAACCCTAATGATGGCAGTCATATAGCCAGAGGCAGCAGCGCTGAATAACTGAATTGTGTCAGTTCCAACTATAGTGAGCTGAACCACATTCATTGACCCCGGCTAGTAATGTTTGACCAGCAATGGCAGCAGTCATTCTCCTGTAATGTGTCAAAAAAAAAAAAAACAATAAAGAAGAAGGGTACATCAAATGAACCGCAAAACAACCATTTAGTTCAGCTGTGCACGTAACAGGTGTTTTTCCCTCCTGGACAGAAGAGGTGCAGTCATTAAAAATAAAGCAGCTCATATTTTAGGAGCAGCTGTGATAAACAGACGTGTTTCGGTTGCTATAGAAACCACAAGGTTCGTATGCCCATCATTACGTTCGGCTTTCAAATCAGTCGAAAAAGGAATCAAAACGAGACAGGCTGAGAAGACGGCTGAAAAACAATCGACTTTGTTTACCACGGTTAAAGCCGTAGCTTTGAACATGACTTGGGTTATGTAGCTTTAAATGACTAAGTGATCTAGGTCAAAAAGACTTGTGATGTGCAATCTTGATCAAACGCACTTCTGTTCATTTAAAACCGCAAACATGTCCGTATGGGGTAAAAAACA
This sequence comes from Misgurnus anguillicaudatus, assembly GCF_027580225.2. Classification (NCBI taxonomy): domain Eukaryota; kingdom Metazoa; phylum Chordata; class Actinopteri; order Cypriniformes; family Cobitidae; genus Misgurnus; species Misgurnus anguillicaudatus. The sequence goes on from NC_073355.2 coordinate 15,938,010, forward strand.
GATTATTTTCTTGTAGCAGGGGCAGAAACACTAAAAAACACTTATATAGCTGTGCTATATTTACAGCATGTGGTGTTGGGATGCACTGTGCTTTTTCGTCAAGATCAAAGTAGCTCGAATTCTCGTTCTTAACTAACCGCAGAGACCAAACCAGCTCGGGCTGCGCTGCACAGAAACTGCGAGAAAACCAATCTTGAATGATAATAAAAGGCCTTGTAAAACGGCATTCAGCCAGAATGGTAATTGTTTCATGATCCACACAAAGGCCATTCTTGTACCGCATTTTTAACAGAGATAAAATTGAAAAGTGATAGAGCAACGTGTCAAGATTGACTCATACTCAAAGCATGAATGTAGTATAGACGTAGTAGGCGTTTGGGAGCATAATGAGTCACTGGCCTGTTCATAGACTGTCATACCACCATCTGTTAAGATCTGCGGGAAGTTAATAGATCAATAGAAATCTTCAGACATTAAAAACACTGAAACAGAAGGCTTTTGCTCCAGTAAATCTATAGAAACTCTATGTCTTACATTTTTCCTATTGATTTGGTTTATAGCCTTGCAACACTTGACAGCTTAAAAGGTGCCATGGACAAAAGCAATGAAGATTATTCAAATTCAAAAATGAATAAATTCGAGATACCAATTGATGGTTTGAAAATGAAATGAAATAAAATGTGAATGTTGGTGTAACTGACAAACTAATGCTAGTCAGAGATGAAATGTCTAACCCAGTGGTCTCCAACATGGTGCCGTGGGCACCAAGTTGCCCCCACGGCGTCTGAGAGTTGGCCGCCAAAGCACGTTCTATAAATATTATCAACAAGCAAACAAAAAACGTTTTGAGTAGACTATATCAAAAAAGTAGCCCTCCAGATTGTTTTGTCTATTGTGGTAGCTCTTGCTCACAGAAAGGTGGGAGACCCAGATGGTAAACACCATGCTGTGAAACTCTAGTGAGATTTACCTTGACTCAACCCCTCAGCAGCATCAAGTACATTATTGCTCATTATTATCGAGTACATTATTATGTGTTTTAAGAGAATGAGGGTTACAATCAACACATAACAAGCATTATTTAGCAAGAAACGACATACTTATTCTTAATTGCATCGGGCAAAGATTTGTGTAGTGCAAAATGAGCCATCAATGTTTCTGGGTTTCATATTCCTGATGTTGTAATATGGGTAAAAACATAATACTGGATGAACATTGCATGCACGCCTTTCACTTGAAATACAGTAGCTGCTGCCCAGTCTCACGTAGATGCGTATAAATAGCACGAAGTGTAAAAATCGTGCAATACATACGCCAAATTCCACTTTGGCATGCATGTGATACGCCGGTCCTTCTCATTCACTTGAATGGTGCATCTTTTTTTTGTCGGTTTATTTGGTGGTTTCTAAATTTTTTCTGTTTTTTAAACCATTTTAGGGTGGGTTTTGGGTTTGATTTTTGTTTTGCTTAATGAGGTTATATAATATACAGGTTTCTCCATGTTTTTGTCCATATTTAAGCCATGGTCGCTTGGAGTTGGGGTAAGAGTTGGGATTTGGGTTAGGATGTCATTTTTATATATAAAAAAATTGTTCTAACCCTAAACCCAAGCGAAAATGGTAAAAAATAGCAAAAAAAAGAGAAACCAATAAATAAAATGACAAAAAAAGATGCACTGTTTAAGTGAATGGGAAGGACTGGCGTATCATATGCACGCCAAAGTGGAATTTGGTGTATGTATTGCACAATTTTTACACTTCGTGATATTTATACGCAACTCCGTGAGACTGGGCTGGTATATAGGGGAGAGCGGGGGCAAAAGTAAAATTTAATTTTAAAAGATAATGTTGTAGAGAGAGATAGATTTTTGCTGTGTTCAATAACTCACAAGTGTGGTCTCTTTCAATACCAGGTGGAATTTTGTAAAAATGTAAAACGACTTCAGTATAATTTCACTTTGAACATAAGTGGTGAATTGTTACTTTCGACCCCACATGCAGGGGGGGTCGAAAACAAGATAGATTTTTGTGTTACACATGTTTTTATTAAATATACATGACTATGACCTTGTTAATATGTAACTGCAAACATACTTTGTAATTTATTGTAAAAAATTATGAAATTACATTTTCATTTTAAAATTCAGGTTTATCAAATGTTTCAAAAGCAACCAACAGTACAAACTTGAATTGTTGAAAATAAAACATTTTTTCCACTGTTTGAACACTATAAAAATAAAATTAAATCAAATTAGAATAATATAAATTTTCAACATGTACAACAGTATTAGCAGCAGGACAAAAAGTAACAAGTGTTACTTTTGTCCCGACAAAAAACTCCTCACATTTAAACACGATTTACTTTTATTTTGAAAACCTCAGAGATGTAAAACTTCAGGATGTGTAGGGTCACTAAATAACCTGTAGATTGATCAGTACTTTAACACATGAAACGAAAAACACAACGCGTTATTAGAAATAAATGACCGCTTTAGGGGCCTCATTTATAAAGCGTGCGTACGCACAGATTTGGTTGTAAAGTTTTCTCATAAAAATCCACGGCAAAGTCATATTTATACAAACTGTCTTTGACGTGGAAAAGTGATTAGCGCCACATCAGGGTCTGGGCAGACGTACACACTTTTGCTTGTCTGATTGCTGCAGGTTTTTGGAAACATAAGCCAATCTTGCTGCTCAAATTTGGTTTAAACATTGACAAGCGCTCTTTTATATGTCTATGACATTAATAAGGCAGCCTTTAAAGGCGGAGATCTAAAACTGCTCGGCTGTGCACAAGTTCAAGTTCATTTGCAATTTATAGATTTGAAAAGGGTATGCAAATTTTTTGCGTGTACGTTTGGTTCATGAATCACATGTACGCATTTTTGATAAATGATCGTAAGATCAAATGTAGGATGGTTTTTACACAGCATTTTATAAATGAGGCCCCAGGAATTTAGTTATCATAGTCGAAAACACCTTTCTGGATCTACACGCGAAAAACGGTTTATGTAAGATGCTGTCATAGTTTGGAATACAAATGTTATCAGGGCTCAGAGAAAAACGCTTTGTTACTTTCGTCCCGCGTTACTTTTGCCCCGATTCTCCACTAATACGTTTTTATTCTTTTATATTATTAAAAGATTTACAACATTGATTTCTGATATGCTGAAAATTTTCAATATCCAATGCTAATACCGATAGGCTAAGCCAGCAAAACTGAGCAAAAACTAAATTTTTTTAAGTTTTAAGAATGATTAAATGATAATAAAACACTGCACGTCTTCTACCACTTGAAGGTGTAATGTGTTTTTTTAGCAGAATTTAGCAGTGAAATTGCAAACTTTAATTCTACGGCTTGCTTACTTTCCAAGGGACAAACATCAAACATCACCGTCAAAGACAACGTCGGGACAAAACGCGCTCTATTGAATAGTTTGTCCGTTTAGGGCAACTGTAGAAGCATGACAGCGACTTTCATGGAAGATTTATGTAGATAAAAACAACTCATTCTAAGGTAATAAAAACAATACAGTTTATTATGTGCGGTTTTTATACACCACTAATAATATATATTATATTGCATTTCTGTCAAGAGATCCTTCTAAAAGTTACATATTGCACCTTTAAATACATGCAACTTTTTGTGAAAGGTAGGCTACAAAAGCTTTTCAGCCAACAGGAGTAAATGATTGTTTCTTGTTTTATTACCATTATGATTGGAACAATATTTTCGTAAAAGCTGATCGTGGATACATATTTTTTTAAAAGCACTCCTTACGAACATGTAAGCTGCCGTGCAAAATCATCACGTCTTTATGTCGGCAAATCATATCATTATTTTCTGTATCTGTCCGATGCCGATGTTTAATTTATAAGCCATTGACGGCATACAATATCAATGCAAAAATAATTTTATGCATCCCTATTAAAATGTTAATGCAAAATTAAATCTGTGCCCTTATTACATGAAGAGAGGAACTATGAAAAGATTATCACCCATTTATGATGGTAATTGTATCACCACTGTGAAAACAACAGTATGTCCCTGGAAAATTATCATATTTAGGCGTCATCTGTCTAGAGAAGTTGTGACTCTGAAGAATTAATGATGGTTCTAAAAAAAAAGTTTAACTTGCAGATAAAACTGCTGGGTTCTCATATATAAAGCGTGACAGTTCCCACGCAAAGGTTGATCTATAGAAAAAAACTTGACCAGAGAATGAGCTTGCATGGTGGGACCTGAGGATAATTCATGTACGCACACTTGCAGATGATCTGAAACTTATAAAGGGAACATTGCTGTTGCATTTTTTTGGCATATGCCATTTTTGGCTTTTGTGCGTACTTAGACTTTTAGTAAGGATTTTACGCATAGTTTTATAAATGAGACCCCTGGTCTGTATGTGATACTTATTTATTCTCCATGTTACCAAAGCCCTTTTCACACAGAGATTAAGGAAAATACACAGAAAATGCTCTGAGAATTTTCCGGGATCGTTTGATTTTTGGTTCATTCACACTGCCAATGATTTTCCGGAATCTGTATGTGCATTCACAAGCATACCCTAAAGATCCCGGAAAGACACATAACATATTTAAATTCTTGCACTTGGTAGGTTTTTTCCACAGCGTCTGAAGTTTGCCAATTATATCAATTATATAATTATATTTTTTTTCTCGAGAAACCACTTGCATGCTAGCCTGGTTAAAACCAGCCCATTCTGAGTAGTAACTGAGTTATGGTCTGGCAAACATTCATAGACAAATCATTTCCAAGGGGGCGTCACCAACAGACGTCGCTCAAATACCTCTGGTCGCAATTGGATAGACCTAAAACCAATCACAGCGATGAAGGAGAGGATGTATGCAGAGCTATATCAGATCCAGTCGGTAAGACAGCAAAAAATGTTTTTAGATATGAAGGCTTTGAGTGTTGTTCTTTGCTCGGGTTTGAACAAAAAGGAAAAGTTTAAATTGCTTAAAACAGACGCGATAGCTGATTCGAACGAGTGATGCTCCATGGCAGCATCCATCTTTGTAATGTATAAAATCTGCTTCACTGTCGCTGCGCTGTCGTCAACATTTCTGGTCCCGTAATTTTGACGGATTAGAAATGGGTTTGAATGGCCTCTTTGCCAGACTCTTTGCAGGGCAAATCTAAATTTGCCGGAAGTTGTCTGGGTTTTCCCAGGCTACGTGTGTACATTTTTTATGAAGAGATCATAAGGAGTGTGTGATTTCAACTTCAGTCCAGTTTGCAGACATTTCTCGTCCTGAATGTTGATCTGCTTTAAATCCCCCGTGTCAAAGATCTGAACCATGTTTCTGTAGCCTCCAGAGGTCGCATTTGTAGGCTGCATACGTCATCATACTGTCTAATTTCAGAATATTAACAACTTTAAAGTTGACTATTATTCTTAGTTAATCGTAAATTGTTGTAATATGCTTATGACTTGTGAATGTAATGCTCAGTTAACTTAAATAAACCAAGCTTGATGACGTATGCAGCCTTCATATGCGACTTCCGGAGGCTGCAGCCTTCAGATTGAGAAAACTCCCATAACGTTTTGTTACCATGACACGTGCGTCCACACTACCGCACGCCCCTTATGGCATTGTTCACACAGAATGCTTTCCGTGAATGTTATGGCAATATGACTAGGTCCTCTTTATGGGAGCGATCCCAGAACATTTACAGGACGTGTTTGTGTTCACAGAAGCCTCTCTTTTAATGCCAGCCCGGGTTAAGGTGCATGGTAATGGACACAAGTTTTAAAGGTGCAGTGTGTACATTTTAGCGGCATCTAGTGGTGAGGTTGTGAATTGCAACCTACGGCTCAGTCCACTGCTCACCCCTCGCTTTTGAAACGCATAGAGAAGCTACGGTAGCCTCCACCGGAAAAACATGGAATTGACGGAAACAACTTAGTAAAAATAGTTTGTCTGTTAAGGGCTTCTGTAGAAACATGGCGGCTCAAAATGGCAACTTCCACGTAAGGGGACCCTTTGTGCATGTAGGTAAAAACATCTCATTCTAAGGTAATAAAAACATAGCAGTTCATTATAAAAAGGTCTTAATACACCCCTGATAATATAGTTTTGTATATTATTTTGCATTTATATCAAGAGATCCATCTAAAAATTACACATTGCACCTTTAAGGTCTTCATTGTACAAAATAATTTGGCCTGAAGGCAAACCACGGTGCATTAAGAAATCTGGGTTTTATATACAAGAAATGCATAGAAAAACAAAAAAATCACAAGTAATAAGGCATACATTGATTACAATTTTATTTGTTTTTAATATTTTCTGATCCGTCATTTTTTCCTGACATTGTCCTGTCAGGTGTATTTTTTTGCCAAACTTTCTGAAATTCTTCTCAAAGCTGAACTTCAATTATACTCCAAACAAACGAATGCAACATGCAGACATATTTTGAATGCATCTTTCATAAAATATATAAATAAAAAGCGAAGATGTCAATGGTTCAAAGATGGACATTACTATTGTTTATTTTTCTGTTCATCTTCTTGGATTTTGTGTCCTTTACAACACCACTGAAAAATAGGTTTCTAACGAAGAGTGTTTTAAGACAGGGCTTCCCAATCCTGGTCCTCGAGGCCCCCCTCCCAGAACGTTTTAGATGTCTCCTTATTTAACACACCTGATTTAACTCATCAATTTGTTAGGGAGACATGTTTACCATTTTTGAAGGCTGATAAGTTGAATCAGGTGTTTTAAATAAAGAGACATAAAACTTTCTGGCAGGGGGGGCTCGAGGACCAGGATTGGGAAGCATTGTAAGACACCAGGTTGCATGCTTTTAGGTTATAACCAGAACTTGTATCATTCTGAGTGCATGCACAGTTTTTGCTTTCACTGTGTGCTTAACCCACCTGTGTATGGTAGTGCCAGAGCGGCGTGCAATTGTCGGTGGGCTTCCTCCAGCACTGGCTGCAGCCGGAGGCTCTCTCCTGGTCCTGAGGGACTGACTCCTCTGCACCTGCCTCAGCACACTGCTTTTCAGATCCAGCAGTGTCGACATGCTCACTCACGTCCTGCAGCAGAGACAAAAAACTGCATCAGACCCACAGCAGAAGAAAGGGAAACAATGAGGGCCACACGAGGGAGCACCCAGGAGAGAAGAGAGCAAAGAAACAAGGTTGAGCTTGCAACGGGTGTGATGAATAATTACAGACATCATCCCTCCCTCTCATAATTCAGTTATAAACACACTTGCAAAGGGCGCATGCTGTTTCTGTCCAGCGCATGTGTCAGGCGCATTTGTCTTCGGCCGCCTGCAGCAGGTGGTCATTGGCTTGAGGAGCGAATCCTGCCACTACTCTCAATATCACAACGCTGGAAATTTTTCACCTGAGAACTCAAGTGTGGCGTGGATGGACGCCGCAAGTTCTTGATTACGATTGACTGGAATCATGGGATTATACTCCGTGCTCTTAACTTGGGGAGCCGTGAACAACAGCCACTTCATTCTGGGTTAGAAGTGAGCGTGACTCACTAGCGTGCCAAATGCAGTCACATGTAAGGGAAAGACAACTTGTAGAGAAAAAGAAAGAATGTGAGAAAATAGATCACAAAAGAAAGAATCTGAAAGAACAAGCGGTGGAAAATAATCTTTATTGAGATGTCACGTGGAGATGTACAAACACTTCTGTCATCTCGTGACAGTAGATGTCCTCTTTTGTCAAATCTCTAAATGTTATGGGGAGGAGTTCTGAAGATCCCCGTTGTTTCAGTTGTCTATGGATCAAAGACATAAAATACAATTATGGCTCTATGTTTTAGTTCTAGTATGATCTCGCATGATTCTGGGAATTTAGCTTTGCGCTGTCACAATGAAATGACAGTTTTAAAAGCAAGTGCATCAATTATTGCTACACCATTACAAGAACCAGTTTAAACCCAGCAAGCAATAACCACGACTAACTATAGACCCAATGTAGTCCAGCTATGAATAACCCAAAATAACCTATAAATAACCTTGAATTTGGTTACATGCCATTTTTTCCAAATACTAAACGTATATTTCATCATGTAAGGAAAGTCAACAGGTGTTTAAGTTGTTTGCTTTCATTTCTTTTACATGTTCTAAGCATATAGTGATGCATGGGTCGTCTCATTTGGGGTTTGGGCGGATAAATAAATTGTCACTTTATTTGCGGGGCAGGTTGGGGTGGGTCATTAAAGGGGACATTTCACAAGACTATTTAAATATGTCAAATAAATCTTTGGTGTCCCCAGTGAAGTTCTATCTCAAAATACCCCACAGATAATTTATTATAGCATGTTAAAATTGTCACTTTGTAGGTGTGAGCAAAAATATGCCATTTTTGGCTGTGTCCCTTTAAATGCAAATGATCTGATCTCTGCACTAAAGAGCAGTGACATGGTTGGATAGTGCAGATGAAGGGGCGGTATTATCCCCTTCTGACATCACAAAGGAAGCCAAATTTCACTGACCTATTTTCTGGGTTAAGTTACTGGGTTGTTCTTTTTCACGTTTTCTAGGTTGATAGAAGCACTGGGGACCCAATTATAGCACTTAAACATAGAAAAAATATGATTTTCATGATATGTCCCCTTTAAAAACAAAATAAAAACCATGTATATTATATGCAATTCCCTATAGCAGGCGTTTTCAAACTTTTTGTGTGTGTGGATCACTATTTGTAATCAAGAATTTTCATGGACCACCTCATAATACTCATAGTAAAATATGTCTTCACAAAATCCTGAATTAATCTGCACCTCTAAATAGGTTTACTAGCACTAAAACTATAACTGGTCATCACATTAGTACAACACGTTTGTTAAAAAAAAGTTTACTGCACAAAACAGTGGGCACATATTTTATTTATTTATTTACTCGAGCGCCCGAGGGCATGGTTCATTTGAACAACGGGCTTATTTCCATAGCAATGGAGTAGTATGAAATTCATACAGTAACAAGAACACTTGGATATAGTCAACATATCAAAACCTTTGGCGATTTTAGGGGATTATTTAATAAAGTCCACTTAACAGCACATCTGCAAAACATTTTAGAAACGTGAGATCAAGAAACTAACTGAAAATTAAAATAATAACAGGCCTTATTCATTCCATTTTGTTTCATATAAATTGCCTATGAAGGCTTAACTTGACAATTTAATTTAAAATTTATATTAATATTCTTTATATACATATTCTTAAAAAATATTTTATTTTATATTTTATTTTGCCTTTACACTGACCACCTGCAGTACCCTCACGGACCACTAGTGGGGAATGGCCGCCCTATAGCATATATTAAATATTTGGGAATATATATTTTCATATTAGGTTCTTTGTAACTTGATGTCCCCATACCTCACGAAAGCGCCAAGCAGCTCGTACTGCCAGCCACAAAATCAAAACAAACTGAGAAAAAAATTGAAGATGAAAGACGAGGTGTGTGGGAGAAATTAAGGTCGAGAATTTGTGAATACAAACGCTGCTTTATAAATGTTGAAAATGTTTATTATCATCCTATCTTGTTATTAATATGACCATGCTGGTTTCTATGGTTTATTTGCGTATGTTGTTGCCAGTTTACAGGGCAATGTAATCAAAAAGTGCTGTTTTTAAGCACTTTGAGGCTGAAATTAAGCTTGCTTTCACTTACATTACAAATGCAGAGTATGTCTATTTTAATGTGGAGCGGGCGGGTTGTAAAAATAGATACAGTGGTGCTGGGCGGGCCAAATATTTCTTAAAAGCATGATCCGCTAGTTGGAAAAAACCATGACGCACACATCACTATACGCATTGTCTATTATTGGGCTATAATTAGACATCTATTAGACTTTCACAGACAGCCCAAATTTTGTGTTGTTTTAGCCAAGATTGCTTGCTGAAAAGCCTCCAGATAATCGAAATTGTCATTTAATTTTTTTAAGAAATGCTGTAGTGTTTTTAATAAATGATTTATCTGTACAGTTCATTATTTTTTTAATTCATGTGTCCTTATAATCTCATAATCAAAAAACAATAACCTCCAATCCCCTCAAAACGTGTATGGCTAGAAGTGATACAGCTACCGGTCAAAATCTCGCTGGATGAGGGTTGTTTTCATCCTTATCCTGCCCCTAAACCCAACATTTCTACTTGGCCGTAGCTCTATCTCCTATAGCCAAAACCCTCAAAACGACTTTTCTTCCTCTAACAAGTTATGGCATGAAGATGGTTCAAATTTTTTCTTCAGAAGCTGTTGCACTCGGACATAAGTCACAATCAACTTGTGTTTCATGTCAATTTTTAACCACTTTGAACCACTTGACTGATTTGAGATGGGTATGTGGGAGTTTTCGGGAACAAGATTGTTAACTTTCAAGCTTATTGTTTTTATGTTCCAGAGACCCCAATAGTAATAATAGTTTTGAAATTATTCATTTATCTTACTTAATAGACAGATGATAATAAAGCCACACTCATAGTATAGTAATGTTGTTTCTGTTTGGGATCTATTGCCTCCACACAGAAAATTGGGTTAAAGGGTAAAATGTACTATATAATGTATACAATCTTAAAGGAACACTCCACTTTTTTTAAATAGGCTTATTTTCCAGCTCCCCTAGAGTTAAATATTTGATTTTTACCGTTTTGGAATTCATTTAGCTGATATCCGGTCCTGGCGGTACCACTTTTAGCATAGCTTAGCATAATCCATTGAATCTGATTAGACCATTAGCATCGCGCTACAAAATAACCAAAGAGTTTCAATATTTTTCCTATTTAAAACTTGACTCTTCTATAGTTACATCGTGTACTAATATAAGATATTACGCAGTGCCCGAAAATAGTCCCCTTGGTAACTTTTAATAGGACTATTTTGGGCTAGTTCCTAGCCATATCAGCCTAGAAAATCACAACTTTAAATTTTCCGTCAGTCTTGGTACACAATGTAAATACAGAAGAGTCAAGTTTTAAATAGGAAAAATTTTAAAGCTCTTTGGTTATTTTTGATGCTAATGGTCTAATCAGATTCAATGGATTATGCTATGCTATAAGTGGTACCGCAAGACCTGGAGATCAGCTGAATGGATTCCAAAATGTTTAACTCTAGAGGGTCTGGAAAATGAGCATATTTTCAAAAAAGTGTCCCTTTAAATTGTTATTGTTACAAGTAGACCCGCTTGACCTACATATTTCAAATACCAGCTTGCGAGTGCCTCCCTAACAACCTTATAGACTGTTTTATCAGATCCACGTGCATTGTTACTGTTGTGCCTGGCCTGAAGTTAACCTCTGGTCTGTGTTTGTTTATCCGTGTCGCTAGTGGCTAAACTGACCTCTGAAACAAATACATGGTCAAAAATAAAAAGTTTCTGTTTTCTATAAGATGAGGGGTGATATTGAACACCACTGTGTAAGGAGAGGTTTGGCAGCCAAGCAAGATGTTAAGAATCAGTAGCTTACATTCGATACATTAATTTTCAAACTGATCTCACGGAAAGTCGTGTTTTTTCGTGGACAAAAATGGCACGAAATTCAGCTTTTTTTGTGCCTTGAGCATGAATGTCTTTTTCGTGAAACACCCGCAAATTTCTATAAATAGTTTTTCAGGTCCGTAGCATGACTTTCTTTTTTGTGTCATTTTATGTATTGTTTTCTCATAGTTTTTTCCCATTTTCTTATTATTGTCACTTGTGGTTGAGGTAAGAATCACTTTCTGTTACATTTTTAGACATATTAACCCAAACCCCAACTCTAATCCCAACTCCAGGAGAGAATAAAAGCAGAAGAAAAACATATGAAGAGTTTCGTTGCAAAACGAGATATCTCCGTTTTTTTAATTTTTCATTAATCTCGTTTTTTGGTTGTGCATTCCAATTAATATCAATTCAACTGCAGTTGGTTTGTTTTGATTTAAACCTTCATAACTCAAAAAATACAGCTAAGTAGCACCATAAAACAAAATAATAACATGATAACATAATAATAAACATGTTTTGACAAAAATGTTAAAAACGGATGTTTTGCAACGAAACTCTTCATATAGACACCTATACATAAAAGTACATCCTAACCCAAACCCCAAATCTAACCCCAACTCCAAGCGACAATGATTTAAAAATAGGAAAAAATTAGAAAACAATACATAAAATGACATGAAAAAGAAAGTCACGCCATGGACAAGAAAAACTATTTATAGAAATTCGTGTCACGAAAAAGACATTCGTGCTCAAGGCACGTAAAAAATCTGAATTTCGTCCCATGGACACGAATAAATTAATAAAATTTTGCATGACTATTAAACGATTTTCCGTGAGATCATGTTATTAATTTTACACAGTAACATTAGCTCAGTGTAGTAGTTGATATGCTTTAGCTATATGATTTAAACTAAGGTTATTTAAATGATATTTATTTTGCTTGTTATCAGAAATAATCTCCTCTAGATGGACTCTGTTGTTATTGATTCTTTTAACGGATGTCTACAAGAAATTAAGTTTGGGCCACAAAAGCTGTTTATGTTATTGCCACTGAAACAGTCTATAATGGTCCTAAACATGCGATAAAAGGATTAAACTGGTCATTTATAACTTGGTCTAAGTATATTATAAGATATTAAAGCCCAAGCTCATGTCTATACTGTAGCTGCCCTCAGTGGATTAACTCTGCTGGACATAAGGAAACGACGTGTTTGCTTTTCACAACCCCATAATTTGACCAGACATGCATTAAGAGACCTCAGCGAAGCAGACAAAGTAAAGCAGTTTCGCAGAATCGCAGTGCAAATTCCACCGGTCGCCGTGCTGAAATCGAGTGACACGCATTGAAAAGCGCTGCGGTGCCTTCACCTGAGCTCTTACGGTTGCAATTAGCGGCAGGCCAGCGAGCAGCTGTTTCCCAGGTGAACTCATTTCAATTAGGCATCACGCCATCTGAAGTGGATGTCACTCTGTTTCAGTCATCAGCTCCCATGAAAGGTGAGAACTGACATGCTAACCAACACAAGGCAACAGCTGCCAAGGGACCACTGGCGTAGCTAAGAGTGCAACATCAGCTTCTTTCCGACCGGTGGTCCCCGCTGAGCTGCTCTATCTCCTGCACAGACTCGTGAGTGACACCGTTGCTCAATAGAGAGATGGTAAAAGCTGGCAGTCAAAGGCTTCTCCGTTGGGGATGGAAGGGTCTCTATGGTAACGGCGGAGAGAGACAAGCCGCCGGCGCAGGTACACAGAATTCGACAAAAGCTACACAAAGCATGCTCTTGTTTTCGTTACATCACCTTTTGTCAGTTAAGCTGGAGGTGGTGAACTGGGATTTGGGGTTAGATTTAACTTATTTATCTTTCGGTGTTGCTGGATGCCCCATTCCTGAACTCATAAACTTCCTACGTTTAAGTTAATAGTGCTCTCCTGAGATAAGCAAAATCAGATCACATTCTGAATTCATTGATTTCCGTTTCTCAAATTGTTACAGAATTGTTTTATTGATTTCATAATGTTCTTTTGAATACATTCCTGCTGTCGTGCATATACAGAAGCTGAACGACTCATTTGTAATAGATTTTCGTTCTCATTCATATAGATGAGTTAACCTCCTGATCTTTGTCAAGTAAAATGAGGCAGGGCTGCTGTATAATGCTTTCAACAGCCTGCCACACTGCCTCATTTCTCTGTGTCAAATCCTTCCTGACAAGATATGCCATCCAAAGAAAGAAGTCAACAATGACAAATTCTTGGTTGGTACGTACTGTATCTGTTTAATGTGAGATGTGAACCGCACCACCCAATTGTCAGTGAAGTGAATATGTCATGAATTTTTCACCAGCCAAAGACAAATAAAGTAGATTTTTATGATTATATCATTTTGCATATAAAATTTTTGCTGCTAGGTGTCGCAAAATAATAACAAAGGCGTAGCTTGATGATGCTGTGAAGGAGCTAGAATGATGGGATTTGTGGTCTTCACCTCCACTGCAGATGGAAATCAATCTGAACGGACTTAAAAATCATATTCATGGATGGACAACAAAGGAGGAACATTACACTGGTCAAAATTTCTCTGGATTTAAACATTGTTGGAAATATTTTGGATAAGGTACGAACACAAGTGAAGTTTTTGGATATTTTAAACAATTTAGCTTCTATGTATTTAGAGGGACATTAACCTATCTGATTTTGAAAAATGCTAACAGTAGCCTACTAGCACTAAAATCAAGATCCTACCCTCCATTCAAATTGCCATCCAAAGCCACGCCCCCTCCAAAATACATCAACATGCACAGACCAGAAGCCCATTCACGTCCACAAAGTGAATAACATTATCAAAATAACGAACATACACAACTGTTTTTTTTCATACAGTAAACATCTCCTCACTATCTGCTAGCTGCCTGTCCCCTGAACACACTGTAGAAAAACACGGTCTCTGTAGACAGCCCAGGCTACACAAACTGCAACAAAAACAAAGTGGCCAAACCTACCACCATGAAACATAACAAAGTGTTCCAGACAATAAACGACAAGAGGGATTTGGGAGTGGGGGTTGGGCACGTTCATGACTCTTTCAGAAAGCACAAAACAGAGGGGGAGGAGTTAGCTACGCTCCATTTTGTTTGACAATACTTCAAACTGACGTCACACAGATTCGCTTAGAGCGCCTTTAAATTGGAATTAGATACAGCATGTATTCGGTTGCGTAGACGTAGTAGTTTGCTTGTAATTTTGAAAACATAAATATTGTTACACTATTGTTACGCATGCATCCATGACTCTTTCAGAAAGCACGGAAGGGAGAGGAAGGAGTTAGCTACGCTCTGTTTTGTTTGACAACACTTCAAACGTCAACAAGAAGTGGCGTCACACAGATTCGCTCAGAGCTTCTTTAAATCGGAATAAGATACAGCATGTATTCGGTTGCGCAGACGTAGTAGTTTGCTTGTAATTTTGAAAACATAAATATTGTTACGCTAATTGGTGATGGAACACAAACTACATAAGCAACACAATGTTTCATCAAAATAGACTATCTGAATCCATCTCAAACAATCATATCATGTACCTACCTTTCAAAAAAAAAAAAATTTAACAACCCTTTCAGACCCCAGTTACCAATGTTAATTCGGGTTTTTGCTCTTTGCTGATCCAGATGGTTTTTGTCGTTTCAAAGAATGTCTTTCGTTTGTGTCTCCTGTGCAGGTTGTCAATTCAGTAGGAAAGTTTGTTTGCCTCTGTTTATAGATCATATGTGAATACGCTGGAGACATGTGATGTCTGTGTGAACAGGGTGCGTAGTGGCATGCAAAACACTTTCACTGAAAAGGAGCAAAAATTGCATGCGTCCAATCATTGAATTTGGTCCAGGTTCAATGATTTGTTGAACATGTTTTGGTCCTACACCTTTCACAGAGGACACATATTTATAAAAATACATTTAAACACTTTAAAATAGTGATTGCTATCAGGATGTTAGGAGACTTCTAGTCTCAGCCTCAGAAGTCACGCCCGCAGACTGTTGGCTAAACGTCTGATGTTTTTCGTACACTTTTCTGGAAATCCTGTGAGAATGTCAAAGTCATCTTTGATTGGTTGAACTAAACCAGATTTCCAGGAGACGTGAGTGTCGCAATTCGTTTCGGTCCCTGCAAAAAAGAGCTCTGACGTTCCATTGAGGAAGAGAATCAGTCTTGTTCACATGGATAATAATGACCTGTTACCATGATCAGCTTAACATTGGATTCTCAAAAATATGCAAAGTTCGCAGCATAGACTCTCTAAAAGACGTCCAAGAGTTTTACTTGAGGCAGTTTGTGTAGTCAAAAAGTTCGGTTTTCCTGAATTGCTTGTATGTGTTAAAAAGTGAAGAGATATGCTTCAAACAGATGTTTAACGGGAGCGTCTCATTGGTGTGGCTGTTGATAAAGTGCACAACGTTGTTCTATGGTGAGTAATGTTGTTTATTTAGATGCTATTCGGTTGCGGCTGGTTATTTCAATAACTGACTTGTTGCCAGCCGGCTCGTTATTGTGGGGAGTCCGAAACGTGACGCTAGATGAAACATACTTTGATTGGTTGTTTGACATGTTGGTCAAACAGCTTGTGGGCGGGCTTTGTCCAGAAAGAGCAGCGAAAAACACCAGACCTTCAGTATTGAAGGTCTGGCTTCGCGAGACTAGGAAACTTCTAACCAGCATAACTAAAAATGTTTCTGAATCAAATCAGATACCCTGCCTTCAACAGATCTTTAATTGCGCTACTCCATCTCCTTCTTTAAGATCACAAACTCTTTTTTGGTACATCCTAGGGATTACTAAAAGTCCAAAGGAGGTATAAAGCTTTTTCTCAGATGGCACATAAACTCTGGGATAGTCTTCTTAAAACTGTTTTGGGCTCAGACACTCTCTCCCATTTTAAATCTAAATTAAAGGGAAAATAATCTTATTTTCCAGCTTCCATAGAATTAAACATTTGATTTTTACCATTTTGGAATATATTCAGCCGATCTCCGGGTCTGGCGGTACCACTTTCAGCATAGTTTAGCATAATCCATTGAATCTGATTAGACTATTAGCATCCTGCTAAAAATAACCAAAGAGTTTGGATATTTTTCCTATTTAAAACTTGACTCTTCTGTAGTTACATTGTGTACTAAGGCCGACTGAAAAATAAAAGTTGAGATTTTCTATGCAGATATGGCTAGGAACTATATTCATATTCTGGCGTAATAATCAAGGACTTTGCTGCTGTAACATGGCTGCAGGAGGCGCAATGATATTACGCACTGCCTGAAAATAGTCCCCTGCTATTGTAAATTAACAAGGGGACTACTTTCAGGCACTGCGTAAAAAAGTGGAGTGTCCATTTAAAGGTGCATCTCATCAGTCAAGCATACACATAACGCATCTTGTAACTTTTCATTCTACGTCTATTGTAAAATGTATAATAATAATTATCATTTGCCTAAAATGTTATGAACAGCAGCTATGCTATTGTATATCTGGTCTTTTACTTCCATCTCAGGTTGCCCACACCAAGGTAACTACAGTAGTTATTACGCAAGCTCCAGTCCGGACCCAGCATCCCACAGAGTTGTCAGATGACCTAACACTGGTGAAAAGATGATGCCAGTTCATTTTAAGGACTTCATTTTTAGGACATTTTGTGTTTTATGTATATTCTTTTATTATTATTCATTTATGCCATTGCTGCATCTCGTGCCGAGGACAAGTTCATCTATACACAACTGTTTCAAGGACTATTTTGCATCTGTAGTTCACCTAACCTGCATGTCTTCAGACTGTAAGAGGAAAAAAAAGATCCATGATGACAAAATGCATTAAAAGACCTCCAAACCAAGCGGAGGCTCAAACCTTATGTATATTCTACATTGTGTCTTCTTGTAAAGCAGCTTCGCAACAGTGTAAACTTAAAAAAGTGTTATACACATAAACTTGAATTGAATATTTTAAGCACAAATTTTGTGCCTTCATTGTTAGTGGAGTGTTAAATCAATTAATTTTTACCTCAGGGGTTCTAGGCACATAGAAACGAGGTCCCATGGTACAAAACCAAAATAACTGCAGTAAAGGAAAATTACTGCACAATTTCTCCATACATGATGTATATGATGAACCCATTCAAAATACATGGTCACGTGTCATAAATTAGTCACAGTTTACATCTTACCTCACTCTCCCCTACCCACTCTTTCCTATTTATCATGTTGCTCTCAGCAAGCCAATCCAGCAGGTTTTCATTATAATTCGTGATGGCAGGCCCTGTGATTGTCAGAGATACAATCACAGCTCTCTTCTCTTACAATGAAGTCCTTTATGGATGAGCACTATGAGACGGCCCATAACCGTGTCTCCAATATTTTATAAATTGGAGAAATGTCAAGTGTCCTTCTCATTATGAAGCTTTGAATGGTGGGCTAAAGGTTGCCTGTAAGAGTGCCATTTCTTTCTCTCGATAATGAAACGATAAACACAAATATTTTAACCTGCCAAACCGCGACGTAATCCAATCAGTTCTGTCCTCTAAAACAAAACGGCTTTATCAGATGTGAGATTCTTTCCCGAAATGTGACAGTAGCATCGGTTATGTGGGTGTGGAAAAGCCCGAGTTTTTTCCCCTGAGTGAAACCATTCAATAAAGCATGAGGCAAAAACCCTTCGGTTTTTAACCTGACTGACAGCACACAGACAGCTGCTTGTGAATGCGGGATGTGGGACAGGGCTCATGTTATGCCAAATCTAAAGGTCTCCCACCCTGAATTGAGTCAAATGGAGGAGGTGCTACAGGGGAAAAACCGGAGCACATATCATTATGATCTAGGAGTCGATAAGGGCAATAATCCTCCAGGTTCTGATAAAGGTGTATGGCCATCAGGGAGATATGCCAGCTTATTTCCCACTAGGCCATTCTCAAACAACCAATCTGGAGTGCTGATCAACGTTAACGTCAGGCATAACGCCGCAAAGACGTTTTGCAATCTGGATCGATCGAACGTGAAGCCTTATTGGTGTCTTTGAAAGAAAACTGAATAAGAATAGGGCTAAAGATTTCTCAGGCGGAATTTGAGATGTTTACATGCATTAATGCTCAATGTGTGATGGAACAAATTGGACTGACGTACAATGACACAGTGGTTTCCTGTGAGCGTGTTGTGCAACACTGAACTGTGACAGTAAATTAATTTTTCGACAAAATCTAATGAGCTGATTTGCTGTCTGCAGAGAGAGAGTTAGCAACCTGACTATCATGGATACTTAAAAGCATATTCATATAACATAAAAATAAAAAACGAACACAAAAACGTAAATATATAATTCGTCGCTGTCGTTCTGAAATTTCGTATCTCCATATTTTGCTTATTATCTTATATTATATTTTATGCCATACACTGTAAAAAAATCCGTAGAAATTACAATGTTATTGCAGCTGGGTTGCCGGTAATTTACCGTAAATTTACATTTGTGTTATTTACTGGCAAGAGTTTGTTCAAAGTTAAATAAATTTTAAATATTAACAAGTCTATATCTTTACAGAATAAAACTATACAAAAACAGCCTCATGCAAACCATTCTGGGAACCAGAAATCATCATCAACCTTTTTTGCTTCAGATTTTGTTTCCCAGAATGTTTAGCTTGATGCTGTTTTATTAGTTTTACTCTGTTAAGACAAAGACTTGTAAATGTTTAATGTTCATTTAACTTTGAACGAAATGTTGCCAGTAAAAAACATAATTTTAAATCTACGGTAAGTTACCGGCAACCCAGCTGCAATTTCTATGGAATTTTTTTACAGTGAAAATCATTGCTTTTGGTCACCGTTTATGTTTGTCAATGGGTTTTGCAAATATTTAACCAATAAAAAGTGATTAGCAGTGTCTAATCATATACATGTGGCAATTCATATGTATTTTACGGGGTGGCTAATCCGTATTAATTCGTACGACCACATTTGTACATTTTCGTACATTTGCTTTTGCCGCTGTGGGGTTCTGTTATTGTTTTTTGTGATTATCCAATGTTTTTCTACGATTCACTTCATACAAATTAGCCAACTTGTAAAATACGTACAAATTCTCGTTAGATCAGGCTTTTTCCTTTTTTTAAAGGGGTCATATTATGAAATTTTTATAAGATGTAAAATAAGTCTTTGGTGTCCCTAGAGTGCATATGTGAAGTTTTAGCTCAAAATACCCCACAGATCATTTATTATAACATGTTAAAATTGCCACTTTGTAGGTGTGAGCAAAAATGTGCCATTTTGGGGTGATTCTATAAAAATTTGACTTATGAGGTGTCATGAAACATTTTGATAATAAAAGTAAATGATATCAAAACAAGAAGCATACAGTTACAAACATGTTTTTTCCACATTAAAGGGGAAAATTTTCATTACCGCAACGAGTCCATGACTGGATTTGGGTTCTTTGACATGGAAATATTTATAATTAAAAAATCTAAAACATTAAAAGCTTCAGTGCATGTTATACTATAAACATTTACAGTAAAGAAACATGTGGTATTTGGTGATCATTGGTAAATGTATAGAGACAATAATAAGGAATATAAATGACACAATTGTCTCATCCTCCGCTACAATTTTCAATCATTGTTTAAGCACTTAAGGAACTAACATTTAAAAAAAACATTGTTGGAAGGGACATAATTGACTGTGACACACTAAGCAGTTCTTATTTTATCTCTCCAGATAAAAGTTAAAGTTTTGTTTGTCATAGTACCTAGACAACTTTTTAGTTCTCATTACTGAAACATGAGTTTGTAAATGCATATATTTAATGTAATATCATGTTGTGGTAATAATAGTTTTTGATAATGATAATCAAAAAAATTAAAATATTTTATAGGAAATATTTTTAAAATCCTCTAAAAATAATGGTTATAGTAAGTTCAGACCTTAATCTTATATATGCAAAAAATAAAAAATGGCTTCAAGGGCTTTTTACAAATTCTGATGCTGGACACCTTCTAAATCTGGATTTCGTGAGAATCACCCATTTGTGTTTGTTGCAATTGAAACTCAATTGTGCTGTCAAATACTTTTCTCTCTCTGTTTCTCTCTGCCCTAAATTGCAGTGCCATGGTTGGAAAGTGCAGATTAAGGGGCGGTATTATTGTAATCTGCCTTGCTACCTACCTCACAAAACAGGCAAAATCTGAACAACCTAATTTTTTACATGCTTGCAAAGAATAGCCCAAACAAAGTTACTGGGTTAATCTTATTCATGTTTTCTAGGTTGACAGATGCACTAGGGAGCCAATTATAGCACTTAAACACAGAAAAAGTCTGATTTTCATGCGATAACCCCTTTAAAAAAAAAGTGAATTTGGACATACAGGCTTTTTGAAGGACAGCGACGATAATGTAATGTAAATGTAGACTGTCCCAAATAGCTTCTGCACAGAAGACTCGACTTGAAACTGATAAGACTGATGATGACATATAACATTTGATGTTTTTCGAATAAAATGTTTATTAATAATCAACCCATTATAATAATGATGAAATCATTTCCCATACAATGAAAGTTAATAGTGACAGAGAGTTCAGAACGACATTAAAGTAAATAAACGCAACACAATCTCATGGCAATTCGTACATATTTTCGTATTTATTTGTATGACCACATTCGTAAGTTTTTGTTCGATTTACTTTCGCCCCTGTGATGTTGGGGTTAGAGGTGGGGTTTCATTATTGTTTTAATCATACGTATTTGTACGATTCACTTCGTACGAATTTTTAGCCAACTAATAAAATACGTACAAATTCTCAGAGATCAGGCTGATAAATGACACAAAATATTTATTATTAAATGACAAAATAAAGCAGCTTCCTGCTAACAAGTTTTGTTAGTGATATTTATCATTAATATTAATTAAAATATATAATATTATCAAGATAAATTGTGCTTTTGACTGCTGATTTTCTATATAACATGTGCAGTGCATCCGTCTCGAATGATGAAAGTTCATCTAGATTCATTTGACATTTACAAAGGCAGGTTGGTTAAAAACAAGCCCTCGTTGAAATCCCAGTGGAATACATGCTAAATTCAAATCAACAGCAACTTTCTGAAAATATGTCTTACATCAGGCAGTGAAATTTCACTCTTACTTAAGTGGGCCAGTTGATTTTTTTATGAAAATAAGGGGGAAATGATGATCAGCCGTCATGATTTTAGAGAGGAAAAAGCCAGCTAATGAAATGGGTTTCAAGTCAAAGGGCTCTTAAACTTTAAAACAGCATGATTTCAGCACATTAAAATACAAGAGGTAATGCAATTTTTACTTGTTTTTCTATATCTCCAGTGAGGCGTTCACAGCCTACCTCAAAAGAAGAAGTGCTGCTGTCTTTCACCTGTGTCAGGAATCTCTGCGCACACGTCTGCTCAAGCCCCCATTAGGAACAGCACAGATTTGAACTGTCAATCAAACACTAAAGGAAAGTCTGTGCTTTCACATTCAATTAAGCCTGTGGGACCAGCTGTTGTAGGAGAGTTTAATTCTCTATGGTGACAAGAAACATTTAATAGAATTTATTATAAATTTAGGTAATGTTGGTTATATGTAAACTTATAGGATGACAGAAATATATCTAAATGTTCTGCATCTTCAAGTTTCTTTGAACCAGACGCAGATTGAAAGATGCATTTATGTTTTATTTATTTGTATAAATAAACCCCACTTTATCTAACTGGGCTATGTATTAAGTTGGTAGGTCTTACCCTTTAGACATTTCATTTTCTAGCCATTTTACAAATAAGATTATTTTATTTGTACTTCCAATAGTTTATAATACATATACAACACTCCATTATCATATATAATTTGTTTCTTGAATCGTCAACCGTGTCTTGTGCTGTTGTCTTGGCAACTAACTCCCTTGCGCACCATTGCGCCATCGCAATTCTTAAGGGTAAAATAAAATATGCGTTGCATTTAAATACATATATTTAACTTTGTAATTTTTAGCATTTCTACATTATTTTCTTTTTTTCTTTCAGGCTGCGCCACAAAACTCCTTGTTTTTGAAGTAAACAGAAATCTGAACTTGATAAGAAAATGCGCAATACAGACCAACAAACTTGTGATGTGCATTACAAAATGTATGACTTTAACTTTTTATTATTATTCAGTGCATGATGGATATGAAACAAGATGATATTGTTTTAAAGCAAAATATTCTGTCAGTCAGTTTATCTAAACTAGAGTTATAAATCCGCTTCTTTGTAAACTGCGCTACTTCACCATCCATAACATCTGATGATGCGACATACTGTAGCTACAGGTGGCGAACTATTCTAGCACATAAACTGTACATAAGCAGTAAAAACATATGAAATCACACACTTTAAAAGCTAAATCAGTTTTAAACGGTCATTGAAACAAACGCACGCGCCGGTTAAATAATAAAGCTGAGGTAAACCTCCACCATAATGTTTAAAGCAAGACAAAAACAATACTATTTCTTGGCTTGTGCACGTGAACAACAGAATAAAGCAAATAACATGTCATATCAATCACAACGTGTCATAAATGAATGCATATCACGCACGCAATGCAATAAAAACACAGACGGATATAAATGCAGCTCACCTGTGGATCTCTCTCATTCACTGCTGCGCGATGCTCGTGCCAGTGTTTCTGCCCGTCTCACACTTTTCTTCGCCCATGGAAATGTACGCGACTGATTTGGTATACCCCTTTAAGACGGGAGATGTCAACTAAACTATAAACGTTAATTTGTCCTCATAGGATGACAGGAAAACGTTTTAATTTCTCTGAGATGTTTCCCTCTCCCCGCGCGCGCACCGGTATAATCCAAATATGGTCAAGGGAAGTGTAGACTACTTCAGCCTCGAGCTGTTGCTGAGGGGCTGTCAGCTGTTTGAAGACAGAAACGCTTTGCCACGTTGTTTTTTTAGTCTTAAAATGAGGACATATACATATTTCTTACGTGTAGTGTGCATCAAGAAACATAATTAGTTAATTTTATATTCCAAAAGGGTTTACTATAGTAAGAATATGGTAACTATATTTATAAATACAAATTTGCCATGTTTTCATTGCATGAGCATATATTTGTGGTAATATTAATGAAAATCAATTCACCACAGACGTGGTTTATACTTTTTTACTAGAATTAAGCCATAATTGTTACAATAAGTATATACTAATTGCTCACATAATGCAAAGCAGCTATAAATGTATGTGAATATAAAAAGTGTGAATGTTTGGAGGACAACAAACCCAGCATCAGTATTGCCTGCCAAACAGATGAATATCAAAGGCTGAACAGCTCACAGTTTTATAAAGCATAGCGTGATGCTCAATAATTGACTCTCCATTGCTATGGGCTTGCCAGGATTTCATAAATAGGCCAATTTTTGCAGAACCTCCATGAAACCTCTAGACTGTTGTTTCGCTGCCGTTCCAGTGAAAAGAAAACCCAACCGAGGCTTGACATTTATGTAGGTCTCCTCTATTTTGTCCCAATTAGGCAAAACAGTAGGAGGAGGTGCTATCCAGACACAGAAGAACTGAGACATTTATTAATACGAGTAAAACAGAACCATGGACCCAAGCTCCCGAACAGTGTGGTGACTCATGCCGTCACACACCGAACGTGTGAGAGCCTTGTGTTCAGACACATACACGCGAGAATACGATGAGACATGATGCTTTTAGACCGCAGGGCCAGAATAAAGTAAAGAACATTGGGGAGTATCTACAAATTACTCCTCTGATATACAAGAGTAAAATTACCTGCCCCATAAATATCTGAGAGGATTTTTCTGTAATGCTGCTGCATCAAAACATCATATCCATTTAATTGTTCCGTACTGGTTTGAACTAAAATACTACATGGAAGGAGACAAATTTGGCGATGGTCTTTTAAATCAATCGTGATTATTACAAGCTGATGTTTTTGAGCTGTAGTCATTGATTATGGATTGATCCAACACATGAAAATACATAGATGAATGTCGACAGCTGTTGGAATAGCCAATGTCATTCTCAACAGACAAATTCGAGTCAATAAAAAAACAATTAAAGCACAATCATTGTCAAATACCAGCTGTTAATTGCGTTTAAAGTCCCAAATGGGAGCTTTCAGTTAAGTTTTTATGAAAAGATCTCAATTAGTGCACACTGAGGAAAACACAGTCAACTGATATTATTTTTGTACTAAAGATGACTAATCTTGAAATTGGTTTTATTGCAACATTGGACCAAGTCTTGGGACGTTTAGGTATTTTTCATCTACAGATGAAGCTTTACGCCTATGAGGCAATGCAAGGTGTCACTACCCCCCGGATCAGTCCTCATTCCCTGCCACCAACAGCAGCCCTCACCCATCTACACCACCCACGTCTCCACTGCCTTTTCTCGCTACTATAAATAGGCTCGGACACATTAATTACGTAGCTGCTGGGGTGAGGTGTCTCTCAGTACACTGAAATGACTCTTTAGCAGAGACAATAAAACAATGCACCAGCCGGGCATCTTCTCGGGGCGAAGGATTTTCGAATGCCTGGAAGAAGTGCGTAATGGCTTTACCTGTGCAGAAAAAGGTGTGGGGTTATTTGGTTTTATTGATTTCACAGCTACGTCTTGAATTGCAGCATGCTTGAATAGCGGAAATGGACGGTGGTATTCACCAAGAACCGGCATGTTATGGGGCATGTACAAAATTTTTTATAAAAGATGTAAAAATATATTCACATTTTTATTTCTGCCATACACAGTAGGTAGCCTGGCTAACACCAGATCAGTCTCAAAGAGAATGAGACGTGGTATGGGAACCACATGCTCATTTTCTCGTATTTGAGGCGTGGTTTACGAATGCACAGAGCCGTTTATTGGGCGCTACGAATGTCTATGAAATGCTTCTGTATGTAGGTCATAGCCAATCGTTTCAATTATACCAGATGACGTATGTAGAGTGACTTTTATCGGTTTGTGTGTGCACACAGCTGAAAGCTATGCAACTAAACCGGGAGCTGTATATTGATATTTGAAAAACAACACAATTTAGTGGCACTGTGACAATATAATATAAATACCACTTACCATTTACACGTTAAATAGACTTCGTCGACGACGATGCCTATAGCAGGTTGGTCCTATAAAACTCTGTGGCTATTATGTCTTGCCCTATCCAAACATCCTTCTTGGATATGAAATTGTTTAACGCCAAAAGTTGCTCTTTTTTAAATAAACTTGCGTTCAAAACTACTTCGAACACTGTATAAGGCTTTATTGAAAAGTAACTTTGCGTCTGTTGCCGTGTTATAACAAATAACAAAACTGCTTCGGTGTGTCGCATAGAGATTGTCATCGTCTTGCTGCCCCCTCCCCGTTCTGTGATTGGTTCCTTATTTCAGGGGCAAAATTTGTCCATAGTTTCCATGCTAGACTTGCAGCGTGAATAAATTTGCGCGCAAGGCAGCATGGGGAAACCCAGGCTACACAGTAGGATCATCTCATGTCAAATTAGTTAAGATTATGTACCGTACAGGCAAACTTTTGATGGCAAAAATGATTGAAAAAGTCTGTGTAAAGTCCGATATTAAATATGTTCTACACCACAGAAAAATTCAGCCTGATATCACGAGAATTCGTACATATTTTACAAGTTGGCTAATTCGTATGAATTCATACGAAGTTAATTGTGCAAAAATGGATTCTCATGAAAAAAACAACAACAATGAAACCGAACCCCTCGGTCCTAAACCCAACGTCCCCGGGGTCAAGGCAAATCGTACAAAAACGTACGAATGTGGTCGTATGAGTTCATACGAATTACACTGAAAAAAATGATTCATTGAATTTTTTAAGTGGTTGCAATCAATTTATTTAAGCTACATTTAAACAAAAGTTTTATATTTTATTTTACTTTACTAATCTTTTTTGTTTAAATGTAGCTTAAATAAATTGACTGCAACCGCTTAACTTAAAAAAATTGATTAAATTCAATGAATCATTTTTTTCAGTGTAGCCAACTCGTAAAATATGTACGAATTCTCGTGAGATGTAGAGTTGGAAAAATTTGAATGACGAAAAATTGAAAATCAAAATCTTGGGAAAAGGTGGGGGGTGTCCGCTGTTGGCGCTGAAACCACACCCACTCGCAGGAAAGTTTTCGTCTCTCAGCTTTCAAATACCGCAACAACCTAAATGGATGCTCGTTATTGTGTTGGGGCGGGGCCATGCTCGGTGCATCATCGAGCCACCGTTTTAACAGTGCCAAAATAATCCTGAACTCAGAAATGAGGATAAACTGTTTACAGTCTTTGTAACGCGTTTCATACATTTATAACGTGTTAAGAAACAATTGTCATAAATTACTTTAACCGGTCTTTAAATTGTCAACACATCCTGAGACTTCCTTATAATGTTCATTCTCACTGAGTGCACACTAAGCCGTCAGATCAGACTGAATTAAATTTGAACATGATGTTACCGTGTTGTTTTCCTGCAAATACGGAGTGCTTATAATATGAAGAATTAAGGCCCGCACTTTATAAATAGCCGGTGTTGCCGCAATTGATGAGTCCTTTGAAGCTCTAGAGGTTTCCACTTTCACCAGCCCACTTGTGGAGCTGTGCACTATTTTGTATTTAAATGCACAGTATGAAAGGATCAAATGGAAACATTTCTTTCAAGCGTTCATCATAGATTGCACTTTAGGCTTTTATGGGTAGAAGCACATCATACAGACATCTCTGTATAATTGCAATTATTCATATAAAGGTACTAAGAGTTTCCTTAACGCTGTAATACACAATCAAGACCAATTTGAAGAAAAACATGTTTCTTAGGATTGTGAAAAACAACTTCATGTCAGCCCCAAAAGTTTATTTTCCTAAATTTAAGTGTTTACATACTTCTTTTATCAATTAATTTGTTCAAACCATTTGTTCATTAGAAATGCAGTGCAGTGAAGTGCAGTTTCTAATTAAATAAATCTGTTTACTTACCAGCATGAAGCTCAAATGTTATGAGTCATTCAAGTAGAAACCTGGTTAATTCTGAAGGCTTTATAATCATCTGAGTCAAAAAATAACCAAGCGCTGCTCTGTAAACAGCCAGGCACGAATACAGGAGCAATATTTCTTGGAATGACAAATATAGAAATGTCAAACGCACCGGCAAATGGAGATCAATTCGATTCAAACCCTCAAGGTAAATCTTTGAGTTTTCAAACACGTGCCACAATATCTGCTAAACGTGGTAAATTCTAAAAGATGTGGTTGATCATTCCAGTTGAGTATATTTTGTTTTTTGATCAGAGGTTCACAATGTCGGTTTCCATGGGCACATCAGATAGTCTGAACCAGCTCGGGTGGTGCACTAATGAAGCGCCTGCCGCACAGCATCAGTAAAACAACTACAGCTTTAAGACAGATTGCCTGCAAGGTACGCAAGCAAGGTTTTGAGAAGTTTATGCATACATGTCAGCTCTGAAACGCACTGGAAGATGTTCCCCCTGGTCTGATTGTGACATTTAATAAAGCTGTGTGATTTCCTATTACATTGAGCAAATCATATATAAATACTGAATGAAGAAGACTCTGGTTACAGAGGAAATATGACATTTATAATTAAACAGTCGTCAGGGAGGAAAGCGGTCCATGTCTTTAAATGGCAATCTGCACTTATGAAACAAGGAGATGAATATCAACACAGGTAAAAAGAGATGGTAACAGGGTTAATGATTTAATTTGCATTGCAGAACTATAATTTGCATTGTTCGTTAATCTTATTTAACCAGCTACTCAAAGATGGCAATCAACAAGACCCTTGAGGTTACTGTAAAACTCCCTCGCCGTGCACAAATGACTCTAAAAGGTTCTGAGGACTGTTTTGTATTATGATACTAATTATGCAGACTGTCGCAAAAAACTATTGTGGGATTTGAAATGCAGAGAATAGAACTAAGCCGGATTCTTTTTTTGAATAATTGCGAGCTGTGTTTGTCCATGCAATACTCTATTATGAAGATGAGGTGTTGTGGTTGGTAGCCCATTTTTGTGTGGAATTAAGGAGCCAAATGGTATCAGACCCCAAACCAAGACCTTCTAGAAAGGTGGCCTGAGTACTGTTAACCTTTAGGTACCGGTACAGTTCATTTAAAAACAGGAACTGTACCTGTCTGTCTCCCAATAAGTTCAGTATGTGTGAAGAGTGTTTATAAATGAAGTGCAATATACACATTTGAACTTGGACCAGTGTGTAAATCTGTAAAACACTATTCGACACAATGACGCCATACAGTATCAACACGATTTGAAATCATTGAAGTAAGTGCCTCTGGAGTGATGTAGTTGGATGCTCAGGCATAATTCATACACATTTGATAAGAAATAAGAGAAAGAACTGCAGCTTCTACATGAAAACAATGTATAGTAATGTAATACTGTAGTATATATTAGAGCAGTGTTTCTCAAACTTTTTCAGCGTTCTCAAACTTGTGTACAGTGCATTTCTTTGCGACCCCCCAAAGAAAATGTATGACAAATTTGTTCTAAAATGTAACATTTTAATTAAACAAAACATATAAAATTAAAAGTAGTGCTGTTGGTTAGTAGCCTTATATATTTTTTTTGTTTAATTACACAGAATTCATGATAAATTCATGTATTTTATAAAAATGTCATAAAACTGGGGCCCCCAGTTTGAGAACCACTATATTAGAGTAACCTTTAGTAAATAGGCTACTATGTTCTTTTTAATGCTTATTATGGTAAATACTATAGCAGACCATAGTAAATAGTGTACTTTAGTATACTATTGTAATTACACTCTTAAAAATAATGGTGCTTTACATTGCCATAGAAGAACCTTTTCTGTCTCTTCAAAGCACCTTCAACATCTGAAGAACCTTTCGTTTACAAAGTTCTTTAAGTTCTTCTCATTAGGAAAAACGTATAAAAGAAATGGTTCTTTAAAGCAGCGACTCTCAAACTTTTTCAGTGTGCGGTCCCCTTCTTTATGGTGCATCCCTTAGTGCACCCCCCAAAAAAATATGACAATCTAAAACTTAAAATTTGAATTAAAACAAAACATTTAATTATACAGTGTAGTGCAGTTGGTTAGTAGCCTTATTTTTCTGAGGTTTAATTAATTAGAATTTATGATCAATTAATATATCTAAAAAAATATTCTAAAACTAGGGCCACCCTAACCCTCAGTTTGAGAACAACTGCTTTAAAAAAAAAAAAAAATTGAAAAAATGGTTATTTGAAAAACCAACAAAATTTCGTCTATGGCATCACTGTAAACCTTTCAAGCACCTTCATTTTTAAAAGTGTGTAGTAATTATAGTGACGCAAAGTATAATTAACATACTGCAGTTTACTTCTACTATGGTAGTATTATAGTAAAAGTGGATAAAACACTATAGTAAATGTTTCTAGAGGTTGGTCTCAAAAATAAGCGTGAACAAAGAACAGAGACCGCGTGAACGTAAAAAAAAAAAACTCAGCCGTTCCCCTAATGGTCCACTTTAAGGGGTCTGAGTTTGGGTCCCTTCAAGAGAATTTAAGTGAAAAAACACCCTAGGTTACTTTCTTCTGTTTAATACAAAAGAAGATATTTTCATAAATTATGTAAGCACACAGTTGACGGTACCCATTGCTTTCCGCAGTAGGAAAAACAAATACTATATCAATGGGTACCGTTGACACATACAGGTGTAGAACAACATTTGGGTGAATGACAGAATTAGTATTTTGGGGTGAACTAACCCTTTAACAAGTTTAGCACTTAAAAGGGACACTCCACTTTTTTTGAAAATACGCTCATTTTCCAGCTCCCCCGGAGTCAAACATCCGATTCCTACCGCTCTGGAACCCATTAAACCGACCCCCGGGTCTGGCGGCACCACTTTTAGCATAGCTTAGCACAATCTGATTATACTATTAGTATTGCGCCTTAAAAATAACCAGAGTGTTTCGATATTTTTCCCCATTTAAAACTCGACTCTTCTGTAGTTACATTGTGTACTAAGACCGACAGAAAATTAAAAGTTGTGATTTTCTAGATCGATATGGCTATGAACAATACTCTCATTCTGCCATAATAATCAAGGAATTTGTTGCCGTAACATGGCTGCAGGAAGCGCAATGAAATTACGCAGTGCCTGAAAATAGTCCCCTGCCATTGAAAGTTACCAAGGGGACTATTGTCAGGCGCTGCATAATATCATTGCGCCTGCTGCAGCCGGAATGAGAGTATAGTTTCTAGACATATCTGCCTAGAAAATCGCAACTTTTAATTTTCCGTCGGTCTTAGTACACGATGTAACTTCAGAAGAGTCAAGTTTTAAATAGAACAAATATTGAAACTCTTCCGTTATTTTTAGCACGATGCTAATGGTCTAATTAGATTCAATGGATTATGCTAAGCTATGCTAAAAGTGGTACCACCAGACCCAGATATCGGCTGAATGGATTCCAAAACAGTAAAAATCAAATGTTTGCCTCTTGGGGAGCTGGAAAATGAGCCTTTTTTCCAAAAAAGTGGAGTTTCCCTTTAAGAATACGCAGTCAGAAAAAATTGTCAAAAATGGTGCCAGGGGCAAAACCCTATAAAAAGGTCCTACCATGTACCACTTAGGTACAGATATATGCATATTTGGTAACAATATGTACCTCTGTGGTATTAATATGGACTCTTTGATTTCAGTATCTACCTTAGAGGTACAAACTTAGGTGTACTTTTTAAAAGAGTACCACCCCAAGGCAGCTAGGGACCATTTTTTCTGACAGTGTATAAGACTTAAGTATAATTGGTATCAGTTCTATAAGATTAAGTAACAGAAAGCTACCAATTAGTAACAGTTACAAAATTGGTCAAACAAAAACACCCTATCAAATAGTTTAAAACAAATAATTAATACGATTGTAGAAACCCTCTTCCTCAATTAGCATTGTAAATTTTGCAATGCCCCTTTATCTGCACACACTGACATTATTTCCCACTAATAGCTTCGTGCTGGTTTCCTTACAGATCAAGATGTGGAAATCCTGCTGAAATCTTTCATATTCATAATTGTGCCGACCCCCGCGAGAACCTCGAGTCTGACGTGTCCTTATCCTTTCAGAAGGCTTAACAAGCTCGCTCTACTGAAACCTGCCATCCCTAAGGGAAAGAAAGCAGCAAGAACACCTTACCGACATAATGTCAGTGCGATTAAACATTACCTTTGTAAAGAACACATAATTACTACCAAAATCCTTCCACTGAGTGTAGGATTATAAAATTTAGGCTAAGACACTGTCACAATTTTGATCAAGCTGTGGGATGTTTTCCCATGGGCACTATACCCAAATGGCTATTAGATCCAACCCAACAAACCACTGCCCTTTCAAGTAAGGGTCCTGCTCTCTATCAATCAGAAAGCCCAAGAGTGCAATGCATCTACTAAATGTGATGGGAGCCATTATATTGCACATTCAATGTGCCACATTGCAACAGATGAGATCAAGAGCAGCGCTTCACAGAAATCTCAAGTCAAGTCCCCATCTATTCCCAACAAAACAACCTCTAATCCGTTTCACCATTGCGCAAATTGTGTGCAAGCGTGAATATGGTGAGCAACATGCATACGAATTGTATTGCGATTAAAATCAATATTTCTGAAGTCAAGATAAATGATGCTTTTTGCAAGCCCTTTATCAGTACGACTTAAAACTTCTCCCATCTATCTAAAAGCACTTAGCATTGATTGGTCATACTGATCATTGGATTACCTATAGGACATCGTCCAATGCAGGTGTGCAAAAAAGGCAAAATGCCCTTTAAACGCACCCTTTAGGTCATGCTAGCTAGCTAGCTATGCACATACTAAAATTTTAAATATTTGTCAATGTTACTCATTGCATTGACTATGAGCAGGTATACTTACCTTTATAAGGCTGATGGAAATTGATCCATTCATGATTTGCCACTTGTGCACAATGTACCTGCAGCCACACAACCGGCTTTGTATAAACATTTTATTTACTCTATACACTTACATGAACAAAACACCATATAAACACAAAGAGACTGATGCAGCGGTTAACTAACCTGCCATCCATTTGATTCAAAAGGCCTTTTTTTACTTAGATCATTTTTTTCTTTTGTAGTACACAGACGGCCGAGGCAGCACAACGCTAGCTGAACTGAATGGTACATGCTTAGTACACTGCCTGCATCAGGAATGGAAATCTTTCTAGAGACACTAATTCAAAGTAAAGAAAGTATAAAAGTATAATTTTACAGCAGTTGAAATACTGACATTAATAGCAAGTTTTTTAAAACCATGAAGACACTAAGGAGGCCAGTCTGAAAGAAAACGAAGATTAAGTAAAACGAAAGCAGTTTTGGGCTCGTACCCCTTCGTCTGTGGAATATAATTCTTCTGCATGTGGATGTTATTGTGCCTTGTGTGTTTATAAAAGTTAAGCGCCGTTACAAAGTAACCAACGGGAAAAAAAACAACACACACAGTCTCGTGTGATTAGCCCAAATGGGAGAAATTATACAAAAAAGGCCAAATTTAAAACTCAGAGTGTCGTCAAGATGAGCATCAGTGGGACAACAATGGCACAACACATTCGTTTCTGTAAGCCCAGCAGGAAATTAGTATGAAGTGAATATGATTTGTAGAGATGTAACGGGTGAGGGGACCTGGTCAAAACCCATTTCCACTACGGCGGAGTTCACGGCGAGAACTTTTTGGCTTGTGCTCGGACCCTTTTTTCATATTCCACTCTGTTTTGGCTGAAACGGAAATAAGATTCATAAGATTCAAAAAAGGTAATAAGTATTCGAGGCTGATTTGAATAAGAGGTGCATACCAGTAAATTGTGTATGCCTCAGCCTGTGCAGGATCCTGGATATTTGGTTCGTTAAGGAGTTCTTGAATACCTAGCAAGATCTTAACACAAGAGGAGAGAGTGAGTGAAAGAGACAGAAACGGAGGACTTTAAAACATGACATGATACTGCCCTCTTCAGGGATAAATTTTGTGCACTCTGGTTAGACATTTACAGCCAATAAAATATGAATTAAAATCCACACATTCACATAAGGCTTTTAAATTCTTACATCAAGATACGCCAGTCGCATCAATGGTTAAATTGAGATTACGACATACCTAATGTGACGAGCGATAAATTTAACAAGGTGTCCAACTAAATATTCCTTAAACTGATACACACAAGCAGTCAAAACTCTAATGCAATGCTGAACCTGTGACATTTAACCAATATTACCAAATGATAGGGCTCTAAAAATGGCCAATAACCAATTATCTAAAACACAAACTGCGTCCAAATGCTTAAAAATGTTGAATTTAGGGACAGCATTCCAAGTCAGGTAGGCATCAAGGTACATTTGAAGCTAATGTTTGCTTGACTGTCTCCTGCAATAGCTTCATCAGGTCAATCTTCAACAGGTCGCCGTGATTTCACAAAGTAAGATGTGATCCTGGATCAACAATTCAACGTCCCACAATTCTGTGCATGCATGGGGAATGTTAATGGTCGAGTTTGAAAAAATAAATTGGCAGCCTACAAAGCAGCTAGAGCAAATTAAGTGCAAGTAATATTTTTACTTTACACATTTTGATTGCATTTCTAACGAGAAATTAGTGTTGTAGTTTTCAAAGATTAAATTTATCATCACATAGGTGCTCATTTTATATTTTAAACTAAGGTGAGCAAATTTAAGTGAAAACGGGGGACATTTTATAATTACATTGTCAACATATCATTAAATCTCATTTGTTGTATCTATGAATTAATAAAATGGGGACAAAACGTTTCTTGAAAGTTTTTATTGTTGTGGGTTCACTGCAAAAATGACTTCTTAGTATTTTTGTCTTGTTTTCAGTACAAATATCTAAACACTTAAATTAAGATGCATTTTTTTTTAATAAGCAAAATCCCCTAAGAAAAATCTAGCTTTAAGACCAAAAAATTAAATGAATGTGCGCTTAAAACATGCAAAAAAAAGTTCTGTTGAATTAAGTGGGGTTTTTTGCTTGTTTTAAGCACAAATTTGATATTTTGGTCTAAAAACTAGACTTATTTTCTTAGGTCATTCCGCCCATCAAAAAAATGCATCATGATTCAAGAATCCGTTATATTTGTACTTAAAACAAGAGAAAAAAAAACACCAATAAAGCCACTTTTTGCAGTGTTTCCAATTCAATTAATTGAACAATTTCTGTAGCCTAAATAAAAAAAAAAAATTCCTTTTTTATACAATGCACAAAGATATACCTCATCAAAAATGACTTCTAAGGTACTATTTCAGCTGATTTCACAGCATTGTAAACGTGAAGAACAGTAGGAATAATGCAAAAAAGTAAACATTTAGCCTACACAAAACAAATGCTCAGTACCATACTGTGATCAGTTCACTTCATTGGTTTATATTACTTTAATTTACTTAATTTAGCCCGATAACTTTAACCGTTTTCTTATCTTATGATAACTTGATTGATGATAAAATGGCGCTCTCTCATGTGTCTCGTAGTAAATTCTTTATCCCTAAATCAGTGGGTGCGCAAGTAAACAAAATAATCATTACATGATTGCTCCGGTCTGGTACTACAAACGGCATGTTGATTGGGATTTTTAGTTTATTTGCTGGTTGTTTTGGACGTGCTGTAAAACGGGGACATTTCCGTGGACAGCTCCAGTCGGAGACAGAAAACCAAAAAACGGGACTGTCCCTGGAAAACGGGGAAGTCTGGTCACCTTATTTTAAACAGAAATCCATCACGCTGCCTAGGAAGGCTGTCCGAATGAGTTTCCTGAAGCACAGACACTGCCTCCAAAGTCATTGAGTCTTACGCAGATTATGCTTAAACTAATAACAGGTGGAGTCATGTAAACGTGTAAAACGGTTTTCTTTTATAGCAAAAAGCCCATAAACAGCGCAAGCAAAAAACAATCGGCACAGGTAGCGCTCATTATCCCAATTTTGCGTGGCATATAAACACCTTAACCGGCTTGCTCAAGGTTTTGTCCATGTGCACATGTCTCAGCGTGTGAAAGATAAACGTCACACACAGAAGCGCAAAGTAACGCATAAAAGTCTCCGCTCAACTAAAGCAGTTGGCAGAGAAACTGCGAAAACGGAAGCTCAGGATACATTTACAGGTTCTGCAGACACGAGAAGAGATACAACAGAATAGCTTAAGACAGATAAGCCGTCGACTTTTTGAACTAAATTATGTACTATAGGCGATGATGTCACTGCCTGCGAGAAACCGGACAATTCTCCAAGTCCCATGTAAATGCAGTTGTCTGCATAGCCTGCTTATTGATTTATAGAAAACAGTTTTCATGCAATAAGCAGATTTTTGATAGTTATCCGCTTATTCTGTGCATACACCTTAAGTATGGTCCTTTTTCATGCTTATGAAAAGAACCTTGTACAGTGCGTGTGACGCAATTTTGTACATGACGCGCGCACGCTTCTGATGACGTGCACCACTGCATTTTTAAAACCCTGCGTACACTGTACGTGTAGGTCACGCATACGCCTACAGGAGAATATAGTATGTAGCCCAGGAAATGCATTGCATTTTGTCGTAATCGCATGCAAGCATCTGTGTACACATATGAGTCAAAACTTTGTTTTTTAGGTGTACGGTTGAATGCACAGCCTTGCGGACTTTACTCCGGGCTTAAGCTTTCAAATGCAGCCCGTTCCTGGAGGCACACCAACACTACACATTTTCTAAGTCTTCCCATTCAAACACACCTGAAGCCTCCCATCAGCACATTAGTAGACCCCAATATGGGAAATAACGCGGTGAAACATGAGACCTCTAAAACGTGAACTGTTGGTGTGACTCCAGTTGGAAATACTGCTATAAGAGATCTTCAGTTTTATCTATATTATAAAAAAAAATTCATCATGAGTCACAGCAGAAAAAATGCCTGGAATTTGGGAGGGATTTTCCACAAACGTCGGCATAATGTGACCTTGATCATTTTAAAACGGACAATATTTGGAAATTGCAAACAGACTCTTTATATTATTAACCAAAAGGTCTTTGTTACACTTTTAAAATGCATTAAAAAAACACACTGCATTGCTACCTATTAATGTGCAACAAATGTTCAAATCTTACCTGCTTGATTGTAATGGCAGGCCTCCAGTCTTTGTCTTCCTCTAAAATAGACAAGCATACGGTACCAGACGGATATACATTCGGATGGAATAAAGGAGGCTCAAATTTACCTAAAGAAAGAAGAGAATCTGGCACAGTTATCACATCACGCACACTTAAGTCAAGAAATAGCACAACCGAACATGTGATTTACACTTTGGCGGAGAGGATGGATAGTCGTCCTTGAAGAGCATCCGGAGTTTGAACAAGCCTCCCTCCCACGGTGTCTAAAAAAACAAACAAAAGTCATCTTTTTAATGATATATTAGCTGTACGCTGCACTATACATATAAGGACAAGTGTGAAATTATCTATACAAATCCATACAAACTTATGAGCAATAATTCTGGTCTATTGTCCAAACCGGACCCATACCCCTTTTTTGCCCGGGATGGCGCACTCCCAGTTCATCAAGTTCATTGTTCCATCAGGGTTTTTTGTTGGTACAGCTACAAAACCCTGAAAAACAAAACCCTTAAAAATTTAACAAACTGAACAATTCATAAATTATTAAAAAAAAAATGTGGGTGGTTGCAAGTTTTGAAATCTTGACTTTTGAAATCCACAGCATATTTTTATGCTGTACACCCCAACAGTTTCAATAACAATTGTTAAAAATATATCAAGTGTGAAACCTTAAAATAACACCAGTACAGATGGAAAGTACCCATTTATGTTTTTCCACTGAAGTTTAATATTGCTGCCCTAAACAGTTTTTGATTGGAAACTTCAACAAAGTCTCTGCACACTTCTTTGCAAAGCAAGTTAAACTATTAATTCAAATGATTTATCCAAAAGTAGCAAAACAATAAGAGTATGTTCACCGTATGGACAATTCCAGCGTTATGAATGTAACATTTGCAGTCACAATAAAATTATAAATATTATATTACCAATAAACGGATGATTCAATACACTTTCCTAAACCCCCAATGAAAGATTGCAGACCTCAGAAGAATATCAGTCTATACTCATGTTTCTTATTTTAGATAAGAAAAACATACATGTGTAATGGATGTGACAAAAAAGTACAAGTTTTTGTGAGACAAAATACTTTGTAGGAATACTGTGCACTAAAAACGCACAAAAAAAGATGCAATACCAACAAATGGAGAAGGGATGGCTCTTCAATTAACATTTAATATTTCTTTATTTTAAGCTTTGTATGTGCATCTATGAGGAAGAAACAGCGTTATAGATGTGACATTTCATTGCTATGGACAATTATGAAATTTTGCAGAAATTCTTTAAATACTTGAGTAGAGACTTTGCATGGGTATTTAAACCACCAAATGTATACATTTGAGATATAGGTATGGTTAAACTTTGGGGTAAAACTTTGATAAGGTTGACATTTGCATAGACTTATGCTGCAACACATTATACTTACAAAAGGATGGTCTTTCCGCCAAGCCTTTCGTTCTTGCGCGAGACGACTTAACGCTATACCAGACATGACTTGAGTGCCAAGAAAGTGTACAGAAGCCTGGAAAACAGACAATACATCTTGAAGCAAGGTGCATAAAGCCATATCTATAGGACACACAGAACCAGCTTGCAATACACCACAGTTAGTTTTATCAAACATGCGGTGCACAAGATAACAAAACCACGTTAACCATATCAATTCATCATTTACTAGTCAAACTCTAGTAAATAGTTGATGGTAATATTATAAAAAAAGATTGCAAATATCTAGCAACACACTGTGAAAGACCATGTGGGCATAAGGCAATAACTAATCTAGTCATGTTGCCTCACATATAATCACCAAAGTGAACATAATGAGAGAAATATAATTTAACAATTAAAAAGGAAATGTACCTTTGATGCAGGAACCAACACATTATTAGCAATAAAAACATGCTATTAAAACGAGTCAATAATAATAATTACACAAACAAGTAGGTGGATCGTTTGCTGGTGCATTTATTCCTAGGGGCGGGGCATAAATAGCGTAAAATAATTTGTGCTAACTGGATGCAGTGAAGCACTATAAAGCAAGAACAGTGCTAACGTTTGAATTTTAGATAATAATAATAATAATAATAATAATAATAAATAATAATAAATAATAATAAATAATAATAAATAATAATAATAATAAATAATAATAAATATTTAAAAAACAAATAAATAAATAAATAAATAGATCACCCACACGATGTAAAAACCGTGAAAATTGCATCTAGAAATGCTCAAAATTGGCTTCTAGATTCAAATAAACAAAACAACCTCATTATCATAGTTAATATTGTTTAAATGAATATTATTTAGTTATTTTATTATTTACGTAGTTTTTTCCTGAATTACTGTAAACTGTCAATTGTAAAGCAGTGCGCTTGTTCACAGCAACGCTGCACATCATCTTTACTGCGCACTTCAGGCACTGCCGCCCGTTTCGCGATGAATGCTCGGTTCAAACGGTCTGGCATGGATGTAAATCACCGAAACTGCATAGGAGGACAAACAAACGATGTGTTTATTACATCAGATGCTTCGCGTTTGTCATATTCTTATCGCATGAGGTGTATAATGGAAGTTAGCTTAGCATTGCTAGCTAGCAAGAGCCGCAAACAAAAACAGCGCAAACTTAACGGGGTGTTTACATGCGTAAACGTACGCGACTTTTATGTGGCTTTCGCAGACATACCTCTGATCAGTGATGACGAGTGACGATCGCTAAACCAAACTCCTTATATTCAGAAATTCGAGTCAAACTCAACGCAAAAACCTAGCGAAGTTTCCCTCCTGGAGAAAAGAAAACACGGACATTTACCCAAAAGAATCAGGACCCGTGAGCACACACGCATCTGCCTGAGTAAAACACTCAACAATGTCAATATATACTGAGACACAGACTGCACGGATTAGTTCGGTAATTACAAGATAATGAATTACAAGCTGTTTTACATAAATACAGGCTAATGAATAACACCTGCACACCTATTTTAAGCTAGAACATAAACAATTAGTTAATTAAACAGGTAAACAACATAGAAATAAATGAATATTTTGGATAAGTGCAAAGGCACAATGTTAATATTTGCTTTCTGTTTGTTTTTGCCAGAAAAACATAATTAAGGTTTTTAGTCAGGCGTGTCTTGGACACCTATAAAGTTATAGCGTTGTTAACTAGGCTTATTGTAAAAGTGTTGCCTTTATATTTTAATGTATATTGATTTAACACTCTTAATGTTTTCATACATTTGCAATGTATAGTGCCAGTTAGCAGAGAGTGCTGAAAAATATCTCCAATAATGTAAATATGTTTGTTTGCTCATAAAAGGTCAAAAACACCGATCTACTAATGTATGTATGATGAATTAGGATATACTTAAGCAATTAATTAAGCTGCATGAACATACAGTACTTAAAGCATACATTTTTATTTAGATTTTAGAATGAGCACATGTCATTAGTAATATAGGCTATATATGCTATTATATATATATATATATATATATATATATAGTTTTGTAATTATATTATAAAATATTTTTGTTCGTAGCCTATAGCCTAAAAAGCTTCAACGATGTAAATGGCATGTATTTTGAACGTTTTAAACAGTGAACATTTGATTCAACAAAATAAAAACCATCCAAATTTCAATTCAAACTGCCATGCTTGTAAAAAGCTGTAAAATATTAGATGTCCTGTATATTTTACTGAGTCTTCATTCAGGGAAATAACGCTGACAGCGTATGTTCTTAATGTCATATACATTGGTCATTACAACAGAATGCAGCAGACACACTCACCTTAACTTTTTCTATAAACCCCATCCTGCTCGAGTTAAACATAAACATTGCAAATAACATAAGTAGCAGTTAATTTGCATACACATCTCATACAGCAAAAAATATTTTCAAATATAATTTTAAATATACTTTAAAATATACAAAAAATGGCCAAAAAATGTATTTACTGAAATATACTTTGAAATATGTTTACAACAATGTATTTTTAACCAATATATTGTTTGGCCATTTTTTGTATGTTTTGAAATATATTTTGAAAATAAATATATTTTGAAGTATTTATTTTCACGTGGCATTGATACAAACCTGTAAACATAACAGGTTTAAAAAGTTAAAAATTAATTTTATTTATAATTTTATATGTAA
The DNA here is from genome assembly GCF_027580225.2 of Misgurnus anguillicaudatus. Lineage (NCBI taxonomy): Eukaryota > Metazoa > Chordata > Actinopteri > Cypriniformes > Cobitidae > Misgurnus > Misgurnus anguillicaudatus. The sequence goes on from NC_073355.2 coordinate 15,978,847, forward strand.
TACATTGTTCAGTATATTTTATACAAACTTTTATATTTGCGCAGCGAAAATATATATTTTGCCGCATGGGTTGTAAAATTACTAGTAATGTGTTTGTTGCCCCTAAAATACATTTTGAAATATATGTTAATATATGAAGGCTAAAAAAATTATTTTAAAATTCAAAAATATATTTAATTAAGCTTTATTTTCTAAAAATGTATTAAGGATATATTTAAAACATATTTTAGCCAAATATTATTATATATTTTTTTGCCGTTTTGAATGTCCTAAAAATGAATCTTGGGTGACCAATATGCAGTAAACCAGGTGAATTTAGATCATGTATGTATGTCATTGACACCTCTGTAGGTTGGGCATACCAACATTGCCACCAGTGGCGTCACTCATCGCTGTTACGTTGATGTCATGCGCAATCCAGTCATTTATAGATCAGAGATCAAAACCCTTTCGAAAACACATAAGCAAATATTATAAGTGGGTATTATTTCACATTACCATTTTTTACCATCATAGCATTTAATAAAAGAAAAACACAGATGATCAATGCTTTACATGCTTTATTTACTTCGTTTTTTGTAACTATTATCAGTATATTATCAGTATATTTAACCACTTCCACACACAACCACTTTCTCAATCAGAATTTGATGACATTGCACTTCAATCTGGCCCCTCAAGCCAGCACCTAAAAGGAAAGAGCCTTAATTGGCAATAAAAAGGGTGGAGCGTCTGCAAACAGGTTTTTGTTTAAACCACAACCACATCCCCATAATGTCAGTTTCGTCATAAGCACCCTGTCCCTGACTGTGCATGTAGATCACTAGATAGTGGCATAGTGTAAATGTCAAGACGTGTGCAATGTACTGGTATATGACTAAGAGCTGCAGTAATAATTATTTTCATCTTGATTTTACATTTTGGTGAACAATTGCTAAATGGAAATATTATCACGGTAAGAATGTTTTACTTCTCCTTTAAAAACGCTTTCACCTGTTTGTTTCTCTTTTAAACTCGACAGACAACCTGTTTTGCTACAGCGCTTCTTGTTAGAGTTTCAGATATAGATCACCTACACATTTATGATTTTAAATCATTATTAATGTTTATGTTTTAAATAGTAATTTTGTAAAAACATATTATATTTTTATTTTGTTGTTGTTATTGTTACTGTATTTATACGCTATTGTTTTTTTATGTGAACATTTGTAACATATTAACACATACTGTAACAATGTTTAAAAACAGTAAATTAACAATAAAATCTTTATTTTTTTTATTCATTGCAGTTTGTATGTGGGCTCTGTAAAATGTGTCTGAGCAAAGCTGACCACAGATTCTTCCACTGTTATTCCATGATGTCTCTATGGCAAACCATAATCTTATTTGTTGTTTGTGGACTTATAGAGTGCAGTAAGTTCAAATGTATTGCATATGATTTCTGCATTTTTTTTCTGCATCAGTTTTCCTTTTTAAACATGTGACTGTATGTTTAAAAATAGCGCATAAAAATAACACCACTACAGTAAAAACAATGTACCGAAGTGTTGGCCCGTGACCCATGCAGGTGTTGCATTGAGAAGAAATGCTGCTGTTTCTGAAGCTCACAAATGACCGCATTTCTGTGTCACACTTTGCAGATGACAGCGTGTGCGATGTGACCTGCACCACAGACTTCATTTCCACACTAAACTGCTCTAAATCTGACTTGGCAGGAACAGCATCATGTTTCATTGTGGCCAACTGCAGGTACAGATCTAGCACATCATGTTCTTACTTTGAGTCGTGCCAATCTGGAATGACACTCATAGATGAATGTGCTGAATCATTACCTAATCTCTTTTTTTATTAGTTATATTTTGTTATTGAGTGAAATAATGTGTTGTTATGTTTTCCAGTGATGAATATGTTACTGTGGAAGGGAACTGTAGCATAACATCATCACAATCCTGGTGCACAATAGAGCCAGAGGGACTGATGATGGACTATGATACCAAATGCTCTATAAAAACAACACAGATGACCAAACAAGGGGTTGCAGAGACCCCAATAACTAAAAACATGCTTTTATACAAATCTAGTAAGTGACACTGGTCAGTTGTGTAAAATATAAGCATCATATAGAGTGGAGTAAAATAATCTCTTTTTTTTTTTACAAATTATAATCAAACAATTTAAATAAACATTTTGAAAAGGTTGAATTTATTTGTTATGATCTGACAATATGTAATAAGCATCGTATGTGCTTCTGGGAAAGCTGTAAACATTTGCATTAGAAATAGAAATAATGCATAATATTTTGTTTGTAACATATCTTTGTTTGAAATATTTAAAAATCCTTTGTTCATTTGCAGTTTTACATTTTGATTTGGCTTTTACTTCATACACTCTTAAACTTCATACACTCTTGTGTCTAGTTAACACATCTAGTTATTTTAACACATCAGGTGTCATTTCGTGTTGATTCTGAGTTCATATAAAAAAGGGACAACACAAGATGTGTTAAAACAACACAAAGTGTGTTGTTCCAAAATAACACACAGATGTGTTGTCCTTAACTTGACAAAAGATGTGTTTTACGAGTGTACTGTTTTAATACGGTATTTTTATTGTACGTATGCAGCATTCTCTAACATTTGTTTACGCTTCTTTGTTACAGTAAAGCTCATACAACCTTTCAACCTAAGTGTTGAAAAAATTGACGAGGGTTTCAATCTCACCTGGGATGTGGCTTACACAAGTCACGAACTGTATGAGAAACTATACTACAGAGTACGATTACGAATTAAAGATGACCCCAGCGAGGTAAACATTCAACTCTTCTGTTCATATAGACACGAAAAGTTCACATGTATTTAATGAAACTTCTGATTTTGCAACAGAAGGAGGAGATTTTCACTCAAGACCAGAACCAACAGTCAATGGTTTTACTCAGTGAAAGACTTCTGCCAGGCAGACAGTACGTGGCCGACGTCCAAGTCGCAGTCCATCCCATGACTATAAAATCCGAGTGGAGTGAATGGAGCAACAGTGCCGAATGGACATGTGACCCCACCGGGTCCGAACAATACTATCTCCTGCTGTTAATGGCAGTACCCATTGCAGCAATTGCCGTGGTGCTCCTGTACAGTGGAAAACTGTAAGTATTATTTTTTTTAATATAGGCATATGTCATGTGACCCTGGACCACAAAACCATCATGAGTCACTGGGGATATTTGTAGCAGTAACCAAGAATACATTGCATGGCTGAAAGTTGGATCAACTTAAAAATGACTTCATTTGGTAGCAACTAAAAAATTAAGTTGTTTATATGTTTAAGTGAAAAACACTTTCGGGTGGTTTTCTTATAGCTTAAACCAGGACTAGGCCTTTGTTAAATAAGGAAATATAACTAGTTTTAAATATATATATGTATAATAAAGGCTAGATGTCTCACCCGCGCTGCTGGCCAATTGAGGGTACCGTCCGAATTTGGCGGCCATCTTACCACAGGGCACTCGCTCACTCGTAGCATTTCGTTTAATGGAGCATGTACTTTTAAATGACCATAACTTGCTAAATTTTCTACAGATTTTCAAACGGTTTGGTTTGTTATAAACGTCAGAGATGTACCTATGACACTGTATACTTAATTCTTAATAATTTTCATGAATCACGTTAAAGCATCCAGAATCATAGCCAAGTTAATAACGTATGTAAGAGACCAAACCGTTTGAAAATCGCAGAAAATGTAGCAAGTTATGGTCATTTAAAAGTACCTGCACCATAAAAACTCAATGCTACGAGTAAGCGAGCTGTCTGAGGTAAGATGGCCGCCAGGTGATGACATTAGAGACTCAGCCATAACACATCTAGCCTTTATTATACATATCTATGGTTTTAATGAACATACCTTACTACAAACATTACTGGCATGCATTTTGAAGAAAAACAAAGGGCACTGATGTGTTTTAAGATATGTCAGTGCAAGTTGTTTTTTAGCATTTATTTTAGTCTAAGACTACCCTGCTGAAAAAAACAATAAAACTATTACAGAAAATTCTAATGGTTTCCATTAAAATACCAATAGGAACCATTAGCTTTTACCATTAAAACCACTACACTGTAGTGTGTTTTGGGCCATATTCCATTAGAACCAATACATACCATTAGATACCAACAAAAACCAATACACTGTAGTGTGTTTTGGGCCATATTGCAACCAATAAAGTTCCCAATAAAACCAATAGAATTTGGTGTCTATTGGTTCTTTAGCAGGGCAGTCAGGGAAATCGCCCCATTAAGTGTTACTACAGTAATTGAAGTAGGTTTATCCAACTTTTCACTTTTTACAGTGTACCAAAAATCATTAGGAAAACAAGTCAAGATCGTGTTGCATGAAGATATATAAAAAATGCATTTTTCATTAGTAATATGTGTTGCTAAGGACTTCTGACTTTCTGACTTGCGATTTTCTATTTTCAAATAGTTGTATCTCGGCCAAATATTGGCCTATATCCTAACAAACCACACATCAACAAAAAGCAGAAATGTATTCTGCTTTCAGATTATGTATGTCAATCTCAGTTGACCCTTATGACTGTTTTTGTAGTCCAGAGTCAAATATTTCTTTATAAAGATATATTTTTCAGTTCAGACACTTTTGCTTTCAAAATTCAAATTCGAGGTTGTAACAATTCAAGGTTGCATCGGACCGTTTGACCCGTTCTGAGACTTCAGGGAATGATAAAGCACCGATTTGTGATAAAGGGAGAAGTGAAGAAAACATTCTCAATATGACTGTCACTTTATTTCACTTTGAGTCACATGAGACTCTCTATAAGTCATATGCCTGTGGGATCTTTATTGACATTTGGCTTTCTAGAAAGGACCTTTTTAGTTATCTCTGGCCATTCTTAACAATCTAAACGATAACGTACTGAGAAGATTGCTTTAGAAACCAACGCAGCGGTAGAATTAATGAAAGCTCGCCGATAAATTGATAGCGCCTCCTCGAATATGTTTTCCAGTAATCGATATGACTCAATTTACCGTATATGAATAGTCCCTTCTCACCTCCTACGTTCTGAAAAACCACAAGAGAAGCAGCTACGTTCTTGCAGACAGTTTATTTTCATGTAGGTCAAAGACTGGAGGAAGTCAAACCTACATGGTTTGCAGATGCATTGACAACTTCTCGGTGCACAACAACTAACGCTTTCATTTCATTTTTTTTTGCACTTAAATAGCATGTGTACCTACACTAATGAATGCATTCAATTAATCTTTTTGCCTTTTTTCCACATACAGAGGGGGAATCAAAAAGATGTTATTATGGCAACACATCCCAAGCCCCCACGACTACTTCACACCGCTTTACCATACACACCAGGGCGACTTTAAGGTATGCTTTTCTTTTTCGGTTTTTAACCAACTAGGCGTTCCTCTAAATCTGCATAAGCAGAAGTCGCAATGTGTGTGTAAGCGCGATAATGTGCTTTGTTAGGGGACTTCCGTGTGCTACCTCACTCGTGAGAGGGGAATGTGACATTTTGCTAAATGAGTCAGTCTGTAGGGGCTTCAAAGAGCAGGGAGGGCTCACATATGCACGTCTGGGTGAGACTGTATTACATGTGCAAACTGAAAGTAGCAGCTTTCCCCTCAAATGGAAAGTACTATGAGTTCAAACGCAAGCTCTGATAAAATGGGGAGATATAAATAGTTGTTTTTAACTTAAGGGGAAATTTACTGAATATTCCACCGGTTTAAGTGAGTTCTTGCTTAAGCTCGCCCTACAAAACAAAAATGGAGAGCTTATTATGAAACAAAGGTTTTTTTGTATTTATTTATTTGTGTGCCACTTAACTACAGTAAGTCATTCTTATGAGATATTAATAACACCAGCATTTCTGCTCTTATGAAATCATCAATGAACTAGTGAGATCTGATCTTTATTTATTTATTTATTTTTTGCAAAGTTGTTAGTGAGGAAATAGTGCCAGCTACTTGACTTCAAACTGTGAAGGCAAATGTATTCCAGCAGGGGACAGTAACGTGCTATTTTAAGACCAGCAAGAGTCGTGATTCACAAAGTGTAGAGTTGAAAAAAAAGTTTTAAAAAAAAAGTGTAAAATATATGCACAGGTAATTTAAGGGTATTTATAATTTTCCATATTGTGAATGAATAATGCATTTGCAATGGGCCATCAAGGTTCATTTTGCGTAAATTGCTCCATGACGCCTTTCTTCATTTCCATCACCCCCAAATCTAAAATAAGATTTCTCAGGAAATTGGAAGAAATTTGAATATATAAAGCATTCAGCGTTTGATTGTCATTTCTATCTGAAGACCAGCACCTGCACACTCTCCCCGTATTGGGTCAAAAATAGATGAACCCAACTCGTTGGTTTTTAATTTAACATATGCTGGGTTGGTTAACCCAATGTTGAGTCAAATATGAACATTTTCTGGGTTAATAAATCCATCATCTGGGTTGATCCAACAGTGAGTTTATTTATCCATCAGGTCCATCGATTGTTTAATTACATTTTTATTAACACCTTAAAAATGCATGTCTTTTTATAAAAATCCTTTTTATAGGATTGTCATAAAGTTGCTTGCAAATGGTACTGTAACATTGCAGGAAGGCAGAGGACTAGGATCCAAATGCAGCTTTTATTTATAAACATAAAACAAGACAAACAAAACAGGGAACAAAATAATCCGCAACAGAAATCAAACCATACATCCAACAAGAGAACTGAAACACTAGGCTATTTATACACAAGGGAAATGAGGTACAATCAGACAAGGACCAATGAGAAACAGAACTACAAAAGACTACAAACATGGATGACAGAATACATGACTTCAAAATAAAAGACTAGGACTGGGAAACACAAGACATATAGCATATGTAACATTCACATACATGCAATGTACTTTTCTTTCAGCCTATCCTACAAAACCTTTATTAACAAAAGCTCCCTTATATTTGATATTATTGTAATGTATTAAACCAAAGTTTTTTAATTTACAGATAATTATACAGCTACAGCTATAATGTAACTCCATGATATATATAATAGCTATATAAATTCATAAACAATAAATATACTATACCATAAACATACAAAATTGCTTTACAATTTTGATCCATTTTAATCAATACCTCCAAGACTACAACAAATCTAACTTCGGGCCAACAGGCCTTCTTTATTCAGTTACTAACCTAATGGAGTTTATTACCATTAGACTACCTAGTAGTGACCAAAAGTGATGTCCAAGGGAAGAAATTTGAGCAGTATTTTTTTTTTTTTTTTGAGGGGACATATCATAAAAATCTGACTTTTTTCATGTTTAAGTGCTATAATCGAGTCCCCAGTGCTTCTATCAACTTAGAAAATGTAAAAAAGAATTTAGTTTTGGTAAACCATTCTCTGCAAGCATGTGAAAAGTAGCTGTCATTAAAATCTGGCTTCCCTTGTGATGTCAGAAGGGGATAATACCGCCCCTTAATCTGCACTATCCAACCACAGCACTGTCATTTAGTGCAGAGATCAGCTTATTTGCATTTAAAGGGACACACTCAAAAACGGCACATTTTTGCTCACACCAACAAAGTGGAAATTTTAACATGTTATAATAAATTATCTATCTATCTATCCATCTATCCATCTATCTATCTATCTATCTATCTATCTATCTATCTATCTATATATATATATATATATTTATTTTTATTTTATTTTTTGAGCTAAAATTTTACGTACGTACTCTGGGGACCCCAAAGATTTAGTTTACATCTTAAAAAAGTCTTATGAAATGTCCCTTAGGTGAAATCAAACGATCATGAAGTATATGGGATGTAAAGCAATGACAATTTGAGGTGAATGGTAAACAAAAAATGCAACTTTTAAGGAGTTTATTGGACAAAATAATTTGGTAATTTGGTATAAGTTGTGTTCCTGTATAGCTCAAAAGCGCAAAAGATCATGGGTTTGAACCCAGGGATACAAGTACTGATAAAAAAAATAAACTGTATTGTAATGCACTGTAAGTCGCTTTGGATAAAAGCATCTGCCAAATGCATGAATAAATAAGCAGGCAAACCATATTGCATTAGGGAATAAGGGTTTTATTAAAATATACAGAAAATGCATAGAAAAACAAAGTTACCAAAGCATACATTGACTACAATTGAAACTGTTAATAATATTTTTTAAATGTAATATTTTTTGTCTTGGGCTATATCTTCTTAAACTTTGCACATGTGTTGCTGTTGTTGTTGTTTTTTTGCCAAGCCTCCTTAAATTTTACTCAAAGCTAAGCTTGAGTTTATAGTTCAAACACAGCAATGCAACCTTGCAATGTGTAATATTGGCCACTACCATATAAAACAATATGTTTCTGTGCTGTATTTCAGAAATGGGTCGGGCCGGTCCTGACCTTCAGCAGCTTTGATGTCCTTGAGAAGAACTCCATCGTGCAGGTGCTCTGTGACAAGCAGCAGCCTGAAAAGTCAGAGGAACCTGTCAACAACCGGAACGCTCAACACCGAGACTCCAGTCCTAACAGTCCGGCGAATCAAAACTCCTCCAAATTTTACTTCGATGGAAGCGGCAGTCAAGTCGTCACTCACTCCGGTGGCCACATATCGATGGACACGGTTACGGTGTCTGGTCAGGAGGGCATCGTGGCCGACTGGTCCAGTGAAAGTCACCGACGGAGCATTGAGGACTTCCCCAGCCGCGAAGACGCCGATCGGAGAGCGGACGAAATCGCTGACGGGCAGCTGAGGGCTTTACTACCCAATGGGAGGGGGAGTTTACAGGACTGTGATGATTGGCATGTACAGGATCACATTGAACGGGTTTCCCTGGTCTCCTATAGTTCTAATGAGAACTCCGACGATGGTTACCCTCAAATGGGACTGGATTTAGACACCATAGACAGTGGTTTTCTGGAGTCAGACTGTTCAAGCCCTTCAGCGTTTGATGAGAAAGAGCAGATGGAGACTGCGTCACTAGACGGAGTGGGAGTTTTCCACTCAAATTATGTCAAACAGTGGGTGTCTTTTACGGCGGTCCAGGTCGATACCCACAGCTCTGGATAAATAGCTGCTGAGGGGAACATCTGCTACATCGAAACAGCCTAAACTGACATTTAAAACAGTATGAAGGCTTACACACAAAGAGCTAAAGACATTGAAAGCTGGCTCTTGTGCTGTGTTTGTGGACCAAATCTATACAATTTGCAGGCTTGTATGAAATATCATTTTATGATCATTTCCAGTTTAGTCCATCTACTATCCATTTTATAAGTATTCAGGACTACATTGTCACAAATCATAGTGCCTTCAAAAAGTATGCCAAGCGTGCCGGTGTATCTTTCAGTGAATTTGCATGTTTCCATCATAGACTGTAAAAAATATGGACGTAGTGTCCGTGACGTCACCCATAGGTTTGTGAAGAGCTTTTTTGAAGCCAATAGTTGGCGGAGCCTGTTGTCGCCATTTTGGCCATGCGTCACCGCGCATCACTCGCGGATAACCTGAAACTGGGTAAAGAGGCAGGACGTGGTGAAGCTGATGTGGCTGGTTACTGAAACCACGTCCGCCTAGCTTGACAGTAGTGACAGCAGTGGCAGTTCACCCTTTACCATACCTTTACAAAAAGTAACCATTGTTTTACTACACTGTAAAAAATGCTTTGCTGCCTTAAAAAATTTTGTTGAATCAACTCGGATTTACAAGTCATTTCAACTTACTTTTATTTATCTTGACTAGAGATAAGTTGTTATAACTTATAAAATTAAGTTGACTTTTCTCAACTATATTTTATAAGTTATGCCAACTCATCTCTGATGACATGACTTGTAAATCTGAGTTGATTTAACAAAAAAATTAAGTCATTTCAACTTACTATTATTTATCTTGACTAGAGATGAGTTGTTATAACTACAGGTGAGTTGTTTTAACTTATAAAATTAAGTTGACTTTTCTCAACTATATTTTATAAGTTATGACAACTCATCTCTGATGACATGACTTGTAAATCTGAGTTGATTTGACAAAAAATTGGTGCAGCAAAGTATTTTTTACAGTGTACAAATAAAATAAAATCAACTGTGGTTCACTGTAAGGGGTGCTTTGCTGCCTTAAGATTTTTTGTTGAATCAACTTGGATTTACAAGTCATTTCAACTTACTATTATTTATCCTGACTAGAGATAAGTTGTTATAACTACATGTGAGTTGTTATAACTTATAAAATTAAGTTGACTCTCAACTATATTTTATAAGTTGTGACAACTCATTTCTGTTGACATAACTTGTAAATCTAAGTTGATTTAACAAAAAAATTAAGGCAGCAAAGTATTTTTTACAGTGTAGGTAAACAATAGTTAGCACAAATTACACAATTAGTTTTGCTACACTGTAAAAAACAAATTAAGTTAAACAATTTCAACTTGTTTTTTAAATGTTATGTCAACTTATCAAAGGTCACAATTTAAAATAGTAGGTTGAATTGACTTGCAAAACCAAGTTGTTTTATTTTCATGCTCCATGTTTTTTTTTACAGTGTACAGTAGTACTTTTTTGTAGTAAAATGTGGTAATAAATACACCAAGAAACATGGTTACTACAGTTTTACTATAATGAAACCACGATTCATTTTCATAAGGGTAAATGTATACTCTTAAGTTATACACTAGCGCTTGCAATCACTGTATGTGACAACGGGTTCTGTTGTTGTATTAAGACATTGTTCCAATATTCGTTTTCTATCTTGCTATATTTTGAGAAAAGTCTGTTAGTATAGCGCATACTTTTATTGCACAATGGGAAATAATGCCGCCGATGCATTTTCAGTTATCTGATTAGACTGGGTCGCAATGCACTTGTGATGTTTTGTCAGAGGAATCCATTTATCACAAATACATTTGCTTTTGCAATCATTTAGCCGTCGCATGCAACGTTTCAATTGTTATCTATTTTTGCTGGCTTGAGCTCACAGCAGAGCAAGATAAGGCATTTGTCACAGCCACACATAAAATGCCACCCACATGATAATACTACGGGTATTTCTACCTATCAGATCTTCTGTACAAAAAAAAAACTTCTGTACAAATTATTCACTGAAGTCAGCAATCCTAAAGACTGTTGTAGAAACTTCAACATTTTCTGTTATGTTTCTGTGATAGCAATCTCTTTGTTCGAACAAACATGTGAAAAGATGTCATGCACTTTATTATCATCATGGTTTTATTATTTAATGCTCACACGAGGCACATTTATATATGATGTCAATCGATGCATGGAGGAGTAAAATCTTTAGAGGTGATGAACTTGAATAGCAAATTTTAAAGTAAACTTTATGGTCACTTGATAAACACATGAACATGATAAATCCCTCGTATTATGTTCCAGGTCAATATGACTCAGAAGAACAGTTAACATATGATTTTGTTCTTGAAACTTTGTAATTTTTTCTCATTTATGGCTATAAACATGCATGCAAAGTTAGGTTACACTGATGTGTTTTGAAGTGTACACAAATCATTTTCTACCTATTTTGATGTTCGCGGGTCAATTTGACCCACACTTTTTTTGTCTTCCAGGCAACTGTACAGACCCAAATACAATGTATTTCTTCAGTGTATGTTGCTATATTGGTGTTCTACTATCCTTGAAATGGAGTAAAAATGCTTCTCCTCACTCTTTTCAGTACTCAAAAAGACTTTTACAGATATAGATGGATCATTCCTATTTACAATTTATATGAAAAACTACTTGTTATGTTTTTCTTCCAGACATTTTGTGAGTTTTCTAGGGCCACGAACATGCATGCAAAGTTATGATACACTGATGTGTTTTGAAGTTTACACAAATAATGTTTGTTTACGATTTTCATGGGTCAATTTCACCCATATTTTTTTGTTCCAAGGCAACAAATTAAATACATTTATTGCATATATGTTGGTGTTTTACTACCCTGGGAAGGATAAAGTAAGCTTTTCCTCACTATTTTCAGTACTGATAAAGACTTCCTCAGACACAGAAAAGTAAATATAGTATAGTGAACTATAATTTCTATTTTTAATGTATATGAAATACTATTTAAGCAGATGAATTCAGACCCACAGAAAATACAGAGATGAATACAGGTGTTGGGAAAAAGACGCAAGTTGTGCCCCACAAAACATGACACCAAAACAAGCACCAATGCAAGAAAGCAGAAAGCATGCTTTGCACATCAAATAGTGATTTTTTAGGAGTTAATTTGTTCAATGAGTCTCCAGTCACATTAGCTACAAAAGTAAGCGACACCGAGTGACACGCACTTGCTTGATAGGCGTTCCTGGGTAGTATCTAACGCCCCATTCAGACAGCCAGCGACCAGTAGTAGCAGAGCGACGCAATCTCATTAATTTCAATGGAAACCGGGCGACTTCCGGCGGCAAGAGCGAAAGTGACCGTTGGCGACCATGGAGAAAGTTAAGAAAAGTTTAACTTTATGCAAATGTCGAGATAATTTCGGGAGCGACTACCAATGAGAACGAAGCAGTGGAGTTCACGTCATCCTTCTCTCGGCATTACTGTAGGGTGACGCCCCATTCAGACAGACAGCGACCAGCAGTAGAGGAACGACGCAATCTCATTAATTTCAATGGAAACAAGGCGACTTCCGGCGGCACTAGCGAAAGTGACCGTTGGCGACCCATGGGCGTGTCCAGCGACGCGAGAAACTTAAGAAAAGTTTAACTTTTTGCAAATGTTGAGCTTATTTCGGGAGCGACTACCAATGAGAATGAAGCAGTAGAGTTTACGTCATCCTCCTCTCATCAGTTACTGGAGTGGATGGTACTCATTTGTTTATGACAACCAGATTTATCACGCTTTTGAAAGAGACGGGCGACACACAGCGTTAGCGTTGCTGGCTCTCTGAACGAGGAGTAAGCCTCTTTCAGACCACCAGCGACTTTCTCGCTGTGTGTCGCCTGTCTCTTTCAATGAGGTGTTTCTAAATCTGGTTGTCATAAACGAATGAGTGCCGTCCACTCGTAACCAGTGTTGGGGAAAGTTACTTTTAAAACTAATACATTACAATATTAAGTTACTCCCCAAAAAATTACTAATTGTGTTACTTGGTTACTTTTCAAGGAAAGTAATGCTTAAGTTACTTTGAAGTTACTTTGAAGTTACTTTTGAGAGGCTATAGCTCTTTAAGGCCTTGCAGATGTTTTTATGACTGAAAAGTTCTGCATTCAGAAAAAGCATATTTCATCACAAAAATGTCGAGCTCTGGCCTGCCATCTCAGTTTCTGACTCAAACTGTTCCCACACAGTTGTGTACGAGAGTGCATAATGTGACTACGTTTAGTTTAGTTCAGTACATAATTTTTTTATCTAATTAATTAAACTAAAAAAGTAACTTGCATTACTTTTTTGAAAAAGTAACTCAAATATTAATGTGTACATTTAAAAAGTAATATTATTATGTAATGCACGTTACTTGTAATGCGTTACCCCAACACTGCTCGTAACTGACGAGAGAAGGATGACGTGAACTCCACTGCTTCGCTCCCATTGGTAGTCGCTCACGTAAATCACGCATCATTTTTGCATAAAGTTAAACTTTTCTCAACTTTCTTGCGTCGCTGGACGATCGCCAACAGTGACTTTCATTCATTTCGGCGGATGTCGCCAAGCTTTTATTGCAATGAATGAGATCGCGTCACTCTGTTACTGCTAGTCGCTGTCTGTCTGAATGGGCTGTTAATTACAACAGTTAATTTTCAACCATTTTTTTACCCATTTTTACATCTACTGCCGGTGCGCGCAGCATCAGGCGCAAACAAACATGTTCAAAATTGTGGTAAAATGCATTTAAAAAAAAATCATACTTTTTGATAAGTGTTTGTAATGTGTGACAAATACTGATACTAAAATGGTCCTGTTCATAACTAATTCTTTATGTTTTTCATAATGTGATATTTAGGGAATTGCATTGAATGCAATTAGGGCCAGCTTGACCCGCTCCATCAAAATCATCACAGAAATCGAACACAATACAAGGGTTAAGAATTAAATGCTTAAACTAAATGCTTTATAACTACTCAACCCATTCTCATGATTTATGTATAAATAGCACACAGTGTGAAAGTTGTGCAATACATATGCCAAATTCTAATTTTGCGTGTTTATGATAACGCCACTCCTTCCTGTTTTTTTTACCATTGTCGCTTGGGTTGGGGTTTAGAAGAACTTTTTGATACATAAAATGACCTCCTAACCCAAACCCCAATTCTAACCCCAGCTCCAAGTGACCATGGTTTAAAAATAGACAAAAACCTGTCCCCTTTTGACCCAACGCTGGGTTGAAAATAACCCAGCATTTTAAGAGTGTACACAAAAAAAAAAGGGCAGGGCACACTCTAAAAAAGGCGAATTATTTTGAATCCCAGCCGGTGGATGAAATTAAGAAAATGTTTATTTTTGAACAAACAATAGGTTAAAACAACTCAGCATTTTAAACAACTGAGCATATGTTAAATTATAATACCGCCGCTCAGTTTCATCCCTTTTTTAATAAATAACCCAGCATTTTTGGAGTGCACAAGCAAGCATTCCTTATGATGTGGTTTTGGCTTTAAATTAGAAGTCGATATGCAACCTCTTTGAAATTGAAAGCTACATTTAAACAAAAAAATTTGAAAAACAAAACAAAACAAAAAAACTTTTGTTTAAATGTAGCTTAAATAAATTGATTGCGACCACTTACCTTAAAAAAGAAATGAACTGTCTGCACACTTGAATCCTTAAAGCAAATTTAATCACCAAGCTTTCGGTCAAGCAACCAACCTCAGGGCATACAGACAATAAATGTAGTAATCAACGTAACTGTGTTCAAACACATCAGGACAATCAACAGTGATTACCACACCTGTGAAAGCCAGGTAGGAAAGTTGTAGTCCAATGCTGGGAGTCCTGATGTGTTTGAACACAGTTAAGTTGATTGCTACATTTATTGTCTGTGTGCTCTGAGGACCGAAAGCTTGGTAATTAACTTTGCTTTAACCCCCTGGGGTCCAAAAACGTGGCGCCGCGTTTTGACGTGTTTCGTCCTTATCATGGCAGAATTAACTTAAAATACTCCATCATTAATAATCATACACTTGACATCATTTGATACTGTAAAGGGTCTTCTTAAATTTGTGTACATTGACCAAAAACAAGAGATCTTTGTGTTTTTGTCAAATAAAGAAAATAAACAGGGTATGCATCCAGACATTTCTGTCTCTGCCAGCTGTCTCTCAAAGCACGTAAACAAAAATCAATTGAAACTCTGCGAATACTCTTCACACAAACATGATACACA
The DNA here is from genome assembly GCF_027580225.2 of Misgurnus anguillicaudatus. Taxonomy (NCBI): domain Eukaryota; kingdom Metazoa; phylum Chordata; class Actinopteri; order Cypriniformes; family Cobitidae; genus Misgurnus; species Misgurnus anguillicaudatus. The sequence continues at coordinate 15,994,211 of NC_073355.2, forward strand.
TATCCAAAGAAAGCCTGAAATGTCTACCTTTAAACAAGCTAATTATAATCGAAAAACAAATGTTGCCTGTTTATATAATCTGCATTGAAGTAAAGAGAGTACAGATTTTCCTGGCTGAGCTCATTATCTCTAATGCGGTCACGCCCACAGGCTGTTGGCATGGTAATGAACAAAGGAGCAGTTCAAACCATAACAAACAAAGCGCAAAGTTTTATCAAATTTAAAGACTAAACTGCATTTTTTGGATGATAAACTTTATACACACATGTGAAGAATATCTTCATTTATGTCTGGACATTGAGGAAGAGAAGCGTTTATCTTTAACGTTACCCAAGAAGAAGAACAATGGAAGACGCACTGGAGGAGGATATATTTCTGAAGTCAGTAACCTATTTATCCTCATTTATATTTGCTATCATGTAATATGTACATGATAGTTTATCTGAATGTAGTGCTATCAGTGATATTTACCCATCAGTTATATATGGAAGGGTTTTCTGTTGACAATTTATACTAACAGCTGTTTATAACTCTCTTACAGGTCTGCATCCCTCTCATCAGTACAAAACTATGAAGTGGAAAAACATATTCACACTTTTTGGACATAAAGTTATATGGTAACATAACCCACATGAAGTTTACAGCTCTGTTGTGTATCAGTTTCTTAGTTTATACAAGTTAAGTTTTTGAATAGAGTTTGTTTCCAAATAAACTGAAAATGTCCTACTGACCTTCATTTCTATTTTGATTATATTGTTAACTTCTTAATAAACCTCAAACAAACATGTATACATTTGTCCTCACATTTTTTACTGTAGTTCCCTCTCAGATTCCTGCCTAAAGGCTCATTATGCAGCTCATTATGCGAGTCTTTTGTTTCCTGAGCTGTCAATCAATCCTTCTCGCATACAGCCCCTCTAAACAAGAAGTGTCTTACAATTTCTAAATCAATATATTGTTTTATGTGAATGAGTAAGCAGAATGATTTTCACATCATTTTAAAGAAAAAACTCTAGACTACTAGATTCTGTTTAGAAAATTAGCTTTTTCAAAAACCACGCATAAACATTTTTCTCTCAAAAATACAAACATGTACATACATGTAGCTTATTTTAGCCCAGTTTGTGCTTAACGCAGTGGTATGAGACACTTGCCATTATAATGTTTTAAAGCAACTGACAAAAGACCAAATGTAAGAGCATGTCAGAACCTCTGCAGTGTCCCCAGAGGGTTAAGGATTCAAGTGTGCAGACAGTTTATTTATTTTTGGATATTTTCAGTCTTGTTTGTCTGGCACCTTGGTGATTGTGAGTGTGGTGTAACTCGTTTAAAACATTTAGACCACTTACCTTAAAAAACTGAGTGAATTAAATGAATCATTTTTTTCAGTGGGGAGACCACAGATTTACTTAAAAATTTTTAAAAAGTCTTGTGAAATGTCCCCTTTAAATACTGCATGTTTGAAAAGTCCTTTAAAAGGTCACATGACTCTTTTGCCATTTCCTATGCAATGTTGGTTTTTAATGCCACCTCAACTCATCAGAGATTCTTAGATAACCTATAGTGGTTAATAACTTCTACGTAAACAGGAACTGCTGGGTAAAAAGCTTGTATATAAAGCCTGCTTGATTTCTGAATGATGCTTTTCATTGTCTCAGACTTTACCATTCATGTAACAATGCTTCAGAATAAATTCGGTGAGTTGTCGTAAGACCGTCTTTATTTCTTTAAGGTATGAACTTATTCATTTATCTAAAACAAAAATGTACCATTCAGATATATGCTGATTTACATCCTGGGTCTTGCTTTCGAGCTAATAAGCTTCTTTAAAATTGACTGAGTAAAACTATGAGATTGTATTATTTTGTACCAGGCTGTACAGTACCAGAACAATGATCCTCGCAGGAATTCTCTACATCTTTTGGACTACAGGCAAAGCTAATTCACAGGGTAAATCCTATTAGTCAAATCTGCACTGTCATGTATGTTGGACTGCATATTCAGCGATATATAACCATTTTTCTGTTTTGTTTTTATTCTAGCTTTGTCTGAATGGCACACTTGTGTTACAGATTACTGGCACACAATCAGCTGCTCGGTAAAATTAGCAGTCCCTTCCTCCAGATATACAAACACATCCTACCAGCTGGAATTTTACTGGGTCGATGAAACCATGTAAACAAACCACGGTTTACTAATTCATATAGATTTTTAAGCAGTGCAATCATTTAAAGACTAAAACATGTTGAATTTTTTACTTTGGCACACAGAAATTTTACCTGCACACTTCAAAGAGCAGACGAAGTTCACAGGTGTTCCATTCAAACAGATTCTTACAATAGTTTCATGGATTTGAGTAGTTTTATAGTTACACTTCATTATTCAAAAAACAGACAAAATTTATATCCTTTGGAATCACCTTTTAAACCAGCTAAAAACAGTAAGTAGATTTTCACATCACCAGAAAAGATTTACATTAAATACAATCATTATGTTTTACTAAGATGTCAATTTTTAGAAAGTCTCTCCATCTCTCTTTATTTAGTTAAACCAAACGTCCCATATAACCTGACATTGCAATACTCAAATGGAACCTATGTTTTCAATTGGACAAATGGATATGAAGATCACGAATACAAAATATCTATTCAAGAAGCCTTGGTGTATAACTTCTTGTACTTTAAAGAAGGGCATCGTGGCAGTGTAAGATTGACGATTCTTCATGAGGTTCTAAATAACTGAGAGAACCAAAGCAACATGTTACACCATTGTATTCTGCTATGAAACTGACTTGTCTTCTATGGATTTTCAAGGAGCCCCATTCTTATTTAGAAAAGGAAATTAGGATTGACGAAACAAATCTTCATTCTGATTGTAAGTACATTGCTATGGTGAGGACTGGGATGCCAGCGACTGTGAAATATAACGGAACATGGAGTGAATGGAGTGTTCCCGTTGAATGGAGGACAAAACATAGAGGTAAGTGGTATACTGTGTTTTGCTCATTGATATTTCTTTTGTTATGCTTTTTTTGAGATCTCATGTATATCTTAGAAAAAGATTTTGTTTCTGTTTTCTTTATTAAGATAAGCTCAATCAGGCTGATGTTTATCCTGGTAAGATTGCCAAGATTGCCCTTGGAATATGTCTAATCCTGGGACTTTTAATACTGCTTTTGTTTGCTCCTGCTGCAAGGTATTTGCTTTTCATATTTACGAAGCTGGTTGCCAGTAACTTACTGTAGAAGGTAAAGACTGAACATGTTTCATGTTCATTTAACTTTGAACAAACTATTGCCAGCAAATAACATAAATGTAAAATGTACAGTATAAGTTACTGGCAACCAGCTGCCAGTAATACTGTCATTTCTACAGACATTTACAGTGTACAGTACATCGTATTGGTTGGCAAAGATAACTTTTAAAAGTATGTTATATTTAATTTCAGAATGAAGATAAAAGAAATTGTATGGGTGCCAACACCAGAAACATACTTTCAGCCTCTCTACACACATTACCAAGGCAATTTTCAGGTAAGATACAGAATTAAAGAGTAACATTATAACAGAAAGGCACAAGAAGGTACAAAAGGTACATACTGGTTCCTTAAAGGTGCAGTGTGTACATTTTAGCGGCATCTAGTGGTGAGGTGCTGGTGAATTGCAACCAATGGCTCAGTCCACTGCTTACCCCTCGTGTTTTAATCACATAGAGAAGCTACTGTAGCCGCCACCGGACAAACATGTCATCGGAGACAACTTGGTAAAAGGAGTTTGTCCATTAAAGGTTTCTGTAGAAACATGGCGGCACAAAATGGCGACTTCTGTGTAAGGGGACCCTCTGTATATGTAGATAAAAACGTCTCATAATAAACACATAACAGTAAATTATGAAAGGTCTTTATACACTACTGATAATATAGTTTTGTATTGTTTTGCATTTCTGTCAAGAGATCCTTCTAAAAAAAATTACACACTACACCTTTAAAGGTATCTGTGGGTCAATGATGTGACGTTAATTATTTTGTGTTTGCATGGATAAATTAAATGTAAAGGGTTAAAATAAATTTGCAGATTAGTCTTTTTTGAGGAACAAGTCTACAATTTCTGGTTTTCTTTCATATTGAAAGAATATTTGAGGGATAATTGCAAAAATGTCAATGTGATGTAACCGCTCTGTGTCAATTGGTGTAACTAGTATTTTTTTATTAAATATATTCATAAAAAATGTGGAAAATACAATCATCTAGTTTAGTGTAATATGATTTTTTACATACATTTGTCGAAGATTATTTAGAAAACAGAGCTTTTTTCAGCATATGTCAGGACAAATATTACAAAAACGCATAAAATTTACATTTAGAAATAACTAATAAAATTATATTTTAAAACGTTTTTTGGATTACACTTACATGCCATCAAGGTGGATAAAATATTTAATATTTCTCATTCTTTGACACAATTAGCGGTTCCACCATTTGACATTTTCAGGTCTTAACTTTCATAAAAATGGTGCAAACGTAATTTTTTACTGCATAAAATTAACAACACTGTATACACTGTATGAAATAAACCTGATGCATGCTTTTAAAGCAAGGTTTTTTAATATAAAAACTTCATTGTACACTTTTAGAAATAAAGGTACAAAAGTTGTCACTGGGATGGTACCTTTTACAAAGATCCTAATATGTACCATTTTGGTACATGGGTCAGTGGCAACCTGATCTCACAAAATATGTTAAATAGTCTTGCATTATTTTGCTCAGTTTTTCGTGGCGTTGTCGCGTATTTCCACCATTTTGCGTGCCAGTGCCACGCATTTCTTTTCCGTGTCAGTTTCACGTATTGGTTGCTCAACTGTTTTTTTCTATTTTCTTACAATTGTCGCTTCGGTTTGGGGTAAGAACAACTTTCTGTTATAAAATAACATTCTTACCTAACTTTAACCCTAACGTCATGCAACAATGGTTTAAAAAGCAGACAAAAAAATAGTGTAAACCAATATTTAAAGTGACATCCTAACGCAAACAGCAAATTTAACCCCAAACCGAAGCGACAATTGTTTAAAAATAGGAAAAACAGTTGAGTAACCAATACGTGAAACTGACACGGAAAAGAAATGCGTGGCATTGGCATGTAAAATGGTAAAATACGTGACAATACCACGAAAAACTGAGCAAAATAATGTGTGAGATTATTTGTGAGATCAGGTTGCCATATCAGGATCTATGTAAAAGGTACCATCCCAGTGACAACTTTTGTACCTTTATTTTTGAGAGTGTACAACAAAGTTTTTATATGTAATGTACAGTAATATACTGTACATGTGTAAAAGTTTGGAGACATTTTCAGATATTGTTGTTCCAGTAGGACTACACTTAAAATATAAAAATAAAGGTGCTTCATGATGTCACAGAAAAACCATTTTGGGCTGAATGGTTCCATAAAGAACCTTTAACATCTGAAGGATGTTTTTGTTTCACAAAGTAATCTTTGTTATATGTTATAATTGTTTCGTGTAGGAACCTTTCACTGAATGGTTCATTGAGGAAACAAAAATGGATCTTCTATGGCATTATAATTCATTGGCAATCACTGATCAGGACATTAATGATGCAAAGAAGTTTACAACACTCTTAAAGTACTACAAAGAATTCTCATATAATCCTTCATGTGAAGCTTCTCAGATGCTTAGAGGTACAGTAGTTAAACGTGTTTAATATTTACAATTGGGAGCAGTACAATTATCATAATGACATCACATACTTGAGGATTTTTTTGACTAAAAGTCAGTTGCAAGAATTAAGCCTTGATTCAGGCCACACTCCTTTCGATTTTTGGGGAGTGCAAATCAGTTCGAGGACTCGGGCTTTAAAGGTGCATTGTGTAACTTGACAGAAATGCAATATAATATACATAACTATATTATCTGTGGTGTAAAAGACCTTACATAATGAACTGAATTGTTTTTATTACCTTATTAGCTTACTGTCGCCATCTTGAGTACCTACCGAGTACCAGTAGGCTACTGACAAGTATTAGCTAGCTTGCTACGATTTACGGATTTCTTATCTTTTACTGTCTATGATTCTTACGGATACAGGAAATGGCTACGAAAGACAACATTTCGCACCTCGACTGAATGAAACGAAACGCTACTTATAAAATATGTTGGTTAAGGTGTGATGCCTACTCGATCCCTGTTGTGTTCTTTCACCCGCTGCTACCGAACTACCTCTATTTTTACAACACTAAGAAGGCACGACACAACATGAAACTTTGCTCGAAGTATCACCTCAAAGTATCACCTCAAAGGTCAATATTGTTTTTCACTTGCGACAAAACAACAAATTATCCGTGAATTTATATGGAACGATCGATACATCTTGACTGCCAAAACAGCCAAAGTCAGTTGTTCAAAACCTTCTTTTTAGGAAACTCTAAAGGATTATTAGCAACACCTGTTCAATTTCTCATTAATGCAATTGTGTGGGGGATTTTTTCTTGGCACACTTTAGGCCCCTTAGTACCAATTGGGCATCGTTTAAATGCCACGGCCTACCTGAGCATTGTTTCTGACCATGTCCATCCCTTTATGACCACCATGTACCCATCCTCTGATGGTTACTTCCAGCAGGATAATGCACCATGTCACAAAGCTCGAATCATTTCATATTGGTTTCTTGAACATGACAATGAGTTCCCTGTACTAAAATGGTCCCCACAATCACCAGATCTCAACTCAAAAGAGCATCTTTGGGATGTGGTGGAATGGGAGCTTCGTGCCCTGGATGTGCATCCCACAAATCTCCATCAACTGCAAGATGCTATCCTATCAATATGTGCCAACATTTTCCTAAGAATGCTTTCAGCACCTTGTTGAATCAATGCCACATAGAATTAAAGCAGTTCTGAAGGTGAAAGGGGGTCAAACACAGTATTAGTATGGTGTTCCTAATAATCCTTTAGGTGAGTGTACATATCTGTACCTAAATGATGCATATTAGGGCATTTTCATCCTAGTAACAGGTTTTGTACATTTCTTTCTGAGAGTAATGGTGGTGTTTTTTACATTAAGGCACCAATGTCCTTCAAAACAAATACAAGCAAGATTTGTACGTTATTTATTCTATAACTTTTGGCCCTCAGTGTATATAACAAAATTAAATAATTTAGTCCACATTGGTTCATTAGACTTAAACATTGAAATGTACATGCTTATCAAGTATACAATAATAGAAACTGACTGTTTAATGTTTTCTTGAGAGTATTAACTTTTTATCTTTTTTTGTTCCAAGTTTTGGGTTTTGCCAAAATGTCCATTACAAGATGTTCATGTTATGGAGGAGTTTGCAGCAATTGACAAGATTGCCGAGCCCATAACGAAACTGCAGGATCAGGAAGAGAAATCAGACATGTGTCCCCCAGCCCAATTTCACACAACTTACGTTGGCCCCACAACTGAGCTCTGGGCCCCGTGCCAAATGTCCAAAACGTGCAGCGAGACGAGTATCCCATGTGAGGACTTTTCATTGTTCTGTGATGCTTTCCCTGATAAAGTGGACAACCTCTTCCAGTGTCTGACCACAGTACGCTTGTGTGAGGATGATAATTTCTCTTTGAAAGATTCTGTACTCAGTCTCAAGAGTCTTGAGAGCCTTGAGAACCGTGAGGTGTCTGAAGCACCCATCATTTTTAATCCAACGCCTGTGTGGTTCAAGCAGGATTACTGCACTCTCACAGAGACTCCTGCAGGTCCTGTACCCACCTTCACCAAAGATGTGGAGCTGGATGGAAACACATCTAATACTGAAACGCATACTCAATAGAGGAGGACATGCCACTTTCAAATAGACAGGCTATAACTGTATATAAAACACTGTGATTTGATTTCTTATATTATTAAGTGCAGGAGTTGCCTATAGGTTCTGAATGCATGTAAGATATTTTACACAAAGCTCTTGGACTGAACTTTGTAGAGCACTTATTGACAAAACAGCATACGTGATAAATATCTGAAATACTGCACTGAAAAAAAATGACTTTCTTACTTAATATTTTTCAGTAAAAATATGTAAAAAAATTTAAATTAAGATGTATTTTCTTGATGAGCAAAATGACCTAAGTAGTCTAGTTTTTAGACAAAAAATGAAGAGTTTCGTTGCAAAACGAAATAAATCAATTTTTTAACATTTTTGTCAAAACATGTTTATTATTATGTTATCATGTTATTATTTTGTTTTATGGTGCTATTTAGCTGTATTTTTTAAGTTATGAAGGTTTAAATCAAAATAAACCAACTGCAGTTGAATTGATATTAATTGGAATGCACAACCAAAAAATGAGATTTCTGAAATTTTTAATTTTTAAAATGGAGTTATCTTGTTTTGCAATGAAACTCTTCAAATGTAAACTTTAAAGGGGCCATGCACAAGACTTTTTTAAGATGTCAAATAAATCTTTGGTGTCCCCAGAGCACATATGTGAAGTTTTTGCTCAAAATACCATATAAATAATTTATTATAGCATGTTAAAATTGCTTTCTGTGTGTCTGGTGACAAAGACTTTGTGAGGTAGAAGGCAACTGGAGCTTTCCAATGACCCTGTACGCATACCACCATAAAAACAAGCATCACTCCATGTTGTGTATGTTGTTAACATTGTTATTTAACTACATTTCCCACAATGCACTTGTAACGTGTGTTTCCGGATATACATGTTCCGGTGTTATGATTCTAACGCATGCGAGTAAAAGAGCAGTCACGTTAAGTCCGTGTGTGTGTCATCATTTACTGAATGTCTCGTTATAATCTCCCAAAAGACACAATAAAGTGGCGACGAGGATGGGATATCCCGTGTGTTTAAAGATGCGGAAATGAAACGGCTTGACGGCGAGATCGCTGAAAGACGCGAATAACAGTCTGCTGCAAGTTCACGTGTTGGCTGATAAGCGGGGAGGAAAGACAACGATTCAGATAAGTGACTGAATTGATTGTTAAACGAAAGAGAACGGCTAAAATGGCATCAGTTTATGGAGATTTGGGTCCCTTTGAGGAAAGCAGTGAGCAGTGGTGTTCTTACACAGAAAGATTTGAATACTTTGTAGCAGCAAATGCTATTACTGAAGCGAAAGTTGTACCCACGTTTTTAAGTGTAATGGGTCCAAAGACATATACACTGCTGCGTAACCTACTGCAGCCAGAGAAACCTGGAGAGAAAACGTATGATCAAATAGTGAGCACTCTGAAAGCACATTTTTCACCAAAACCCTTAGTAATTGCAGAGCGATTTCGATTCCACAGACGAAATCAGCTAGAAGGGGAATCTGTGGCAGTGTTTGTGGCAGTGCTAAAAAAATTAGCTGAACACTGTGAATTTGGTGACGTGCTCAACGATACACTTCGGGACAGATTGGTATGCGGACTACGCTGCGAGGGCATACAGAAACGATTGCTAACAGAGAGCAACCTGACACTACAAAGAGCAATTGAGCTGAGTGTGTCTATGGAATTGGCTGCTAAGGAAGCCCAGCAATTAAGTTCAAATAGTAAAGTGTATAGGATGGAGACAGAAAAACAAACTGAAAGTAAAGGTCCATGTTTCCGTTGTGGTAAGACTGGACACTCACCTGCTTCATGCTGGTTTAAGGATATGGAGTGCCGCAGCTGTAAGAAAAAGGGACACATTGAGCGTGCGTGTAGAAATAAAATGGAAAAGAAAAAAATGCATCAGAAACCAGTTTTCAAAAGGAAACAAAAGAAGAGCATATTTGCAGTCGGACAAAAAAATAAAGAGAGTACTGACACATCTGATGAAGAATTTCCTTTGCATGTGCTCACTGTCGCAGGTGGAACGAAGGCTTATAAAGTCACCGCGCTGCTGGAAGGACAGCCAGTGAAAATGGAAATCGACACTGGTGCTGCTGTATCGCTGGTGTCGGAGGCGGTATACAGCGAAATACTCAGCCACCTGCCACTCAAACCACCTGATGTTGTTCTTAAAACTTATACTGGGGAATCAGTAACTATGAAAGGACTCACCCAGGTAACAGTTGAACTGAATGGACAAACGAAAAAACTGCCATTGTATGTGGTTGCAGGTGATTACCCCTCACTGATGGGACGTTCCTGGTTGGAGCAACTCAAGGTGGACTGGTCGACCATACATATGATGACGCCTAAAACTCTGGATCTTGAAGGTGTCCTTGCAAAACACAGTGAAGTTTTCAAACAGGAGTTAGGCAGCATGGAAGGAATCACAGTAAAATTGAATGTAGAGCAGGGAAGTCAACCAAAGTTCCTAAAGCCACGACCCCTACCATATGCACTCAAACCTAAAGTAGAGGCGAGCTTGGCTGAACTTGTGAAAAATGATGTACTGGAACAAGTCAATGTGAGTAAGTGGGCAACACCTATCGTTCCAGTTATAAAGAAGGATGGAGGCATAAGGATCTGTGGGGATTTTAAAGTTACTGTAAATCCCGTGTTGTCAGCAGAGCAATACCCCTTGCCTCACATAAATGACCTTTTTGCTGGGTTGACAGGAGGACAAAGATTTAGCAAAATCGACCTCAACCAAGCATACCTACAGATGCATGTTGAAGAGCAGTCCAGAGAACTTCTCACCATTAATACGCACAAGGGACTATTTAGGTACAAACGTTTACCTTTTGGAATAACTTCAGCTCCATCTATTTTTCAGCGAGCTATGGATCAGATTCTTGCGGGACTTCCAGGAGTTGTGTGTTATCTAGATGACATTCTAGTGACAGGCACAGATGAACAGTCGCACTTACAACACTTGGATGCTACCCTTGAGAGACTGAAAGAATACGGGCTAAGAGTGCGCAAGGATAAATGTGAATTTTTCCAGCTTGCAGTCGAGTACTTAGGCCATGTCATTGATGCCTCTGGTCTGCATACGTCCCCATCCAAAGTCAAGGCTATTGTGGATGCTCCAATACCCAAAAATGTCAGCCAGTTACGGTCTTTTCTCGGCTTACTGAACTATTATGGGCGTTTCATCCCAAATATCGCTACGCTGTTGAAACCTCTGCACAAATTGTTATGTCATGAAAATAACTGGAAGTGGACCTCTGAATGCCAGGAGTCATTCATAAAAGCAAAGGAGACACTTTTAGGGTCAAATGCACTCACTCATTTTGACCCTGCGCTTCCTATCCAACTGGCCTGCGATGCTTCCCCGTATGGTGTGGGAGCTGTCTTGTCCCACATCATGCCCAATGGTCAAGAGAGGCCAATCGCGTTTGCTTCCAGGAGTCTGAGCAAAGCAGAAGCAAACTATGCTCAGATTGAGCGAGAAGCATTGAGCATTGTGTTTGGAGTGCGTAAGTTCTATCAGTATATTTTCGGAAGAAAGTTTACGCTGCTGACGGATCATCGCCCACTCACTGCAATATTTGGTCCACATCATGGCATTCCCGCCCTTGCCGCCAGTAGGATGCAAAGGTGGGCTTTGTTGTTATCTGCTCACACCTATGACATCAAATACCGAAAATCAGAGATGCACGGGAATGCAGACGGTCTGTCCAGGTTGCCTCTCGCTGAAAGGGTAAAAGAAGCAAAGGTGGCTGAAATTTTCTATTTCAACCAGGTGGAACGGGCACCTATAACGGCCGCACAAGTACGCAGAGGCACAAGAAATGACCCTGTCCTGTCAAGAGTCGTGGATATGGTCATGACAGGCAAAGGGGAGAGACATGACTTGGAGCTAAAACCTTACATCTCTCGACGTCATGAACTTTCAGTGCAGTCAGGCTGCTTATTGTGGGGGAGGAGAGTGGTAATTCCCCCGGCTTTACGCAAGCAAGTGCTAAAACAGCTGCATGTTGGACACTGTGGAATGGTCCGCATGAAGGAGATCGCCAGAAGCTACTTCTGGTGGCCAGGAGTTGATGGCCAAATTGAGGAAAAAGCTAGGATGTGTACCTCATGCCAGCACATACGTAACGCACCACAACTTGCACCGCTGCACCCGTGGGAATTCCCTGAAAAACCATGGCATCGCATTCATATTGATTTTGCTGGCCCAGTTGAGGACAAAATGCTGTTAGTGGTCATGGATGCACACAGTAAGTGGCCTGAGGTGGCCATTATGAAATCTACATCAGCTGAAAAGACAATTGAGAAACTGGGAGAAATTTTCAGCAGGTTTGGATCACCAGTGCAACTTGTCTCAGATAATGGGCCCCAATTTACATCTCATGAGATGGCCACATTTCTACAAGCAAATGGTGTGCAACACATAACGTCATCACCCTACCATCCTGCCACTAATGGATTAGCCGAAAGGTTTGTCCAAACCATGAAACATGCTTTGAAAGCTTCGCTCGGGCAAGGAACATTTCATCAACGTCTGCACAGCTTTTTGCTTTCCTATCGTAGTACTCCGCATGCGACCACCAAAGTGTCGCCAGCGTATTTGTTGTTCGGTAGAGAGGTCAGGACAAGTTTTGAGCTGATTAAACCAGCTACACTCAAAGAGACTGTCCAACGACAACAAGAGCATCAAGTACAGCGACGGAATCTACGAGCCAAGGACAGAAATTTTGCAAAAGGCTCATCAGTGCTTGGTTGGAACTATGGTAGTGGTCTGTAATGGGTTCCGGCTACTGTGGAGGCCCAGACGGGTCCAGTGTCATATAAGGTCAAGACTGCTGAAAATCTTTCCTGGAGGAGACATACTGATCAGTTGCTTGGTGGAGCCAGCACTGTTACAGATCTCCCTGAGATCACTGATGTCACTGATCAAATATATGACAATTCTCCAACTTCAGAAGTCTCCACAAATGAGCCTATGCTGACCACAAATGGTTCTTTTGCTAACAAATCATCACCTTCATCGCCAGAAAATGGAAACCAAATAGGCCGTCGGTATCCAGTAAGGGAGCGGCGTCCACCTCAACGTTTATTGGATTACACATAGTTAGGGGCTACCCTTATTGCTTCGGGGCAGAATAATCCCCTAAGGGTAAGCCAGGGTCTGAGGTAGTCTACCCTCATTCCCAGGATATAGTTGTGTTATTTTACAGCAGGAATAACATAAAAGACTCAATGTTCACGTTCTGAACAATCTGTGTTTATAGATGTTGATAAAGAAACAAAATTTTATAATTTGTAATTTAAGTGGTACAGTTTAATTTGTAATTTAAGTGGTACAGTTTAATTTGTAATCTTTGTGTTATACCTCAAAGAGTAAGAGGGGAGGAAATGTTGTGTATGTTGTTAACATTGTTATTTAACTACATTTCCCACAATGCACTTGTAACGTGTGTTTCCGGATATACATGTTCCGGTGTTATGATTCTAACGCATGCGAGTAAAAGAGCAGTCACGTTAAGTCCGTGTGTGTGTCATCATTTACTGAATGTCTCGTTATAATCTCCCAAAAGACACAATACTCCACATATCCAGACATTTTCTGGGTATGGGGATTGTATTGGACATGTTTTTTTGATGGCCATGGCATCCAACATGAGGGCCACAGAGCCATATTTAGCAGGGTCTTCTTCACGTCTTCTCTGCAACATGTCCAACATCATTGTGTTGAGCCCAGGCTTGGCATCCACTGACTGCATCCACCTTTAAAAAAGAAAATTAATAGCTATTTACTGTAAGTGCTTCAACTTCGACTGATCTTTTTCCAGCACTTTCAAAAAATAGTGAAAATAGCACATAGCACATCAGTTCCCGGTTTGTTGACATTGTGTAGGGCTGAAGTGTTTTAAGTATTTTAACCAGTATGTTTAAAAAGTGTAATAAAAAAACATGTACTACACCGTTGCAATGTATGTGGATGTGGCAGGGGAAGATGCATAGAATCGCTCAGGTAACTGTATGCTTTCGGACCATGGAGGTGCAGTGTGAGAGCAAACTATCTCTGGTCCTTGGTGTATTCATGTCCCCGCTTTGAGAAGAGGTCTATCTGAAGATCTGAAATTCTGTTAATACAAACTAGTTAGTAAGTTCACTCGAAATAATAATAAAAGTCTGACAAAGAGTATAAACAACATAAAATTCAATGTTGTATTATCAAATTATTTTACCAGAGTCATTTGATTATGTCATGCCGCACGCATTGCTGTTTCTGTGTGGAGTCAAAAGGGTCTAACTCTGTGCCAGCGCATAACTACTGATTTGTTAAAAAATAATAAGTATATATATATAATATGTTCAGGGGTTAAATTGGGGTTTGTTTTGTGGGGATGCTCTGTTAGGAGGGAGGGTTCGAGGGGTAACATGTTTAATCCTGATGACAGCAAAGCCATGTTTCAATGACATTTTGGACCTCTGATAGGATTTTATCACAGGTTGACCCAAACTTTAAAACCTGAACTTTAAATTAGGCAAATCTATGAGTCTGACACCCTATATGCATTTGTTGCACATGTCATTATGCACTATTGATCAAACTTTGAAGGAAGTTATAAGACTCAACCTCCTTCACTAATTCTAGGCATAAGATTGGCTACCCAAAAAGACTCAATTAACAAACAAACAAAAAAACAACAGATACTGATTCAGCAATAGGCTATGTCTTATAAATTAGCCATAGAGATTCCCTAAGCTGGTCAGCAGTTAGTTAAACAATCACTATAGTTAGGTCGTAATTGATTTGTATAAACAAAATACATTATTTTATTAAACTATACAATAAGTTGTATCCAGTTATCTAACGTAAACACGTCATTATTCGCGTCAGTTCACACGCACCAGCGCAGCGCATACACTGGCGCGGAGCAGAGCGAGACCTTCAGTACGTGTGCCGGGGCTAGGCCCAGCCGGTCCTGGCCCAATTTAAACCCTGCATATGTATCCGAGTCCTGATCAGAAGGTAACGTCCGATTCCGATCGAGTCTGAAACCACGTGATCGGGGCCGATTTCCGATCACGATATCGGATCGGGACATCCCTAACAAATACGTTACTATGGAAGTCAGGGCCGGATTAACCATACGGGCAACTGGGCAATTGCCCAGGGGCCCAAGACCTCCAAAGGGCCCAGGGCAGCAAGGGCATGAGCAAAATACTGTATTTGGTAATCTCTCGCTGGCCGCTTTATATTAAACAAACGCGGGATTTTGCGCTGCAAAGAGAGATGCTGCGCTGCCTGTTACTTTGAACGTGAGTTGAGAGCGGTTGAATCTCATGCGGCCTGACCAATGAAGAAGGGCCTCAGGTTAAGACCCTCTCCTCATTGGTCAGTCCGCATGAGGTGGGTGAGTCAAAGGTTCGCCGAGCATTACGTGACGCAAGGCGTTAGTAAAATTAAAAAAGGAAAAGGACATCAGAAACGCAGAAAATGTAAAGTATAAACAGTCGTGTAGTCTACGTGATACGCAGGTATCTGCGCGATCCTATCGGCATATGAAATCAAATTACTATAGCGGCGCGAAAGTGACTGGGGAGCAGAGAACCTACAGGCGAGTGACAGCTAAGTAGCGCGAGAGTGATTCCAGTTATCACATGGAGAAATCTGCTTTGAATCGCTCTCGCGGTACTTTGACATCACCAATAGGTCTGCTTAGCGCCAAATGAAGTCAAACCTGCAGTGTAGCTGCTCACGCGACACTGTAAACAAACCAACCATGAGGAGTAGGGAACGAGTGGAGCAGTGCACAACATAAATCCGGAGAGTTAACAACGCACATGTGAGTAAACAACATTTAAATCATCAATCCAGTTTGTTACTTTATCTGGAGGCTGGAGGTAAGGCTCAAATAAAATAAAATCAGCCAGTGTTTATGTCCTGATGGTTTTTAGCTGTCTTGCAGCATGTTTGCTTGTGCTTCACAGTGTTAAACTTACTTTCCCTGTGTTCATTTATATATCTACGTTCAAGATGTAGCCTATATGATCTTAAACTTCTGTGAGGAAAATCATGTCTGCGTTGATGTTCAGTTCAGACTTGCAATTTAAAGAGCATTTTCTTCACTTTGGTTTGGGTGTCTAATATTAGGCTACATGATGGTCTTGTAATAATAATTAATAAACGCCTATTTTCATTTTTAGACGATGCTTGTATATGCAAAAAATAAGCTTTTTATATCAATGACTTTGCAAATTAGAGTTAATCCATGGTCATCTTAAATGTGTATTAATTAAAAAGTTCTGTCAAGTGAGCTTCGGTCAACGACGAGGACAACTCAGCTAAGTTAGCCAGGACTTTTCTACACCGCCAGCTTACTTTTACAGCCCGGAGATTATACAGATGCTGATGTGTTTAGTTTTCATAGCATCATATGTGAGTGAATGTCTTTGATAGGGGACATAGTAGTGCATTTGAATGAGCATTTAAATATTTGTAAATCAAAATACACCTGATGACAGTTAGAATTCGAAGTATTGAGTATATGTACTGTATAATACAGTAATATATTCTGTATATGACCATGTTATGGTGATCCTGGCGTCGTGATGATGGGGCCCTTGAATATTGTTGCCCAGGGTATAACAAAGTGTTAATCTGGCCCTGATGGAAGTGAGTGGGTAGGGTATCGCCAAATGTGTGCCTACCATAATTTATCAAAATAATTGCTTTTTTGTAAAACAGAACCTCATACATTTTTTAAAAACAACATGAGGGTGAGTAAATGAAATTATTTTAAATTTTGGGTGAACCTTTAATTCGGTATTTTTCTTACCTGTAGAATGGCTTCAAGGGGAAGACATCCGTACAACCGCCCCCAAGGAATTAGAGTTCAGTGCATCTCCACGAGGACATCTCGCCGGGGCACTGCTTTTGAAGTGGCAGATGGAAAAATTAAAGTTTCAGCAGAAAACATTACCACCATGTTTGCACTTTGGGATGGCAGTAGCATGTATACAAGGCCCCAAAGTGCAAACAAGTACGAGTTTCAGGAGCGCTGTCATTACGTTTTGAAAAACCATGCCATCTCTTCCATTTCTGGCCGAAAACATCTGTTTGTAAATACAAACACCAAATTCTTCAAGGGGTCATCCACCACAATTTCTGAAGCGCTCCAAAAGCTCAGGTGATGAAGCCCTGGTTCCACCCTCAAAGGTTTTCACTGGGACCGAACCAGAGATGTTTTCATCTGGAGAATACGTAACCTTGACAGGGGTTATTGAAAAGGTAAGTACACCAAAATGTATGCATACAATGAAATTTCATGAGGTTTTTTTACTCAGAAGAATTGAATTGTAGCACACAAGTTTAATTAATAGTATGGTGTATTTTTGTTTAGTACCTACCTACCTACAAGCACCACTTGTAAAGAAAATTGAGTGTGCAGAGGTGTATAATACTTAAGTATTTTAGTTACATTTTCCAAGCATCTATGTGTTTGTCTTGGAAAAATTTTTACTTTTCTTTACTAAAAAATGTTCACTACATTCTAAAGCATAGAATCATACTGTGTATTCATTATATATTGCATATTAAAATTGATTTAATGCCTAATTACATAAAAATTGTGTATTTTTACTTTCTTGAGTAAAAGTACGATTTTTTTTTTTACTTAAGTAAAAGTACAAAAAATTACTAGATGTTTAATGTACTCACATATTAAATATAAACCAAAAACTTGAAATTATGAAATGTAGTGAAGTAAAAATTATGATATTATGTTTTGGAATGTTTGTTTTCCAAAGAAAAACACTGATAAAATACGAATAATTGAAAATTTACTTTTATGTAGGTAGTAAAATACTTAAGTACTATACAACTCTGTGAGTGTGTGCCTTGGCTAGCAAAGACATTTAATCTTTATAGAACACAATGAAGCATTACATTGTTACTGTTGCATTTAGGGATGTAACGATTCAACCGTGTGTCCCATTAAAAATGCCTGTCTGAAATCGATTCTGAATCGCAAGGCTGCGATTCTTTGTTTCATGCACAGCTTGTGCGTGTACTACGGCATTTGGTCAGTAGGAAGTCCTTCATTCATTGAGAAAACGCGCACTTGCACGGTTAATGGTTACACCACTAGATAACAATACTATACAGGTAATCAAAATGTATGTATTTTCTTACAGTTGCATGTGTGAGAATGGTTTCC
The DNA here is from genome assembly GCF_027580225.2 of Misgurnus anguillicaudatus. Classification (NCBI taxonomy): domain Eukaryota; kingdom Metazoa; phylum Chordata; class Actinopteri; order Cypriniformes; family Cobitidae; genus Misgurnus; species Misgurnus anguillicaudatus. The sequence continues at coordinate 16,012,252 of NC_073355.2, forward strand.
GGAAACGTTCCTGTCCTTGACCTTACCCTCAAATGTGGCAGTAAGAGCATTAACATGTCCTTGTGGCGGGATGAGGCTTTAGCCGATCTTCAAATAGAAACGGATGTGACCATCACACATCTCAGACCTGCCAAAAAAGGAGAGGAGAAACTGAATTCGTCGACATATACACAACTATAAAGGTATACATGTACACATTTTATAGGGCACCCTACTATTTATATTTATGATAATTATCATGCATCACTCAGTTTTCACTAGAATTAAATTAATAAGCCAATGAAACAAGATCAACTGTAATTTTTTTTTTGGATGTTTGTAACAGTTAGTGTAGTTAAAGGAACAGTGTGTAGGATTGTGGCCAAAACTGGTATTGCAATCACAAAACTGGTGGCCAATACACATAATGACAACATAAACATCAGTTGAGGGCTGCAACTCCACTTTTTAAATGACAATATCCTGGCCAGACTACTATTGTCAGTGATAAGTATTTGAAATGAAAATGATTTTTTAATGTTTGTGACATATCAGGGCCATGTTATGATTAATTGATATAAATTACTTACATACTGTTCCTTTAAATATAGGTTCTTGATGCCAAACCAGTTTCTGAAGAGATCCAGGTCATTGGTGTATCTGAGGTGCAGGATGGCCTCCAGTTGGTCGCGGAGGATTTCCAGGAGTTTTTTCTCCCATCAGAGGTTCACACATCTGAATGTGACACCTTGTCCGAAATGGCTCCTTTTAAGTTGCAGATCGAGCACGTGCACAACATCATCAGCAGAGTGGAGTTCCCCGCCTGAATGATTGTAAATAGTTGAATGAATTATTTTTTTATTTTTTAAAACATTGTTATAATTACATTTAATTAAATGCTTTGATAATAATTTGTTATATCCAAAAAGTTATTTATGCATTTTGAAATTTGTTTAATGATGTTCCCTATGTTATTAAAAATAAAAAACACACACCATATGACTATTCGTAACCTGCTCTATTAAATTAATGCACTGAATTTTTTCATCATTGTCTCCCTAATATCTCTTTTCATAGAAATAAACCTTACAATGCTAGTAATTTAATATGCAAATGGAATTAGATAAAAGTATCGAAGGTATAATCTACAAAATCTGAGGTAATCCATAAACATAGACCATTAAATAGGTGAAGGTCAAAACACACGTAATCCATCCATAAACAAGAAAAAGAAATAACCTTGTATCCTTGGGTGGTTACATAACCAAGAACCAGATAGACTCCATGGAATAGTGAGCAACGGTAGAATGATGGGAGAGCTAATCAGGTAAATGAGCAACAGGTGTGAATGATCAGAGTAAAAGAGTCCATGCAAAGGTTTATGGGAGTCATACATAATACACTTCATTCAAAAAATGTAATCTCAGGGTGCCATTTGGAAAACACATGTATCCAAAATACAAAACACATGGGGTAATAGAAACCACTCAAATACAAACCTAAAGGCACTCACTTGCAAAACTGAACACCAATCAGCCAGCTACAAAAAAGTCCTCATTTTAGCCATTTCAAGAACTTTGCAAGCATGGATGGAGGGAGAGCAAGAGGCAGAGGTAGAGCAAGAGGAAGAGGAGAAGGAAGAGGAGGGCAAGGTCAAAGAGGCCATGCATGGACCCATATTTCTGATGATATAAGAGCAACTTTGGTGAACCATGTCATCAACCATGGCCTGATTATGTGGGAAGCTGGGCAGAGAGTCCATCCACATCTAAGCTGCTTCACAGTGGCATCTGTAATAAGAACATTCCGCCTAGAAAACAGGTATGTCTTCACCTCTCTACCTTCTACTCTACTCAAATCCACATCACCTGTACAGGGGGGTGCTAATGCTCCTTTTGCAGCCAAAGTATTAGTTTTTGTAAAACACATTACTTATATTGTCCATATACAGTCCATTTACCATATTGAGATGTTTCAGTACAGTAGTGGATGATACAGTATATACAATAAAGTTCTGTAGGAAAAAGAAGCAAACCGATGACAATTTGTGGTTGTATTTCTCTAGAATGACTATACTGTAAAAAATGCTTTGCTGCCTTAGAGTTTTTTGTTGAGTCAACTCGGATTTACAAGTCATGTCAACAGAGATGAGTTGTCACAACTTATAAAATATAGTTGAGAAAAGTCAGCTTAATTTTATAAGTTATAACAACTCACCCATAGTTATAACAAGTCATCTCTAGTCAGGATAAATAATAGTAAGTTGAAATGACTTGTAAATCCGAGGCAGCAAAGTATTTTTTACAGTGTAGAAGACCTTCTGGGGGAGGACACCAACGCCTGTTCACACAACAGCAGAAACTTGCCATTGTGGACCTACTGTAGTGAGGTCCTGTGGCAAGACCCCAACAGACGGCGGGATCCATGAGCCCACATATGCACAATTGCAATGATTTTCTGTGTTTACAGTAGTGTTTTTTCAATTATTATCATAATTTTTTTTGCTTTAACCGGATTCACGTAACTGCAATGTACAGTGCTGCAATGTACAATATTGAGTAGGCCTATTTGCTTTTTTGGTTGTTTGAAAATGTGCCTCCTGTAAATATGCCTTCTGAATAAACAGTGAAAATCAAAGACTGCAGTGTTTTTTATATAAAGTAGACTATAGTGTGTTCACCCTGATCTGAAAGTGTATGCATATGATGCAAGTATGTGTCATTTTGTCATTAGAGTTACATTTTGACAAATGAATGTTAGGTTTTGATATCAGAGTTTCAATTTGACACAGATGTGAATGGTATATTTCCCAGTGTTGTGTCATGTTTACTTGTGTGTAGAGCTTTGGCACAGTAAGCGAAGTTTTGCAAAATGTGTTAAAGCAATGGGCTAAAACTATATATAATATATAAATATATAAACAATTTATTATAGCATGTTAAAATTGCCACAAAATGTGCCGTTTTGGGTGTGTCCTTTAAAATGCAAATGAGCTGATTAAATTCAAACACTGATCACAATGATGGTGGTTTGTTGCAATTAAAACTCAATTGTGCTTTTCTCTGCACTAAATGGCAGTGGCGTGGTTGGATAGGGCAGATTAAGGGGTGGGATTATTATAATAAGAGCTCCTTATGACATCATAAGGAGAGCCAAATTTCAACAACCTATTTTTTCATGTGCTTGTAGAGAATGGTTTAACAAAACTAAGTTACTGGGTTGATCTTTTTCACATTTTCTAGGTTGATAAAAGCACTGGGGACCCAATTATAGCACTTAAACATGGAAAAAAGTCTGGTTTTCATGCCATGGCCACTTTAAGTATATTAGTGCTTAAAGGGATAGTTCGGAATAGTAATATCAAAAATGATATTAAACCCATGATTTACTCACCCCCAAGCTGTCCTAGATGCATATGTCCATCGTTTTTCAGACAAACACATTTTCAGAAAACTTTTAGAAAATGTTTTAGATCTCTCAGTTATTTAAATGTGAAGTTACGGGGTCCACGACCTTCAAGTCCAAAAAATGTGCATCCATCCTTCACAAAATAAATCCAAACGGCTCCAGGATGATAAAGGTCTTCTGAGTGCTATTGTAGAAATATCCATATTTAAAACTTTATAAACCAAAGCCACAATAGACTCCTCTGTATTCAGGAGAGAGTATTAGCGTAGTGTACACACTTTTCTTAGTGACATGTGACAAATTATATATAATATCAACCAACACCATTATCAATAACCAATATTATGTGAAAACCCGACTAAAGTATTTTTTTTTGCGATTTACTGTTTTCTTCATAAATCATCATACATAATGTAAAGATCATGTTTTAAAAATATAACCTTGATATATTTAATATTGACTAAGTAAGGTCATTGAAATCAATGTGAAATCAATACAAACTTTGATGCTCCTAATCTCATAACAAGATTATGAAACTTTAGCCTGGATTTTACAGATAGGTCACATACTATAATATGGCACTTAACCTATAGTATGGCATGCTTGAGTGAGGAGCAGCTCTAGTATAGTCAAGTATAATAATAGTATAATTACTATATTATGCTGTAGTATATTACGATATTTACTATAGGTTCCACATTATAGTAGCCTATTTGAGAATCTAGGACTACTACTACTACTACTACAGTAAATACTATTGTGCTAGAACTGTGGTTGTAAACACTGATCTGAATAAATACACAATTGTTCAAATAGGCAAAAAAAATGTGGATATCAAAATGTTTTGAAGGTTAAACAAAGAGGAAAATGAAAGAAATGAAAGGATGACTGTAACTGAATCACATTTGATTCCCTGTGCTGTACTCTCCTCTGCTGTCAAAAGTATGTACTACACGTGTTTATACCGCCCTCTGTTGTCAGGAGTATGTACTATACTTGTTTGTACTGCTCTCTGCTGTTAGGAGTATGTACTACATGTGTTTATACTTCCCTCTGCTGTCATGGGGTAAGTACTACACGTGTCATCAAAACACTGCATGAGACGTTGTTGTTGTGTGACGTCAGAGCTGGCAGGAGCGAGGCAGCAACGGTCGTTTACTACAGCACTGTAATGTCAACATTACTGACACATCTGCCTGTAAACGTCCATGGCAAGGACCAAGAGTCAAACAGTGAGTGCTATGTATGATGAATTATATCACATATATGTCCTGACTATTAATGATAAGTTTAATCAGCTCGCTGTGTCCTTCTAGCTTAGCAGTTTAGTGTTTTGGGGAGTGGTTTGTCTTTAGTTAGTTTTATTTTTGGTTCATTTAACGTAACGTTTGTATTGGATTTGAGTTTGTTTTGGAATGGGTTGGTTGGCACCCACTTTATGCCTACGCATAGCTTTTACGTTGTTTTTACGTTAAAATGGCAATCTTGCGCATTAACGTTGTTCACTTTGTTGTGATTTGTTTGTATGTGTGGGGGGGGATGTGGGTGTGTGTTTAGGTTTGGGTTTTTTTAATTACCGGTGTTGTTTTGACATGTAGTTTGCCACCTGACGTGTTAAAAAAATACAAACAGTAGCTCTCGCGAGCACGTGAGGAAATGACGCAGCAGAGCGGTGTGATGAATTTGTTTTTAGGCAGTCACTTTTTAACGTTAACATTACCCGAGTTGAAAGATACATAACAGATCCTGCTGCTTTCGTATACCAAAATATTCAGAAAAATAGCTTACACATTTTCAAGCCCAGGTATGCGTTCACATGATAAACAACACCGTGAAGCCGTTTAACCAAAAACGAAACCGTGAACAATCCAAAACAAAAGTCCAAAATGTCAAAACTGTTGATTATCATAAGAAAAAAGACAACGTTTGTTACAGCTCAAGATAAAGTGGCTATGGCAATTTTTACAATTGTGAGACATTTTTTTTCTGCACAGATTTTCTTACATTAAATAGGTGTGAGCTAAACTTTATTGGTAACATTTTACAATAAGATTGTATTTACTAACAATTAGTTAATGCATTAGCTAATATAAACTGTGAATGAACAATACTTATGTATTCGTTAATCTTAGTTTATATTAATTTTAGCATTTACTTATACATTATTACATTATTGAATAACTAATACATTATTAAAATCAAACGTTTAAACTGTTAACATTAATTTATTTACGATTGAATTCATCTGTGTGTCATTTATCAAAATATCTTCTTCATAATTTATCACAATACTTTCATAATATTTGTTTTCTTACTATGGAAGTCAATCTATACCTTCAGCTGTGTGCTTAACATCATTTACATTATCTTCTTTTGTGTTCATCAATAATAATAATAATAATAATAATAATAATTTTTGAACAATTTTTATGAACAATTTGTTCATGTTAGTTAATGCATTTATTAATGTTTACTAATACAACCGTACTGTAAAGCGTTAACACAAAAATGTACCCAAAGGTTAAATAAAAATTGCACTGTACTTAAATGTTAAAAAACTGTACTTAAATAAAGAATAAATTAAAATGTATGTTACTTCAAAATGTAAGTTACTTCGAAAAATTTATTGTCCTGTTTTAACTAGGATAGGACTGTCAATCCATAAACATGATTAATCGGATTAACCACACCCTTTTTGTGTAATTAATCATGATTAATCGCATGCTTATTGTGAAAATGAAGAATGTACTATTATTGTTGTTAAACATTTTTATCATCATTTTCTAAAGTAAACCATTGGACTGAACAAATTTAGTCACTTGACTTTAATAGGTGAATATTTATGTGCTGCATTTTAAGAGTAAAAAAAATTATATTCTAAACATAGTGCTCTGTATATATTTGAATAGTTTCGTTGCAAAACGAGATAACTCAGTTTTTACATTTTTTGTCAAAACATGTTTATTATTTTGTTTTATGGTGCTACTTAGCTGTATTTTTTAAGTTATGAAGGTTTAAATCAAAACAAACCAACTGCAGTTGAATTGATATTAATTGGAATCCACAACCAAAAAACGAGATTTCTGAAAGATAAAAAAACTGAGTTATCTTGTTTTGCAACGAAACTCTTCATTTGTATACCGGTATACGAATGGTGATAATATATGGCACACTAAAATGATAGAATAATTAGTGGGAGCATTTAATACATATTTATTATTAATAACTAAACTCCACAGCAACCTTTGCTCCCTGAAGTTGAAGTGGATACTATAACATTAAAGTTATGTAAAACTTGCTGCCTTTAAAATTCCTTGGTGTTTCGAAAAAACAAACCTCCTGACTTTTGTCTTTTACATAGTTGGTTTGGCAAAGCATCTTCAGTCAGAGCCCGTGCTTCACACAAGCATGCATGTAAACCAGACTCACAAACCACCTAAAGGCGCGCATATGTGAGTTTGTTTGTCTTGATGCAGTGCTGTGCAGACTGGTTGATGTACTGTATGACAAAGCTACGCTTGGAACGCCCCAAACCGATGGGGTGAAACTAAAGCCCTATTCGGACAGGATTAGTTTTACAGGGGGACCTCTGAGTAAATCATGCTTCTCAGAGGTCCTCTGTGTTTTTAATCCTGTCCGAATCGGCCATGTTTGTGTTTTTTTCTGACGACCTCTCTAAAAATTTCAGAGCAATTTACCTACTGTTTTTTGCCGAACTCAAAGGTCCTCTGAGAAATTTAATCCTGTCCGGATGCAAATGTCTGTGTTTGCTCACGATATCTTTTGAAAACGCTGTTCTTTTCGTGTTTTGGCCAACGTGATCTGCCGTAAGGTCTTACGACGCGCGTATATGGTACCCATTCATTCAGAGTCCCATTCATTCAGATATGGATGTTTTTTTCATTCGGCGTAATAAAATAATTAAATCAAGACGAGTTTAATATCAAACACTGTTAAGACTGGCCACTGTAATATCAGTATAAGGTAAGAAACCTTATTTTGTTCAACTCCGGAATGGTGTTAATAATAATAATAATACATTGTTATTAATGATTATTTCTTCATTTCGTTGGGTTTATTATAGACGGTTTCATCGGACGCACCTGCGCTTACGCGATACACGTCTGGATCCGAACTTTACTTCCGGTTTCGTTTTTTTAATGGTCTGATTAGTTGCTAAACTGATCTCTTGAACAAATGCTTTGTCGAAAATAACGAATGTTTTGGTTTCCTAGGTAATCTATGTGTTGTTGTTTTTTTATATAAATAAACAACGTTTAAAGAACTTTGTTGTTATTAATTCTTAGCTGAGTTTACCGGAAGTTACGTGCGGACCATGACAGCCGCTTGTTTATGTTGTTACTGCTGAAACCGTCTATAAGCAGCTAGTTATATAAAAGACGAAAGCTACTTTAGTAGGAAAAGTTCTTGATTTGTTAAAATTAAATTAATAAATTACATGTTCTGTAATCATTTTACATTTAATGCAAAATATCAAACCTTACAAACACGCGTATCCAGAGCACGCGATCTTCTGCAACGCCCAAATGCATGAAACAGACACTCCCATCTCTGGAACAGCTTGAGAATTTAAATCCCATCTGAATTGGTACATAAAATCATAAAATTATTTTCTTGAACTGGCGCATTCCTGTGACGTAAACGCATACGCGACGAGAGCCATCGTGAGCAGACTTTTGGGTTTTTACTCATTAGACGGGAACGTTTAAGCCCCAAAACGCTGTCACTGTGTAAACGAAAGGCACATCCGATCAAATATTTTTTAAGTTTTCACCCTTGAACGTTCTCTGGTAAACAGGCCCCTAATCCTCCCAAAAAAACATTTCCACTGAATAGAGGGTATGCACATGACGTCACCGTCGGCGAGAGGGACTGCAGTTACGCCCACTGAGTGGCAAAAGACAGAGCAACAGCATTTGAGTACTGTGTGACATTGGCGAAAACACGGTGAAAACGCTTTGAAATGGGAAAAAGCTGTTGTGCGATATACAGTACTAACAGATTAACAAGAATTCTGAGCTATCGTTTTACAGACTGCCAAAAAACACAGCATTTTGTTGCACGTTTTGCCACTCAACCGGGCGAGCTCTCGCATGGTCCCGTGGAAAGTGAGGTCAATGCATACCCTCTATTTCAGCCCTGCCACAGCTGACATCAATGATTCTCTGGTTAACATTGGAGAGAGTGTTAACGAGGACAAGGCTGGAGATCACTCTGCCATGCTGATTGAATTGCTTGAAATCATTTTTCTTCCACTGTTAACCATTGTTACCTGCAAGGAAACATGTGCAGTCTTCATTGTTTTACACAAAAAGGGATTCACAGGCAAGGATGTAGTAAGATTGCACCTAAATCAAACATTTATCGAACTGCAAAGAGAGATGTTCAATTGTTGTGAAGAAAGCTTCAGGGCACGCAAGAAAGTCCAGCAAGTGCCAGGACTGTCTCCTAAAGTGGATTTAGCTGCAAATTCTGCAAAAGGAACAGGGATTGGACTGCTGAGGATGGGGATAAAGTCATTTTCTTTGATGAAAAGGCAAGCACTACCATCAGTCCTGTGTCATGTCAATAGTAAAGCATCCTGAGGCCATTCATTTGTTGGGCTGCTTCTCAGCCAAGGTAGTGGGTTCACTCACAATTTTACCTAAGAACACAGCCATGTATAAAGAATGGTACAAAACAACATCATCCAAAAACAGTTTAGTGATAAACAGTTCCATTTCCGGCATGATAGAGTACCTTGGCATAAGGCAAAAGTGATAACTAAGTGGCTCGTGGGAAAAAACATTGAAATTTTGGATGGGGGGGTATTCCAGAAGGCTGGTTATGTGACATACCCAGGTATGTTTGGAATTAAAAATGTCTTTATTAGAGCCTGACTGACGAAACAGCCTTCAACCATGTCATGAGTGTTGCCGTTGTATAGTTTGTCCACTAGAGGGCACTCTACAAACTCCCTGTTGGCAACACTCGTGTTTAACGCAACCTGCTGATCCAGCCAGAGTCGGGACGAGAGAACAACGGTTAAGTGAGTTCATGGTTTGTTGGTCACGAGACATGCATTGCTTGAATAACAATTATAAGATGTTTTGTTGCGCGTTTTTGACATAAAAAATATCGGCCGATATATCGGAATATCGGATTTTAAAACTAACAAACATTTGTATCGGTATCGGCCTTCAAAATCCTTTATCGGTCGGGCTCTAGTCTTTATGTAGTCCCCTGGTTGATTTAACTAACTTAACCAACATGATCAGGATATGCAGGTTTAGCTTAATCAACCGAAAGTTCAGGGTTTCGCTGATGGTAAATTAACACTCCAGATGGGAATACACTCCAGAAAACTTCCAAGACTTAATCCAATTGAGAACTTGTGGTCAATCCTGAAGTGGACAAACAAAACCTCACAAATTCTGTCAAACTCCAAGTATTAAGGTATCCGTACATTCACAAGGGGCGTAAGCGTTAACGCTTGACGGAAGGCTTGCCTGAAGTGTGGCTAACAGCCAATCACAGTGGCCGCTACAAATGCTCCGGTCTTCCATAAACGTAATTGGCTGGCTCTGTCTAGGTTATTTGCATATGGCGATCTGATTGGCTGGCGCACGCATTGCCGCTTGAAAAGTTGAGAAATGTTCAACTTCTACTGCGAGCAACGGCACTGACGCGGCGCCGACGGATCCACAATTCAGTTCGGCAACGCATGACGTCACCCATTAAAAGTGAATGGGAAGAGTTAACGCTTACGCCCCGTGTGAATGCAACGTATGCCAGAATGGGCTGCCATCAGTCAAAATGTGGCCCAGAAGTTGATTGACAGCATGTCAGAGAACTGATAAGGCAAGACTGATGCCATTGTTAAAGAGCACCAATTATCCAATTCAGGATTTTACATTTCCTTATTGTGTAAGTGTCTATTAGCACATGTTAACGATATGCAAGTGCGTTACGACCATGCAAATTATCCAAATACACAAAATAACATTGTTTTCAGCATGCACATCAGCATGTACAATTATGTGCTCAAGTAAGGGATAATGTATAGTAGGGCTGGGCGATAAAACGATAACGATATGTATCACGATAGACACGTGATCGATAGCAATAAAAAATGTGTTCGATAAAACGTTCGATAATTTTTTTTTTCGTCAGAAGAAAACGGAGGTTGCAAAGCAAGTTTCGTTGCATTAACAAAGGCACTCGCTCTCTGGTAACCTAGCAACGTAGGGAGTGACACGCTAACAGCCAATCATGTAACAGTATCAAGTTTGGTTGCGTTGTCTCGTGCTCGATTCCTCTTCAGCAACCGGCAGAAAACTGAGAAGCAGAGTGCTGCAGAGAGCGAGGAAATTGTAAATAAAAGAGGAAAATTCAGCTCGCCAGTATGGCAGTTTTTTGGATATTATAAGTCTGACCGTAGTCAGACCAATGCCGTCTGCAAATTATGCAAGACCGTCGTCCCAGCCAAGTCTGGTAATACCACGAACCTGATGTACCACCTTAGCCGCGCTCACCCTTTGGAGCACAGCCGTATTCAACCAACAACATCTGTAGCTGCAACACCGCACAAGCAGCAGACGACCATGGAGAGGTACTCTGCATCAGTGCCTTATGACAAAGAAACAAAACGGTACAAAGATATAACGGAGGCAGTGGCATATCATAGCCAAAGACATGCTTCCGTTTAGCACCGTTGAGAAGTCAGGTTATAAAAAGCTTATACACGTGCTTGACCCACGCTACGTTCTTCCTGGCCGAAAGTACTTTTCTAAGACTGCCATTCCTAAGCTGTATGTAATGTGCAAAGAATCTGTACAGCAAGAAATATTGTCAGCAAAGTACTTCGCAACAACCTCTGACCTGTTACAGTAAGAATAACTTGAAGAGTTACCTTTTATATTTCTGCTTTTTTTTTAAACAATGTTACTGGTACTGTATCAGGTTTGTTTTTTATATTATAGATGTACCTCAGTCAGTCTACCTCAGTTTTATTTATGTTTACAAAACACTGCAGGTTACTTTTTTATTTCTGCAGGTTTTATATTTCAAACAATGTTGCTGGTACTGTATCAGGTTTGTTTTTTATATTATAGATGTAGGCTACCTAAGTCTACCTCAGTTTTATTTATGTTTACAAAACACTGCACATATTTTAAAACACTTTATTCACCAGAAGGTGAACGGCTAGTGAACTTCCTAGCACTAAACTTGCACTAAATTCTCAGGTTTCTATGTTTATATCTAACACTTTGCACTATTTTATTATTTTACTTTATTAAGAATTTCTTACATTTTCTCTTATTGTGCACCTTAAATGTTAGATAAGATAATTGTTAAGTGTTCATTGTAAATTTATACTCATGTTTAAATGTATTTATTTAAGTTTTCTATGGTTGTTGACATTTCTGTCTTAATACCTGAAGGGATTATGATCAGAGGAAGGTTAAGTTTAAAATAAAAATGTTTAAATGTAATAGATTTTTCTCCTGGTCCTTATTTTAAATGGGTCATAAAAATATCAATAATTATCGCTATCGAATGATATAACATGCTATATCGATGATAAACATTTTAGCTCTATCGCCCAGCCCTAATGTATAGGTAGCCGGTTATGGCGGAAATAAGTTGTGTGATCAAAACTCAGCGCAAAGCGAACATAAGCTTGCTTATTACGTGGCTATTTAACTCATAATAAAGGTACGGAGCATTAAAGGAATATTCCATTTTCTTAAAAGAAAAATCCAGATAATTTACTCACCACCATGTCATCCAAAATGTTGATGTCTTTCTTTGTTCAGTCAAGAAGAAATTATGTTTTTTGGGGAAAACATTGCAGGATTTTTCTCATTTTGATGGACTTTAATAGAGCCCAACATTTGGTACTTGACTCAACACGTAACAGTTTTTTCAACGGAGTTTCAAAGGACTATAAACGATCCCAAACGAGGCATAAGGGTCTTATCTAGCAAAACGGTTGTCATTTTTGACAATAAAAATAACAAATATACACTTTTAAAGCACAATTTCTCGTCTAGGTCCGGTCCAGCGCGACCTAACGTAAATGCGTAGTGACGTAGGGAGGTCACGTGTTACATATATAAAACGCACATTTGCGGACCATTGTAAACAATAAACTGACACAAAGACATTAATTAGTATCAGTTGACATACAACAATGTAGGAACGGTCCTCTTTCTCAACACTTGTAAACACTGGGGCGGAGTTTCGCGTTCGTCCTCTGTGACCTCTTGACGTCATGACATATTGCGTGGGGTCACGCTGACACATCACGACCAGATCTTGACAAGAAGTTGTGCTTTAAAAGTGTATATTTGTTATTTTTATTGTCAAAAATTACAATCGTTTTGCTAGATAAGACCCTTATGCCTCGTTTGGAATCGTTTATAGTCCTTTGAAACTCCGTTGAAAAAAACTGTTACGTGTTGATTTAAGTGTTAATTGTTGGTGTCTATTAAAGTCCATTAAAATGAGAATAATCCTGCAATGTTTTCCTCAAAAAACATAATTTCTTCTCGACTGAGCAAAGAAAGACATCAACATTTTGGATGACATGGTGGTGAGTAAATTATCTGGATTTTTCTTTTAAGAAAATGGAATATTCCTTTAAATATTTATTTGAAATATTTTATTAGCTCATTTTTAATGAATGCAGACCTTCCACGAGAAAAACACGACAAGACGTTTAAATGTCACACTATTTGGTTTAACCATTTGTAAATATAATGCCATATATTTATAGACATATTTATTTTGCATTTTTGTGTAATATTAAACTGTACCTGTCAAAATGATTTGCAGCATCCAGGTTACCGTGTGTTATTAGTTTTGAGCGGTTGTTATCTGATAATAACAAACGTCATGTTTAGCTTCCAACGAGCCGTGTAAAAAAGATATTAAAAAAATTAAAAGTATTTGATTTCTCTTCTGTAATATTACAAATATGCATTAACATAGAGAATGATGTTTAATTTAGTCTTGTACAAAAACGAATAAATGAATTCATTTCAAGGATTGTTATCTGATACTCAAATGTAAATCCACCTAAGCATTGTCTATAAAAGTACACTTTATCCAGTAATGACTGGAAAGTCATTGTAATTAATTGGTCAAAATAGGTGAAAACTGTACATATTTTCTCTTATCTTATGAAAAAATACTGCTATTAATTTGACAAATGCAACTGTAGCAGGGGCGTTGTTAAACACCTGCATAAAGACGTTGTTTATATTGCTGCAGATCTTGATTACCAGCCAAGTACCTGCAGGAAATTTGTGCCACATTTACACCTACGAGTGCACTGAATGAAACATTTTACTGAAAGCCAATGTGACTTAAAACACAATGTGTGCGATGACTCTTTTAAAGTATGTTTACAGTCTAAAAGATATGATCTGACATTTGGAGCTTGTGTGTTTTGACCCATATCAGGCATCAGCAAAGTAATTTTGTCTCATTATGCCTCCCCAAGCATTTAAGACGACATACGAGACATTGTGTACATAAAGACACATACATTTCTCCGTGTTTCAAAAACACTTTGTCATTTCTGCCTTTACGCACATGTACTGTAGCTGCCTTGTGATCACACTCCATGACCCAATTTTTAATATCTTTTGCATTTTGCGTAGCCCTCGCTGTACTGTACTGCTCTGCCATGCATACAGAACCACTATTTGCTTTGAAGCCTGTTGATGCTGGCTGTTAAAGATGTTATGTTTACTGCCTTTGTATTATATTGTTAACGCAATCAAATCATCACTTTCTAATCTTGTTTTGATTATGACTTCCAGGAAAACTGGTTGTGTGATATCAGATTACAAGATGGCACACTGTATATTTTAAAGCCATTAATCCTGAGTGTCTTTCAGGCCATGTAGTGCAGCTTGTAAGTGTTTTGTTATTGGTTTTACATGTTGTCTTTATACCACACCCATTTATAATATGCATTTCTCATTATGAGACCTGTTGATAATTCAAGCAAGACATAAAAAAATCGCATATGTGCATATCCCAATGCATATATCACAATGGCTTGCAATAAATTAATGAATTTAATACTTTAAAAAATGAGACCGTGGTGGATTCAGTGGTGCTTTTATGAAATTACAGAAATTACTCGTTCATTTGTTATGAGTGGATAATTTCCTGTTTCTCTGTCACACTCATGCGGGAGTGCTGAGTTAACCACACCCACTTATTTACATTTCACGGGATACACGGAATAACATTTTATTTCACGGTAACAGAATATACAACCCAGTAGTGCTGCCTCACGATTAGTCAGGAGTAATCATTTGCAGAATAAACGTTTTTGTTTACATAATATATGTGTGTACTGTGTATAATAATTATGTATATATAAATACACACACATACATGTATAATTTTAAGAAAAAATATATTTATATAATAAATATTTATATACAATATAAATTATATATAAGTATATACACATGCAAATGTTTCTTAATTATGCATGCGTGCGTGTGTGTGTACATAGTTATTGTGCACGGTGCACCCACATGTATTGTGTAGGCAAGGACTTTTATTCTGCAAATGATCGGTCACAACTAATTCTTGTTGTAATTTAGTTTTCATTTTTTAAATATGTTTAATTATTAATTAATTTTTTTACTAACTTAAAGCATATTGAATTGCATATGATATAGTTTACGCATTGTTCTTCAATATCGAGCCCTAGTTATGATGTTATTAACATTTAGGTAACACTTTACTTGAAGGAGTGTTCATAAGACTGACATGACATCTTTATTATCATGAAATGACACTAGGGCTGTCACGATTATGATATTTGGCTGACGGTTAATTGTTTAATAAATTATGATGATTAATTGTCTGTTTATTGCTTTGACATTAAATTCTCTTTTTTTGTTTATAAAATAATAAAATAATTTTCACAGAACATTGTGATTATTTAAATTAAATCTTTTGCGAGGTTTATCTGGCAGTAAATATTTATACACATAACATATTTAAAAGTAATCTGATACTGTCTCGTTCATACAGGCACTGCAGCTCCCCCTTGTGTTTTTTAGAGAGATGTGCAATCATCGCGGTGATCTGAAATCATCGCGATGAGGTCAAACAATTGCGATGAGATGATTATTTTATCATTGTGACAGCCCTACATGACATGTTTTATGAACATAAAGGAGATTTTAGGCACGTATATGACAACTGTCATTAAAGAGTAACTAAACCCTAATCCAACTTTTTTTAGTTACTGATCTGTAAGAATGATGCTTTATTAGTGCTGTTCATTGATTTTAGTAAGTTTTTTGACATTTGGATATAAAGTGTTTCAATACTACAATATATGTTGTAAAAACGTCTAAGTGCTGCTTTAACCTGTACCTAGCTTTAACATTACAGTAAACTGTTATATGGTTGGTTTTGACATTGGCTGTAATAAAACCACTCTTTACTGGTGATACAAATTGAATTTGTCATTAAAATATCATTAAGTGTTAATACTCTGTCAAATAGTTTTATAACAGCGTCATGAATATTTTCTTGACCTCAACTACAGTGCTACAAATTAAATTTATCATTAAAATATTATTAAGTGTTAATGCTTTATCAAATAGTTTTATAACAGCTTCATAAATATTCTTCGTCAAATAATTTGTTTTAGTTTCCGCCAGGTGTTCAATAATAAAAAATAAATTATCCAATAATAATATTATTAATAATAATTGATAAAATTATATTTTTCTGCCTTTGGAGACAGATTCACCTAAAATTAAATTAAAACAGTACAATGGTGGGTTATGCAGCGTTGCTGCAAAAACGTTAATTTAATGTTAATTAACTTAGAAGAAAAAACGGAGGAAGAACAAGCTCTGTTAGTTGTCAGTTTTTTATGTATCGTGCACACACACACATAAAGTTAAATTTAATCTTTTGACATGTCTGTTTATTAACAATTAGCAGTAACACTTAATGACTACATGCTACATGTCCATACTCAGGCTAGATCATTGAGGTCGTCCAATCAGATGCTTCTCGATGTTCCAGGGTCTAGGCATAAGAACAGAGGAGACCGAGCATTTTCAGTGGCATTTATGATGCCAAAAAATTTATGACAAGTTATGTTGTCTTGGTGGTGTCAAGTTTTCACGAGAAGTTATGGTGTATTAGTTTATATCAAGTTGTCATAACAAAGAATGACAGTTGTCATAAATGTGCATGAAATGTGCAAAAAATGTGTCATGTCAGTTTTGTGGGCGCCCCTTCAAGTAAAGTGTTACCAATTTTTTTTTAAAGACTTAAGTTAGTTTTGAAGTGCCTACAACTATGAATGCATTCACAAATCCAAAAAGAATAATAAAAGCTAGTGATGCACCGATGTATCGGCCGCCGATATGTATCGGCCAATTTTTGATGAATTTGAAACCATCGGCAATAGCACGAGAAAGGCCGATACCGATTGTTTATTATTTAACTGCATAAAGAAATCCATTATATGTAAAAAATGAGTTAATGTTGTTAATAAAATAAATGCTGAATAGCAAAAACACCTTTGAATGTTGTCATGCTGTCTTATTATATTTGTTTTAGCTTAATTTGTGCCTCTCTTATTATGTTGGTCAGTTGAATGTTAATTAGATCCAATCCATGTTCAGTAAAAAATAATTTGATGCAGAAATAAAATAGCTAATAGACCAACTGTATAGTATTATATACAAGTGTTTTAATATCGGTTTCGGCATCGATATCGACCAGAAGTTATCTCTTTAAATCGGTATCGGCCCAAAAAAATCCTATCGGTGCATCCCTACTATTATAGCAACATGTGCAGTAGACATTGGATAATTTTTTTAAAAGCAAAAGGTTCTTGCATCTCATGAAATTGGTTAGGCGTATGTTCACAGAAAGCAAAGGTGAATCTAAAATAAAGATAAAATAAATAAAAATAAAATAAATAAAATTAATCTAAAATAAAGGGATGAACCCAATCCGTTGAATTTGAATATATCCTATGCTGAGTTGTTTCAACCCAAAATGCTGGGTTGTTTTAACCCATTGTTGGGTCAAATTTAGTGTGGGTGGTATGACCAAAAATCCATTTCACGAAATTAGTCATTTCACAGTAACAATATATTTCACGATATGTCCTTCAGCATTATTAGGGCCCGAGCACACCGGGGTGTGAGGACCCTATTGTTCTTCAAGGAGTTATTAGGGCCCGAGCACCGAGGAGCAGGCCAGAATGGCCTGCACCGAAAGGTGCGAAGCCCTATTGTTTTTGCTCGAATTTATTATTTTTTTTTTTTTTATTTTTTTCAACACTTGTGCTAATTTGGGAGCCTTAACATACTCGAAAAGTCTTGAAATTTGGCACACACGTCAGAGTCGCGTGCCACTAGGCTCATGCAAAGGCTGGAATATGGGCGTGGCAAGGGAGCTCTGTAGCGCCCCCTGTAATTCAAAAACAAACATTGGGGCACAGATCGGGCAAAAATGTATGCACATGTACGAGAGTTGGTACACGTATAGATCTCATCGACCCGAACAACTTTCGCCCTCTAACATTTAAGCTCCGCCCAACAGGAAGTCGGCTATTTCGGATTGTTTAAAAAATGCATGCGGTGAACTTTTGAATACTCCTTCTAGGGGATTCATGGGATTGACACCAAACGTGGTGATCATGATGTCGAGACATTGTACTTGCTAAATTGCGAAGGGATTTTTGATATCTCGAACGGTTCTGCCATGGCGAAGCGACAAAGTCATGGCGAAATCAGAGAAACAGGAAGTGTCTAATATCTAAGGCAAAAAATGTCTTATTGTGATGCCATGCGGAGTGTTCGTTTGTCTGAAGATTCCGATCGCATCGATGTGCCTATTGTGAGTCTCGGGTATAGCGCCACCACCAGGCGCCAGGAAGTGTGTCAGTCACAAAGGTGGATTTTTTGACAGTTCCATCCGATGTTCTTTTAAATACTCCTTCTAGGATATTCATTCGATTGACACCAAAAGTGGTCACCATGATGCTGAGACATTGTAGATGATAAATTGCGAAGGGATTTTTGATATCTCAAACGCTATTCCCATGGCAACGCGTCAAACTTTACTTTCATTTTAAAGGCACATTTAAGCCTTTCAGTTGCATACAGTTAACTTTTAAATACTCCTTCTAGGATTTTCATGCGATTGACACGAGAAGTGGTCAACATAATGCAGAGACATTGTAGATGATAAATTGCGAAGGTATTTTTGATATCTCAAACGCTGTTCCCATGACAAACTGTCAAACTTTACTTTCATTTTAAAGGCATATTTAAGCCTTTCAGTTGCATACAGTTAACTTTTAAATACTCCTTCTAGGTTTTTAATGCGATTGACACGAGAAGTGGTCAACATAATGCAGAGACATTGTAGATGATAAATTGCGAAGGTATTTTTGATATCTCAAACGCTGTTCCCATGACAACCTGTCAAACTTTACTTTCATTTTAAAGGCATATTTAAGCCTTTCAGTTGCATACAGTTGACTTTTAAATACTCCTTCTAGGATTTTCATGCGATTGACACGAGAAGTGGTCAACATAATGCAGAGACATTGTAGATGATAAATTGCGAAGGTATTTTTGATATCTCAAACGCTGTTCCCATGACAACCTGTCAAACTTTACTTTCATTTTAAAGGCATATTTAAGCCTTTCAGTTGCATACAGTTAACTTTTAAATACTCCTTCTAGGATTTTCATGCGATTGACACGAGAAGTGGTCAACATAATGCAGAGACATTGTAGATGATAAATTGCGAAGGTATTTTTAATATCTCGAACGCTGTTCCCATGGCAATGCATCAAACTTTACTTTCATTTTTACACATATTTAAGGCTGACAGTTACATGCTGTGAACCTTTAAATACTCCTCGTATGGGATTCATGCGATTGACACCAGAAGTGGTCAACATGATGCCGAGACATTGTAGATGATAAATTGCGAAGGGATTTTTGATATCTCGAACGTTGTTTCCATAGCAACACGTCAAACTTTACTTTAATTTCAGGCATGTTTAAGGCTCTTGGCGTGCTTAGTTGAACTTTAAATTTGGCACACACATCAGAGTTTTCGACTGTTAAGTGTGCACAAAAAGGTCAGACATAGGCTTGTCTATTTAGTGACTCACTAGTGCCCCTGTTTGTCTAAAATATGGGGTTTCTTTTACCTACAGTCCCCAAATGGCTCAGAAACAACATTAAATAGCCCACTGATATTTTACCCACTTGATGCCCTTGCCCACCGTGCGCCGTTTTCTCGGACGCACCGTGTAGCGGTAAAAAAACGTGCGAGGGCCCGCCATTGCTGCTTGCAGCTATATTTATTATTATTTTTTTTCTTTTTCTCCGACTTCAGCGGGACTTTAGAGGGCCTAAACATACTCGAAAACTCATGAAATTTTGCACAGATGTCAAGAGTGATGAAAATTTACATGTGGTGTATGCTTTAGAATTAGGCGTGAGAAAATGGCTCTATAGCGCCACCTACAAATTTTCAACGAAGCAGCCCTCGGACTGTGTTTGACGTACAATTACGAAATTCGGTACGCGTCTGTAGCATGACACGACCTACAAAAAAGTCTCTTGGAGCGAAGCCGTAAACCAAACAGGAAGTCAGCTATTCTGAGTTATTTTTGTGATTTGGGCGCAGTTTTTGTCATTTCCAGGCGTCATACTTTAACTAACTCCTCCTACAGTTTTCGTCGGATCATCTTCATATTTGGTGAGTGTCATCTTAAGGCCTTTGTGATGCTAAATTGCGAAGGATTTGACTCTACGTAAAAATTTGTGTCGGTTCTGGCCCGACAAAGTTTGATGTTTTCCAATGAAACAGGAAGTTGCTGGAACTCATGCATACAGTGTCCGATCTGTCCCAAATTTCACATGATTGCTAAGAGTCCTGACCTGAACACATCTACATAACAATTTTCATTTATAGCCATAGCGCCCCCAGCTGGCAACCTGAAGGAACATGTTTTAGCGCCACTTTCAAATATTGAATGAAGCAGCCCTTGGACTGTGTTTAACTTACATCTACGAATTTCGGTATGCTCATGTATTATTACAAGCCCTACAAAAAAAGTCTCTTGGAGCAACGCCCTAAACCAAACAGGAAGTCAGCTATTTTGAATTATTTCTCAGATTTTGGCTCAGTTTTTCTCATTTCCAGCAGTCATACTTTAACTAACTCCTCCTACAGTTTTCGTCGGATCATCATCATATTTGGCGAGTCTCATCTTAAGGCCATTGTGATGCTAAATTGCGAAGGATTTGATTCTATATTAAAATTTGTGTCTATTTCGGCCAGCCAAAGTTTGATGTTTCGCTATGAAACAGGTTGCTGGAACTCAGGCATACAGTGTCCGATCTGTCCCAAACTTCACATGATTGCTAAGAGTCATGACCTGAACACATCTACATGTCAATAGTCACTTATGGTTAGAGTGCCACCAGCTGGCAACAGGAAGTGACATGTTTACAATGATTATCCAATGTCTGATCTGTCCCAAACTTCACATGATTAATAAGAGTCCTGGACTGAACACATCTACATGTCAATAGTCACTTATGGTTATAGCGCCACCAGCTGGCAACAGGAAGTGACATGTTTACAATGATTATCCAATGTCTGATCTGTCCCAAACTTCACATGATTAATAAGAGTCCTGGAGTGAACACATCTACATGTCATTAGTCACTTATGGTTATAGCGCCACCAGCTGGCAACAGGAAGTGACATGTTTACAATGATTATCCAATGTCTGATCTGTCCCAAACTTCACATGATTAATAAGAGTCCTGGAGTGAACACATCTACATGTCAATAATCACTTATGGTTATAGCGCCACCAGCTGGCAACAGGAAGTGACATGTTTACACTGATTATGCAATGTCCGATCTTTCCCTAACTTCACATGATTAATAAGAGTCCTGGACTGAACACATCTACATGTCAATAGTCACTTATGGTTATAGCGCCACCAGCTGACAACAGGAAGTGACATGTTTACACTGATTATGCAATGTCTGATCTGTCCCAAACTTCACATGATTAATAAGAGTCCTGGACTGAACACATCTACATGTCAATAGTCACTTATGGTTATAGTGCCACCAGCTGGCAACAGGAAGTGACATGTTTACAATGATTATCCAATGTCTGATCTGTCCCAAACTTCACATGATTAATAAGAGTCCTGGACTGAACACATCTACATGTCAATAGTCACTTATGGTTATAGCGCCACCAGCTGGCAACAGGAAGTGACATGTTTACAATGATTATCCAATGTCTGATCTGTCCCAAACTTCACATGATTAATAAGAGTCCTGGAGTGAACACATCTACATGTCATTAGTCACTTATGGTTATAGCGCCACCAGCTGGCAACAGGAAGTGACATGTTTACAATGATTATCCAATGTCTGATCTGTCCCAAACTTCACATGATTAATAAGAGTCCTGGAGTGAACACATCTACATGTCAATAGTCACTTATGGTTATAGCGCCACCAGCTGGCAACAGGAAGTGACATGTTTACACTGATTATGCAATGTCCGATCTTTCCCTAACTTCACATGATTAATAAGAGTCCTGGACTGAACACATCTACATCTCAATAGTCACTTATGGTTAAAGCGCCACCAGCTGACAACAGGAAGTGACATGTTTACACTGATTATGCAATGTCCGATCTTTCCCTAACTTCACATGATTAATAAGAGTCCTGGACTGAACACATCTACATGTCAATAGTCACCAGTGTTGGGCAAGTTACTAAAAAATTAGTAATTAGTTACAGTTACTAATTACTTCTTTTAAAAGTAACTGAATTACTCTACCGGTTACTGTATATCAAAAGTAATTAGTTACTTAGAAAAGTAACTTTTAAGTTACTTTTATGTCTGCTTTTTAAATGTAAATATGAACAGTACTGAACAGTCAAACAGTAAAATGATATGGATGGGCTATTTTACACGTAAGACTCTAATATATCACACACTGTAGGAGCCTATTTTGCTTTAGATTCAACCTTTGAATATTTTTGTTAGAAATTATCTTAATATTTAAACTTAGTTTATTTATGTATATCATTTAGACCATTTAGACAAATATTCTGCATGTTTACAAAAATATAAAATGTGTTAAAATTGTGTAGTGTCTCTTTAAAAATTTGGAGACAATTGTGTCAACATGTCAAATTTTCTAAAATAAATTATAATTTTTCTGATTTCATATTTATTTTAATAAGTTAGAAACGTCTCCGCTGTGTCCTGCTGACAGGCACGATGCGTGTGCAGCAGATGAGGCAAATTATGGGTCCTCCGAAGGTTAGACCGTCTCATTTCAGTTCTCTTCGCGAACTTCTGAGCGCCTTGAATGGGCAAGTGCTCACCTTTTATTGCATGCTTAGTAGGGTGCAGCACTTGAATTGGAACACAGCTTGTGAAGCTTGCCACAGGGACTGCGCTCTTTGGTCATATATTGTTTGTTTTCTGTTGGATTTAAATGATACACAGGATTAAAGGAAGATATTTATTCAGAAAACGGAGTAGGCTACGTGGATTGTTTTGTCGGACGGACACAGAGCGAGTGGATTGTTTTGTCAGATGGACACAGAGCGAGTGGATTTTTTGTTCGGATACGGAGAGACTGAAACTAAAAATAAAATCGAGCTCACACATACTATGGAGTTTTAACACGGGTGTACACCGCAGTGTGAATATTTTAGTGGAAACAACAATCGCGGATCGTTCTCTTCCATGAAGCCGATGTAAACATCTAAGAATATATGATCATTTCTTAGATTTATTACCTTTGTGGACTACAAATGCAAGTTGATGTCATACTGCGATTGTTTGGTGAAGATAATTTACAAACATGAGACCGGATGGATTATGACTTGCGCACAATTTTTAAACAAAGGTATCTTGTCCCGTTTAGATTTTTCATGTTCATTCTATATGCACTGTCAGCTATGATGAAGTGTAATGAATCATTGCGCCGCCAACTACAGTCCTGCGACGTCAGATATGTCTTGTCTATTTTTTACAAAATAGAGTAACGCGCGTAACGAACTCATTTAAATTTCAGTAATTGTAATTGCGTTACTTGATTTAAAAAAATAGTGGAGTTACAGTAACGCGTTACTCCCATCACTGATAGTCACTTATGATGCCAATAGTCAGTTACGGTCATAGCGCCACCAGCTGGTAACAGGAAGTAACATGTTTACAATGATAATGCAATGTCGGATTTGTCCCAAACTTCACATGATTGATAAGAGTCCTGGACAGAACACATCTACGTGCCAATATTTACATGTAGTCACTCATACACACACACACTCGCTCACTCACTCTCTTTCTCTCATGCTATCTTACACGATGCTACCTCGCTGTCATTTGTAATTAGCAACAGGAAATGTGGCACATTATACTACACTTTTAAATGGTTCACCTATGTTTACATGCTTAAATATCTATTTACTACTGTTCCCTTTAATTCTTCTCTACCACGGCGTGGCGGTGTCAGGTGTGCGAGGGCCCTTCCATCACTGCTTGCAGTTTTAATGTTTATATTGTTTTTGGAATATGCAGATTTGCAGATTCACACTTATTACACTGTAAAAAAATATTTGTTGGTTCAGTAAGTAACCTGGTTGCCTTAAAATTTGATTTGACTTGAAAATATTAGTTGACTTAAAAAATATCGTGTTTAATATTATTAAATTAACTCAAATGTTAAGGCAACCACGATACTTATTTTTTAGGTTGAACCAAAAATTTTAATTGAAGTTTAACTACTAAATGCTCACCACAGTTTTAAAATATGGGCAAGTTAAAGTTGGCATTGAAGTGAAAATGAAAGAATCTTGTTTTTGAATCAGCATTTATTTTGTAGGCTAAAGAAGATATAGTATGTACAGTATTGTGCATGAGATATATAGTATGTATACAATATAATGAAATTACAGAAATGACTCGTTATTTGTTAGATGTGTAGGTTATTTCATGTTTCTCCGTCACACTCCCACGCCCACTTATTTACATTTCGCGCTATCCACAGAATAGAAAAATCGGTTGATTCATTTAATTTCACGGTAGCGGTAGGACAAAAAAGCGGTAGGGCAAAAAAAATCGTGTTAATGCTGGGTTTTTCCCTTTTCACCCAAGATTGATTTGAAAATAACCTAGCATTTTTTTATAGTTTGAATTTTTTTTTATTTTAGTCACTGCATAACTTTTTCATCTGCCCTTTGTCTTATTTTAATGACTTGGATATAGGGCTGCATGACAATTAATCGCAAATAATCATTTGCAGAATAAAAGTTTTTGTTTAAATCATATATGTGTGCACTATATATAACAATTATGTATATATAAATACACACACATGCATGTCTAATTTTAAGAAAAAAGATATAATAAGTATTTATATATAATATAAATTAAGAAAAAATATATTAAGTATTTATATACAATTAAACAAAAACTTTTTTGCAAACGATTAGTTGCGATTAATCGTTATGCAACCATACTTAGATATTATTCTAAAATAATAACGTAGATAATACAAATAATAATAATAATAATAAAGAATGAGTTGACTAGGATACGTCACAACTTTCATTATAATATTTTCAGTATATTCTTGTGTTAATAACAGCGCCATTAACAGTGAGTTTACATTCCTTACAACCATCCAAAATCAAGATTGTGTAATAAATTGCCAGATTTTTTGTACTCTATTGTACAACATCCATACAGCGTGTTTGTCTTGTTACATGCAGGGGGACAGTCCTCTTTAGTTTCAGTGGTTAAGTGTGTTTAAGGCAAAGTGCTGTTGGAGAAGTGCCCTGTGTGGCAGGTGTCTGGAAAGTACCAGGTTTTTACACTAATAACAAAACCTTTTAGGTAAATGTTTTTTCTCATAACACCTTTCATAGTAAACAAATGAAGAGTGATCAACTCGCTGTGGGGAAGTAGATGTTCCTGTATTTGCATGGCGTTGGGTGTTATCTAAGTCAGAGGGCAAAATTGTCTCTTACTGATATACACAATAAACATCCTGGATGTAAACACACACATATATATTGACAATGAGGATGTTATTTATATATGTGTGGGTGTGTGTGATTGTATTGTAGCTTAATTTAAATCCATGTCTATTAGTCTAGTAAACAACACACTCTTGGATGGATGGCTGCTTTATATGTTGCATGGTTTCCTAGGCACATTTTAGTTATGATATCCCATTTATATATTGTATTTAAATTGCATATATTTATAAGTACCTGTAGGCAAATAAAGACACTATGAACAGTATGATGATTTTTATTCAG
Source organism: Misgurnus anguillicaudatus (assembly GCF_027580225.2). Lineage (NCBI taxonomy): Eukaryota > Metazoa > Chordata > Actinopteri > Cypriniformes > Cobitidae > Misgurnus > Misgurnus anguillicaudatus. The sequence goes on from NC_073355.2 coordinate 16,038,062, forward strand.
GTACATGTGGTCACTGGTCAGACCAGCACTGATGCAAAAATGGTGTTGCATTGATTCGAGATGAATAATCATTCAATAGTTTCCCACTATAAACAAGAGCAGAGTGAATGAGCGCGAGGACTCGTAATTCAGGGTGAGAACAAGCGCGACCCGCCCCTCTGCGGAAGCTCTACTGTACTTTATCAGCTGCTCGCTGCCTCCAAGGTGGTTTTGTTCCTTATTACACGTGCACCTGCCCGCCTCAGTCTGTGTCATGTTTGCTCTCTGTGTATGTTTTCCTTGTTCAGTACGGTGCTGCTCCCATCCAGCCTAGCTTGATGTCGTGTTCCTGTGCTTCCTCATCAAGGGTAAGGACCCAGCTGAACTCCAGACACTGTCTCGGTATGGAGGTCAGCAGCGGAGAGACGAGCCAACCAAAGACGCCTTCGTTCAAGTTGCCCAAATCGCACAAGAGGGAGGACTTTACTTTTGGGAAAATTTTGGGAGAGGGTTCCTTCTCAACGGTGGGTAGGGTTTTTGCAATGATTTCACATGCTGGTATGTGACCGATGTTTTTGGTCAGCCATGCATATGTTGTAATAGCTTGTCACATTTGCAGGTCGTGCTTGCTAAAGAACAGGCCACAGGAAAGGAATATGCAAGTATGTTGCATCCTATATCATATTTAACCTATAGACATTTACAAGCTTGTTAATTTATTAGCACACGCGACCAAAGAAAGTAAACTTTTGATCTCATTTGAATTGTGTTTATTCAGTGAAAATTCTAGAGAAGAACCACATAAGGAAAGAGAACAAAGCACACTATGTCATGCGGGAGAAGGATATATTGTCGAGCATAAATCATCCATTTTTCGTAAAGCTGTACTTCACATTTCAAGATTCACATAAGTTATGTATCCTTTTTGGGACTGTCGTGTTTAACAATTTAACTCAATTTAAAAAAAATCTCCTCAACTTTTAATTCATCAGATTTTGCTTTAAGCTACGCCAAAAACGGCGAACTGCTTAGATACGTTCGTAAAATCGGCTCGTTTGACGAGACCTGCACAAGATTCTACACTGCTGAGATAGTTGGTGCACTTGAATACTTGCACTCGATAGGAATTATTCACAGGTAACTTTTTTTAAGATTGCAATCATTGTAATAAATGCATAATTTGACCTTTTTGAGCTTCGTTTTAACTTATTTTTCAGAGATCTTAAACTGGAGAACATTTTACTGAATGAAGAGATGCACATTCAAATTACAGATTTCGGGACGGCAAAACAATTGCTGTCGGACAGCACTCAAAGTATTTCATTTTTCCTTGTTCATCTTTTGGTTGTTGTCTGCCTTCAACCCTCATGTTATCTATAGATACACTCTCAACCGTCTTCAAGTAGCATAAATACGGGACGTCCACATGACATTAAAATCATTTCATGCATATGTATTAGGGATGCACCAATAAGGAAATTTTGGCCGATACCGATAACTCTTTATATTTGGGGGGCGATAACCGATATATATATATAGGCCGATAAATATTCATATTAATTTCACAATGAAAAACTCCCAGACCGCGGACATCTTATCTTTGCGCTAGACTAGCATACTCTTCTTAAGCCTGCAACATGTGTCATCTTCGTGCTATGTCACAGAAAGCACCAATCAAAACTTCACATGGCCAGCAATGAGCAAGTGAAGTGGTTCAACAAACCAAAATAATCCATAATTTATCGGCTTTCATTTATCGGCCTAATTTTGCTATCAGACCGATAAACGATAATATTAAAAATAAGCAATTATCGGCCGATAACGATATGTCGGCCGATATATCGTGCATCCCTAATATGTATCAAAAATAGGGGTCTCTAAAGCTGTTTAACTCCACACTTGATAGTGTATTTTTTATGACCAAATTTGATATACTTACAGAAAGAGCCAATTCGTTTGTTGGGACGGCGCAGTATGTTTCTCCGGAGCTGCTGTTGGAAAAATCTGCCTGCAAAAGGTTTCCGATTTGTTACTATTTGTACTGCATGAAAAAATGCATTAAATTCATGTTTAATTTTGTTGTACTCTTTAAGCTCGGACCTTTGGGCACTGGGTTGCATAATCTACCAGCTGGTTGCCGGATTACCTCCGTTCAGAGCCGGGTAAGTCACAGATCAGCGCACCTTAAGCTCGGTCGAACGCTTCTAAAAATGTATCAATGCGTGTGTTGCATTTCAGCTGATGTGCTGGTGGTTGATCACTTTTGTAATCACAGTTTTAAAAACATGGTGTGAAATAACAGGAAGTGTTGGCTTGGCTGTTTATGACTTGTTTGTGTAGACAGTACCGAGGGCTTCTGAGGAAACCCCAACCACTGGGTCACATGATCCAACTTTTGGCCTTTTGGTTACAACCGATAAATTGGCTTGGACTAATGTTAAAAACAAAACAAATAGTGACTACAAATGAACACTTCTCTTATTGCATTAAAAGATGTCTCATATTCAATAGCAAGACTGGAGTGATGGTTTGGTTGTTTACATTTGTGTTTCAATAGGAATGAGTACTTGATTTTCCAGAAGATATTAAAGCTGGAGTATGAATTTCCTGAGAAGTTCTTTCCCAAAGCTAAAGATCTAGTAGAGCGGCTGTTGGTAATAATTTTGTTTTATTACGAATCATCAGAAGATACTAAAGTGCTCTGTTCGGTTCAATTGTGTTTTTTTGTCTCTGGTTTCAACGTGTTTGGACCACACAAAGCGACTGGGATGTGAGGAAATGGGTGGGTTCAATCCACTGAAAGGCCACATGTTCTTCGAGACAATCTCATGGGAGAACCTGCCTGTTCAGACTCCACCCAAGCTGACTCCTTACTTACCGGCCATGGCTGAAGATGATGAAGACTACTATGGAAATGTTAGTTTGTTATAAATGTCTTACAAATCTTACAAATGATAACTAAAACGTACATAATACAGTATGAATTTATTTTATTTATTTTATATGTCTCATTAGACATGCTGCTTTGATTTTTGATTATTTTGTTAATATGACATCACACATACAAAGCCCTGCCCATGACAACTGACTAACTGGTTAATTTTACCCAAAAGCTTTACTAAATGTGTTTGTTAGCACATTGTAGCACTAACGCAGTGTTTCAGACTGTATTCATAGTAATCAGATCTATTTTAACCAAAAGTGCTCACTGATTGTTGGTAAGGGACTGAGGAGCTTTTTTGCGCTCCCACCCAAAAAGGGTCATTTTGGACATGCTATAACAAATTATCTGTGGGGTATTTTGAGCTGAAACTTCACAGACACATTCTAGGCACACCTGAGACTTATATCTTGTATAAATTGTCATAATATGTGTCCGTTAACTCTTTCCCCGCCATTGACGAGTTAAGTCGTCAATTAAGATAAAGCGTTTTCGTCGGCAAACCGTATTTCCGGTATTATCCACCAGGTGGATAGGGCAAACAGTAAGAACTCTGTGTATGTTTTGATATTGCTCTGAATGTGATCTCAAACAAAAGTCCTTAACAAAAAATGCAATTCTATCAGCTTTTTGCTCAAAATTAGATTTTTTTGAAAGCAGAGGGTCTGTTCTTTCATTTGATATATTGTGTGTTCATATACAGCGGGGAATATAAGTATTTGACACATCAGCATTTTTATCAGTAAGGGGATTTCTAAGTGGGCTATTGACACAAAATTTCCACCAGATCCATCAAGCCAAATATTGAATTCATACAAAGAAATCAGAACATTTAAGTATACAAGTTGAGTCATAATAAATAAAGGGAAATGACACAGAGACGCTCACGCCCTCGAAAAAAATAAGTCACCAGCCACCACTGGTGGAAGGCATTAAACCTTTCTGAAAATCATAAAAAAATTTGACTTTTTTTTTTTAAAAACAGTCCCTTCAGTTTTTTTGCGATGACTCGATTATGAAACACAGCGCAAAATCAACAAAATGTTGCGTTTTTGTGATCATACATAATTTGTCATTTCATCAGCCCTCATTAACGGTCTCATAAAAAATAACAAAATTATCTAATAATATGTTATGATACAGAGTAAACAACTAATCCAAGGTAGTCAACATTTCTGGTTTTATTTTACTCGCGCACATGAACCATTCCTCTTTCTATAGCATGCAGCACCCCGCTACCATAGCAACCCTGCATGGCACAGTTAACAGTCAATTACAATCTGCCAAGCACCCATCACCCCATACCTCTATTTTAATTGTAAAGTTTTTAATTTTAAGGATACACACATGAAAGATATGAAACCTGTGTGACACACCTGTCTCAAATAAATGCCAAGGACCGGGTGAAGCGATATCATAATGCATTACAATTTATTGTTTTGTAGCCCTTATATTAATTTGGTGGGAGACAAAAGAAAGTCTTCTGTTCACTATCATTTCATCTCAGCTTTAGCAAACATGTGCGCATGCTGGCAAAACAAAAGTGCACATCCTGGAGGGACTGTTTAAATTTCCCAATACTACAAATCATTTTGTAGTGAATCGTACAAAATGTAAGATTATTAGAAATGAACAATACCCCACTCCTAACCTCGCCCCTAAACCCAACATCACAGGGGCGAAAGCAAATGGCAAAGAAATTTTCAAATTTAATCCCAAATAATCCACCTTGTTAAAATTATTATTATTTCTTTGTGTTGCCAAATCTACAGTTGTTGATGTTATGCATGTTCTTCTGCCTAAAAAAGTAAACATTTACAAATTGTGTTCTGTTTTTCATTTTGAATCTCACAGTATGAAGATCTACTCAGTCAGTTCAGCAGCCTGCAGGTGGTTTCATCCAGACCTACTCAGGTCCTATCAAACACTGGTAACCCACAGAGATCCTGCAGCAACATTGAGCAATACATCCACGACATAGACAGCAACTCATTCGAGCTGGACCTGCAGTTTTCAAGTGAAGAGAAACAACTGCTGCTGCAGAAGCAAACAAGCGGCAACCCTTGGCATGTTTTTTTTTCTTTCAGTAATTTGGTTTCATGTTCGTAAACATTCATATTAAATTGTTTGTGACATTATAACGTTCATTCTGGTTTAGTTCATTTCCTCTAATAGCTAAGCGTGAGTACATTGTTATTATTAATAATAACAACATGGGTTTTATGGCTATGCAGGTGTGTGTATGTGGTGGTAATAATTATTAATTTTTATCTCCTCCTGTATTTCCTGTTGGGTTTTATAGCACGCTGTTAAAGAAACTCAAGATCATAGCTGTGTGGTTTCAGTTAGTCAACAACACTGCTTGTTATTCATATTTCTTTATCTCTTTTAAAGGCACCAGTTTGTTGAAAATAATTTGATATACAAAATGGGACCAGTTGACAAGAGAAAGGTAATGTTTTTCAACCTGTTTCCTATCTTAAATTGTATCTAGTGTTGCTTTTTTCAATTATTAAATAGTGAGAGCTTATGGCGTCCTCTGCTGGCTGCTGTTGATAATGACAATGAGTATTATGAGGCTGAAGTTTGTGTCATTTTCACAGGGACTGTTTGCTCGACGGCGACAGCTTTTGCTGACTGAAGGACCACATCTATATTATGTGGACCCCGTGAATAAAGTACTAAAGGGGGAGATCCCATGGTCTCCGGAGTTGCGTCCTGAGGCCAAGAACTTTAAGACATTTTTTGTGCACACGGTAAAATACACTTTTAATATTGCCATATTATTGTAGTTTTGGTGTGTAGTTGGGTTATATGTGATGCTTTTTACACATATCTGTGGAGCAAGTGGGGTCTCACTACTGTAGCAGGGTTTTTTGTTACATTTCAACTAATTTTGCTACACTGTAATAACATTACTATTATTTATCTTGACTAGAGATGAGTTGTTATAACTACAGATAAGTTGTTATAATTTCTAAAATATAGTTGAAAAAAGGCAACTGTATTTTATAAGTTGTAGCAACTCATCTCTTGTCAAGATAAATAATAGTAAGTTGACATAACTTTTAAATCTGAGTTGATTCAACAAAAAAATTTAAGGCAGCAAAGATTTTTACAGTGTATGATCATTTATCATTTAATTTAGTTTATTTTTTAAAGGCGGGTGCATGATTTTTGAAAAACACTTTGGAAAGGGGAGTCGGGCCGAGTACCAAAACACACTTGTAGCCAATCAGCAGTAAGGGGCGTGTCTACTAACCAACATTGTTACCTGGGTTGTGTGGGGTGGGTCTATCAAAAGAAGGTCCAGATTCTTTTGAGGAAGGGACGTGTTTGTTTAGGTGATTTCAAATATCAACATTGGCTTTCAGAGATGCACCCTGCCTTTAAGTTATATTTCTAAATCTTTCCGTTTTAGTTTTTTATTTAATTATATTAGTACCTCAAAAGGAAAGTTTACAAAAAATGAATATTCTGTCATAATTTACTTACCCACACATTTTTCCAAACCTGTATGAATTTCTTTGCTCTGCTCAATACAAATAAAGATATTTTGAAAAATGTTTATAACCACCTAGGGCACTATTCACTGTTATTTTTTCTTAAGATGGAAGTTAATAGTGTCCCAGATCTACTTGGTACAACATTATTTAAAATATCTTCATTTGGTAAAAAGAAATTTATACCAAGGCAGAATGTTAATTGTTTAAGCAAATTGTCCCTTTTAACTTATTTCTGTATTTCTAAGGCAACTTTTCAATTTAGTTCCTTAAAGTTTTTCAACAAATATTTGGGCATATGTTTAAAGGAGCTGTATGTAGGTTTTTGACTGTATTAAATAAAAACAATACTATAATATATTTGTAGCTATTTAGAAAACATGCGTTCACATATCTGTTTTTATTGAAAAACAGGGCTATAGCCAGTTATTCTCGTTTTGAAATGCGCCTTCTGGTCCCGAATGTCTATTTTTGTTTTGGTCTTTGTGATCCTGCCCACTGTCAGTTTACCCAATAGTGAATTTTGACAGATCTGTTGCCAGTTATCAATGGCTTGCAAATGCCCCCTTACCACTCAAATGTTTTTTATTACGCTCTGTGGGTATCGTAATAATATTATTAGTATAAGCATTTGTAATGTTCAGCCCACTGGTTGGGGGCGGGACTCTGGTTCTTGTAGGGATTTAGTGCGCCAGCCAGTGACTTATCCTAGTTCTCCCTAAACCAAACTGTGATGGGGTGACGTTGTATCTTCAAGACCTAAACTAACTCTTTTTTTTCTCTCAAACGGGTATTGTTTGGATATAGTGAAAACTTGTATCTTGTTTTAAGCATCTTTTGTACTATTGTCTCCCTGTGACAATTCACATTTATTGTTTCCTAATCTTTGTCACAAAAGCGTCTGCTAAATGTAAATGCGACATCTTGCACAGTACTGTATATTGTAGTATTATGTGGTATTCCAAAGTGACATGTCAGTAATATAATAATTATTTAATAACAAAAAAAAACTTTTTGTCTGCTTAATGCTTCTAAATGTTATGTCTTGCTTATATGCAGCCAAACAGGACATATTATCTAATGGATCCCAGTGGTAATGCGGACAAATGGTGTAAGAAGATCCAAGAGGTGTGGCAAACGATATACCACTAACACCAGACTCGATGTTTGATGGGGCACTGGAGTCAAATCTTCATGATCTGAGCCCTCCCTCAGTCAAGAACCAAGCAGAAACATTTCTGTATGCTGGCACAGAAAGATGTTTTGCCCGTTCGCTGTGTTTTTTGTCATGTTGCAGTAAAATCTAAAAAGTAAACCTCAGCAAAGTTGTACACTTTGTATGCATACACTGTATGTATACATGGGAAATGTCCTAAAAAGCTTAGGAAAACAAAAACACTCAAACATATGTTGCCTTTTAAAGTAATTGGAGTGGCTGGTTGGATAGCTTTAGTATAACAGAGAATGAGACACTTTGGTCAAGTATATATTTAATTCATAATTAATATATTTATATTTATTCTTTTAGTTATTATATTGTTCACATGTGATTACATGTCACTGGTAATTCAACAATGACTCTATGTTTAAATATCCTCTGCAGTTTAAGCATTCTTGATATAATGCTGCCTGCTGTATTAAAATCTGCTGTAAGGTGGAAAATACTGTAATTATTATTAGGAGTAATTGTTGAGCCATAGTATGAAATTACCTAAATCTACTGCTTTATCTTAAAACATTGGTTTGAGAGTCTATCATGAGGCATACTTTATAAGGTACCACATCATGTATACTGCAAGAAAGCATGATGTGACAAATATTGACAGCTCTCATTATAATCAATAAAGATTTGCTTGCTGGCATTGTTGGTTTTAATAACTATAAACAACACTTTCAGAAAAAAGGTACAAAGTTGTCACTTGGACTGTACCTTTTTAATAGGTACCATATTGGTACCACTTTGGGGTACCAATATGCACTATTTAGGTACAAAAGTGTACTTTTTGAAAAGGTTCGGCCCCATTGACAACTTTTGTACTTTTTCTGCGAGTTAGAGATGCAGCTGTTGGGTGCTTTATTGTGTATACTAAAGGATGTTTGGTCCAAAACAAAGGACAATGTTATATGTAAGTGAGAGTCAAGCACAGAATCCTTTCTGTTATGTTTGATCAATGCTGTTTTCACCATTTGTTCAGTTGTCTACAATTCTATAGGTTTGTCACTGAATAAAACTGTGATGTACAGATGATGTATTATTCAGAAAGTAACACAGTGTTACTAGTTTGCACCTTGTATAATTTTATTCTTATATAAGGTTCATTGCTGGCAGTGGTTCAGTACTTGTATCTTGTATTATTTAAATATTCAGAGATTTTAATTTAATCACGTTCAGGGGACATGCTTTGTAAATATTGACTGTGTAAGTCTTTGAATGTGAATGATCGCTGTATAAATTAGCATTGTTTCTTTTCTTTTTTTTTAAGTTTGTGTTCAATGTTTTTGGGTTTTTCACATAATTATATTGGAGAATGTTCTGGCTGGGGTAATTCTCAAAATAAAAGTATATTTAAAGAGTAATATTTTTGTCTTTATCACCGAAAAAAGCTTTTGGTAGCATGTGCAGTTCCTAGTCCTGCCCTAAACATTTCGCAGTTGGGTCTGTCATGCATGCAAGCTGTTTACATTTCTCAACGTCTTGTAGAGCAGATTAAGTGGAATGAGGTCATACTGAATAAACTTTCCAGGTCTGAAGTAAAGATGTGCAGTAATTTAATAACGTCAGGCTTTCCTAGACTTGTTATGTGATATCCATTTCACTTTCAGTCTCAGGCCCATCAAGTGCTGGTAAATGGCTGTGATTCACTGTCTGAATCTGTCTAGAATATCAGCACTTCTGTGTTCTTTACATCATCATCTTAAATAATTTAATTCTCTACACAGTCAGGCACAGTTTCATACCAAAGAGGCAGATTATTGTTATAAACCTTGATATATTACTTATTTTACTTGTGCTTATCTTTACAATCATAAATTTAGACGGAAATAATTGTAAAATATATAAATGAATTGAAACAGCACAGCCTCCGGAAGTCGCATATGCAGGCTGCATACGTCATCAAGCCTGTTTTTTAAGTTAACTGACCATTACATTCACAAGTCATAAGCATTTAACCACAATTACGATTAACTAATAATAATAGTCAATTTTATAATCGTTAATATTCTGAAATAAGATGACGTATGCAGCCTACAAATGGACCTCCGGAGGCTGCAGCCTTCGGATTGATAAACGGCCTTGGACTTCTTTTTTTAATTATTATTATGAATTCAATTTACATAAGACCAAGGTAGACAGTCAAAATAACTCAACAATACAACGAACAGTAAACATACATAAAGCCAGAGGGAGGTAAATGAGGAATTACACAAAAATATTAAAAGATTCACACTTCGCATATGTTTTAGTTGCTTTCTTATTATCTGAGAAAAAAATAGTTTTATATACATTTTAATTTATTTTTCAAGAACCAAAAATAAAGGTTTATCTTTACGGTATTTACATTTCGGCCTTGGACTTCATATGTGGTATACGTAGTCAACTGGCGACGTACACACAAGATGTGTTGGACTTCAATCGACGCTGCGCAGACAGAAATATCGCGAGAGTGACTGGTAAGCTAACCTTTCGACTCGCCCTCGCGATATTTTGATGTCACGTGCCAATCTGTTTGCGCAGCGCTGTATGAAGTCGAACACACCAACGGCCTTTACGTAATGGGAGGGCAGAGCAGCTCAAACGCCGCACACTTCCTGCTTTCGCTCAGAGTCGGTCAGGCAGCGGGAGATCAGAGGAGGTATGGCGGAGAAGAGCCCTGACCCGAGCGCTTCGAGCGCCCGGAGGTGTCCCGCTGTTTCTCCAGGAGAGTCGTTGGCAAGCAGCTCCTCAAAATGGGTTCGGTTGAACGTCGGTGGCACGTACTTTCTCACGACGAGACAAACGCTTTGTAGAGACCCGAAATCTTTCCTGTACCGACTGTGCCAGGCCGACCCGGACCTCGACTCTGACAAGGTATTTATACCGCCAGCTTCGCGGTAGCATGCTGCTAAATAAATAACCGCGTCTATTTTAGTGAAGCACATACAATTCGGAATAATGCATTCGTGTTGTTTTATTACGGTGTGTACTGATTTGTAATATTTAGCTAGCGGCTAGCTAGTAAAGTTACATTTTGAATGAAGCTTTGCTTACCTGCTTAGCCCAAAAATATAATTTAATGTAGTGTGTTGACTAATAAAAGTTATCTGTAGACGATTCATTGACTGTTTTTTTAAAGGGATTTTACGCGTACTTTCAAGCTATTAATAAAATGAAAAAGCACCTCTTCTGTTGTCTTCAACAGTAACGTTAATTTACAGATAAACTTGTATGCTACATGTCAACCGCTAACTAACTGATAAACTTCCCCAATGTTTATCTAACTGAATTGTTAACGTTTCTCATCGTTTCTTTCAGACTAACCCCTTAAAATACAAATAATTTTACCCGTGTTTATCTGACTTTATCATAGAGTTTTACTACAGTTATCTGACCAAGCAAGTAATGTTATTAAACTTAATGTTAACGTGATCAGACTTAAAAAAAATTAATTAAATAGTTTTTAAACCTTACAAATATTAGCATGCTTACTAGTGGCTATTTAACTTGACTATAGAAATATGAAAAATATTTTCACTTTTTAATTTTGTAACAATAAACAATAAAATCTTTATTTTATTTATTTATTAACAAACCGTTATTACGTGTTTATCTGCCACAGTTTATTTTTGCTTGCAAATACATTTTCAACACCAAGTATTTCTTTATTTTATTTTATTTTTTTGTAATTGTTTATTTTTTTTAATATATTGGTTTGTATACGGAAATGTAGCTTATAAAGGGAATATGAACTAATGCAATGCTGTGAATATGTTATAATATTCATGAATGTATCCAGAATAGATTTGTTTATCAAACCTATCAGATTCTTGTCATGTGACATGAAGAAATAGGGTTGCATGCTTTAAACTTTAAAAGGTCAGTATGCATCATTTATTAGGATAACAAATGGTTAAAAGCCACTGAAAATGATATATTTCATCTATACCACAGTTTAATAAAAACATTATTAAATACATTTTAATTCCAAGAAGCAAATTGTGCATTTTAACTGTAAAATGTACTTGGTAAATGCTTTAATTTGTGTTTATACATTGTTAAATTAAGCCCACTATCTGACCCCACTATTGATTTGTGGTAATGATGATGTGCTTCACACAGATCAGGGTCCCTATGGGCTTTCCCGCTTATATTGAAATGTCAGCAATGTTTTTTTTTCTCTACAAATACTGTTTATAATTTTGCACACGTTTTACATTTTTGAAGACAGATTTAATCCATATGAACTGATGATGCGAAATATTGTTTCTTTCTAAAGGATGAAACGGGCGCTTATTTGATAGACCGAGATCCTACTTATTTTGGTCCTGTGCTCAACTATCTGCGACATGGGAAGCTGGTGCTGAACCGAGGCCTAGCAGAGGAAGGTGTGCTGGGAATGCAATAAGAAACTTCAAGATCGGTCTGAACATGCTGTTGGATTGCTGCTCGCCAACTAAATAACCATTCAATAACCTGCATTTAAATGCTATATTTTTGTCATCAAGATGCTATAACGCTGATTCATGGTTTGAAATCTGTTAAATGTCCTTTAGGTGTGCTGGAAGAAGCTGAATTCTACAATATAACATCATTGATTAAACTTGTGAAAGACAAGATCAGGGAGAGGGATTGTAAGACAGCTCTGGTAAGTAAACATTTAAGTGTTTAATCATTTGTTTTCTGAAGTTTTCTGTCATTTCTACTCTGTAATGCACATTTAAAAATTGTATTATTATGATATTTATTATTATTATATTTTTTGTATTTTATCATTATTATTTTAGCAATAATATTGTGCATGATATAATTGGGGTGCCTATGCAGAAGTCAGGCTCTACAAACCTTTCCTCTGCATGGGTTCGTCTTACACAGGGCATCCAGGTCCAAAAAGCACTTGCTGTACAACATGATAAAATGCTCTCTGAAATCTGGTTTCTCAGCACCTTCATCTTATCACATTTGTGGTTCTGCAATAGACAGAATCGTTTGGAAATTGAATCAGAAAGAAAAGGGTGTGCTCTTCAAATAGCACTCGTCATGTTCTCAAATGTTCTTCTTCTTCTTCCCCAGCTTCCTGTAAAGCATGTATATAGAGTACTGCAGTGTCAAGAGGAGGAGCTGACACAAATGGTCTCCACCATGTCTGATGGCTGGAAGTTTGAACAGGTAATTAAAAACACAAGGGAATTGGGGTTCAAACTGTTTTGGACTGTATTTGGAAAATGGGCGAACATTACCTCTTAAAGGGCTCATTATAGTTGTGTGTAGGTCCTACGTCATATGTTACGCATCGGTTTTCATTAATACTTTTGCGTCGTCGTCCGCTTCAACAGGCAAACACGCATGCAGACCGCTAGTAGGCAGTATCCACGCGTATTACCACAGTAGCAGCGCGACCGTCAATGAAGAAGCAGCTTGGCAAGTTAACCCACAAACGGAAATGTTTTGAGATGACCAGCAGTGATGGAAGTAAATAAACAGTGACTAATGTTGCAGTTTGATGGAAATGTTGCATCGCAAATGGAAATGCGTATGATGCAACCTGATGGGAGGGGTTCTAGTGGACCAATCACAGGGCTTGCGGTCGTGTAGAACTGACGCGCTGTTAAAAATTTGGCGAGGTCTACTCAGAGACTACGGATAACCTACGGTGTAGCTCTTACGCACGACTATAAATTGGACTTAACAACACTACAATTGTTTGTTGAACAGCCTAACAACAGTCATAACACAGTTTCATATTTAAATGTTGAGGTTTGGCTGCGTTTCCATTACAGATTTGTGAAAACTTATTCAATATTTTCTAAATGTCGATTAAAAAAACTTTTGTGAAATGACTGCATTTCCACTAACTGATGATATGTGACTAAAACGTAGCAGATGTAGGGGTGTTATCCAAAAATTATTGGCAAGAAAAGCCTCTTATACTTGAAAGCAGACACGTATAAGGTGGGAAGTTTTCTGGGAAGTTTTGTACTGTACTGTACTGTGTCATCTTCATGATTAATGATTATGTACATCAGGTGACCTTAAAAAGCGAATAAACTGTTGCAGTTTTGCGAAATACCCCTTTTTTGAAATGCCTGTAAAAACTTTTTTGCGATATATGGGAGTTTTGCAAAATGTATGTGTTTCCATTCATTGCATTTTTAATTTGCAATGTCAATTTGTGCAATTCTAAGGGTACTGGAAACCAGCTAGTGACATAAAGCTAGTGATCTGATATTATTTTGCTATGAGTAGGCTAGCTTGCAGATCTTGCTAGACTTACTAGAACTGTGATCCAATCAAAGTACAATCTTAGTAAATTGGGTCTGATTGCGGTATATGTGGTGGGTAAAGGTGGTGTTGACCAGTGTATGAACCATTGAGGGTTTTCCCAGTGTGTTGGGAAAGTGAGGTGGTTTTTACATTTTATTCATTTATTTATTTTTTGATCATCCTGAACTCGTGCCTTATAGGCAGTTGTAACATGACAGAATGGCAGGCATTCCCTCTAATGTATGTTTGGCCATTTAGTGGACACAGTTTTTTGTTACTGGGTATTGTAACATTTTTATGTTTATCTTTAAGTTTAAATATAAATAGCATAGTGCTTTATTTGCAAATGTATTTGGTATTTTGTGTTCATTGTAATGTACAGTGTATTTACAGAGAGATTGTAGAAGTGTGTCAACCACATGACATTTTGGTATAGGATTTATGATTTAATCCGACAATGTGTGTCACAGATGAGAATATCCAGTGTAGTCAGTTTTTATTTTTATGATGAGAATGATTTATTGTCAACATGTTACAGTATGTTGTTTATGGTTTTTCCAACAGCATAAATCTTGGTCCATTCGAACGGTCCATGTGGTTTCAATCGGAAGGCGACAATATAACAAATTTACAGATAATTTAACCATTGTCATTTATTTGCCAAAAACACCATTGATATAAGATTTAGGTCATACTGTCCTGATTTTTGTAGTATATTTTAGAGGCTGTTTACACTTGGTATTAAGATGTGTTTTTGTCGATTGGATCGCAGGTGGACGACGTTGATGCCAGGTGTAAACGCTTTGAGCTCGTCCACTTTCGACCACTTTCAACCACATTCAGACGTAATCGAAACCCCTTTCGACCGGATTGCTTTTGTAGTGTAAACGCACTACTGTGGTTGAATGTGTTCGAACAGCCACACGCGACCGCCTTCTCTCCGCCCCTTTATCTAATCTGAGGTACTGAACACAATGTTTTACGTCTTTTCTGATTTCTGGCACGAACACACGGTGAACAGCGCTATTTTTAGCCTTTCATTGATAAAACTAAAGCGTCTGATCTCCGCAGTTTCATTTTGCAAGTGTGAAAGTTGCGTGACCTTATTTCATCAATTGCGCTGAAAATTCAGAGAAAGCTCTTACATACACACGTACAAAACTCTGTGCAGCATGTTAACTTGCTAAACAAGCAGTGGACTCCGACATAATATTAGTTTGCGTCCATATAAACTCATAATTACTCCCGCTCGCGTTTAAATGACAGCGGAGAGACTCGCCCACCGTCTCACAGACCACCCCCTCACAGTATTCAGAACAGAAGCGGTTGAAAGTGGACAAAAGAGACGGATTTAAATACCAGGTGTAAACGTGATGTGTCTCTCTCGTTCGCTTGTGATCTGATCGACCAAAACACATCTTAATACCAAGTGTAAACAGCCCCTGACAAGTATAAACGGTGTTCAAAACGTTTTGAGCTCGACCACATTTAGGGGCTGTTTACACTTGATTTTATGATGTGTTTTCATCGATCGGATCACAAGTGGACGAGAAAGACAAATCACGTTTACACCTGGTATTTAAAACCGTCTATTTTGTCCACATTCGACCGCTTCTGTCCTGAACACTGTGAGGGGGTGGTCTGTCGAGATGGTGGGCGAGTCTCTCCGCTGTCATTTAAAGTAATTGGCAAAAAAGTACTGGCAAGTAATTATGAGTTTGTATGGACGCTGACCCATTTATCTAATCTGAGGTACACAATGTTTTACGTTTTTTCTGACTTTTAGCGCGAACACACGGTATATCTGTAGGCTTTCATTGATAATACTAAAGCGGCTGGTCCCCGTGTAGTTTCATTTTGCAAGTGTGTGAAAGTTGCCCGATCTTATTTCATCAATTGCGCCAAAATATCAAAGAAAGCTGCTAAGTAGCATTTAAATGACAGAAGAGAGACTCGCCCACAGTCTCCACAGACCATCCCCTCAAAGTAATCAGGACAGAAGCGGTCGAAAGTGGAGAAATGAGACGGATTTAAATACCAGGTGTAAACAGAATGTGTCTCTGTAGTCCACTTATGATCCGATCGACAAAAAAACATATCTTAATATCAAGTGTAAACAGCCCCTTAGATCTACATGTGACTTTGCTCAGGAGGATGTTAGAAGCAATATCATCTATGCATCTCATCTAGCAGCAGAGAAAACATTTTATGGAAGGTTGCTTTTATTTAAATAGCTTAACAACATTGTTCGCTTTGTTTGCATATTTGTATTTTAACTATGGAAAGATGCAAAAACAATGTGATGTTTTTTAGGTTGGAGTGGCTGGGGTATGATATAATTTGTGGTGCTGTAGTTGTAGATGTGAGGGAGGCATCAGAGGAGCATCAGGTGCTTCAGTCTAATCACTACCTGGAGGGATGTGGAGAGAGGCGGAGGCATGTGTATTCATGTGGAGTCAGCACTCATCTTTCTGAGATGTTAACTTTTATTATTGATAGATTTTGCTCATCTTGCTTAACAACGTGATGGTATTACACACAGAAGCTCACAAGTAGTCAGGGTTTATGTTTCGCCATACCAGCAAACAAGTGACTCAAAAAGAAATGTGACCATGTGTTGTTGTTGTGAAATTAGCATAAACTTACAATAACTCATGCTACTATGATGTTTTTGTCACGTTACATTAAGGAAAATTCTTTATTTCTTCATCCGCAGTACAACTAATGAGTATATATGTTACATATGCAATGGTTTTATATTGTGTAACTGTATTTACTTATAATTGCAGTCAGATGAGTTAGATTTGGATCATCATCATCATGTGTTTTTCTTTCCTCTTTCCTGCCAGTTGGTGAGTATCGGTTCTTCGTACAACTACGGAAACGAGGACCAAGCCGAGTTCCTCTGCGTGGTCTCCAAGGAGCTGCACAATCAGTCGTACGGCACAAACAGCGAGCCCAGTGAAAAGGCCAAGGTGAGGCTGACAGAATCGCAAAGGTCTCTCGTGTGCCCTAACCAGAAATATTGATTTTCACAAAAATATCCCACAGCTCTGCTCTTCAGATAGTCACGGTAGTCAAAGAGTTGAAGAATAAGATCAAATATAATCATGTTTGAGTGTTTTGTTTCTCTGCATGGCTTGCCCAATGAGGATGCTTTTTTCAGTATTTCTTGGTGAGGCATCATTTACATATCACTTAAACTGATAATTAGGTCTCTGCTGAATGCAATATCTCTCTCTCTTTGACGCAAGCTGTCTGGCTATACTCGTGCCTATTAGCCAGCCCTAGAATTATATCCACCGCTCATCTACTCTGCTTTCTTCTCTCGGATAATGATGGAAAACCTGCTCAATAGTTAATGCTTCCCTGTCAGCCGCTACAGCCAGTTTTATCCTGAAAATCTTCTTAAATGGCTTATCTGATTTGCAGTGTTTTAGTATCAGGTCAAAGTTCAAGGTTAAGGTTTTTGTGCTACAATGAGAGTCAGGTTCAGTCAAAAATCATGGGATGAGATCACCAAGCAATTGTGTTACACTTCCTGTAAAGTCCACACAATTGCCTGTACAAATAACCCTCACATTTAGTGCTGGGTGATATAGCGAACCAAAATGGGTTTTTTTCAGCGTTGTATTTTTTACACATCTGGTCACAGATGGCTTTAAAGGGCGCATTTTATTCAGTCAGAGGAATTGTAATTTTAACAGCTATTACTGCCAAGTAGATTTAAAATTTAAGCAAGAAGTAAATTAAAATAAGTTAAAAATTTAAGACTTTTAATTGATTTTGCCAACAAACCGGTATATCTGAATAATCTGAAGCGGGATTTAGTGGATTTGAAACTAAAGTACTTAATGAACGTATAGACCATTTGTTTTTTTTGTAGGCAGAGCCCAACTGGTCTCAGAAAGTGACAGCTCTGCAGTAACATTGTGAAGTGTTTTAGCGTTAAACTGTGATATTTATAGATCCGGTGTTTTGTCGAAGTCTATTTCCCCTGTTTCTTTTTGGTGTAATGTTTCTTATAGCGTTTTCATCCAGGGTTCCCAAGTTTTTGAAAATATCCATACATAGATACAGGTCATTGAAAGTGCTTGAATCTATTTTATGCAAGAAGTTTTCTGGAAAAAATCCATATTATTCCCTGTGTAGTGTAGGATAATATCACAAAAAAATTTGAATTGAAGCACACATGCTAAACTGTTTGCTTTAAATGTTTTTATTTTCTGTATGCGAATGCTGATTTATACCAAAATGCTTTTTTGCATAGTTGCGTTTGACACATTAAAACGTCTGGGGTTACGTATGTAACTGTTGTTCCCTGAGAAGGGAACGAGACGCTGCGTCTCCCTTGCCACAATACTTCCTGCATCCCTGTAACGCCATCTTTGGCAATATTCAGATAGGGATATACTTCCTGGCTCCCGCATCACCCTGTCTTTGTCGTTAAGCTTTACCATTGGTTGAATTTGATATACATATTCAGACACACTTACCCCTGGAGGCATCCTCAAAGTGTCACCGCAGTGATGCAGCGTGAGTTCCCTTGAAAGAGAACTGTAACAATGTATCTTTAAATGTAACATGCTCTCACTTGAAATGTGTCCCCACATTTAGTCCTTGAATTTGAGGGTGTCGGACCTGGAAAGTTCTCGAAAGGTCCTTGAATTTGAAGTTAACTAAGGTGTGGGAACCCTGCATCACATTACGTTTATTTTTTTAGATAAATAAAAAGTTTAAATGGCTTGGCTACTGATATATGTGCATGTATGTAATGTATATGTATTGTTCTTTATTGGTAAATCAATTATTTTTACAGTATGAATCGCTAAAGTACAAATAAAAGCAATATTATCATGTATTATATATAATACCATTTATTAAATATTTCATAATTTTCCTGTTTTTATTTTTTCTTCCTTATATTTATAGCCTACGTGTTTGTTCTAAAACTAATATAAAACTATTATGTTTACATACAAATTAATATGCATAAGCCGGTTTATGTACTAATAACACTTTACGTCATGTGTGGGTTTTATTTATATATTCATTAAGTATGTAAACCATAATAATTTTAGTAAAAACTGGAAGACGACATATGCTACGATACAAGGTAAAAAGAAATAATAGTAAACAGAAAAATGATGAAATATTTAATAAATGGTGATATTATCGCTTTTTCAGTATAACCCATTCAAATGTTTAATCTTTCTAAATAAATTATAAACATAACGTGATGAAAATGCTATAAGAAACACATAGAGGGACTCCGGATATCTTCTCGAATTATTTTCTATTCTAATTATTAATAGATTTCCAGATGATTTCATCACTCCAGTCTGTCCGTTTAAGGCCTCATTGCAACCATAAACACCTACGTTTATCTTCAAATGGTGTCTTCGACGATGGTATTCTGTAAAAATGATGCCATCTTTTTTTTTGGCATTCCTATTCTGACACTATTGAGTTATATTGCTCGTTTCACTCGTGTATAATTCATTTCCACTGTTTTTCTGGCACCACATGTGACGTCTACTCGCAAAAGGTCTATAGTACAATTTCATTTTTGACAGAGATGGCATTTAGCTGCTTTTGCATCTGTGCTCCTTATTTACATAATGTCCATATTTAACAGTTGTTACTCTTTTGCAGATTCTTCAAGAACAAGGCTCTCGAATGTGAAACGACCGCATTTTATGTTCCCCGGTCCTGCAGTTGCTGGGCAAAACCAAATGCACCATATCACACAGAGAGAGAAAATTGTCAAGCAAGGAGACAAGCTGTTCGGAGCGGACGCTCTTTATCGTTTTAGGTTAATTGACACTTGTTTGTGCCTGCACAGTAATGCCGGACTGTGGTTTCTTGACGTTGGTGGATATATCTGAGTCTTTGCTTGAACGGTAGGAATATGCATGTCATTAGTAATCTGAGCAAAAAGGGCCTCAATCACGCCTGGTCCAATCGTGTTTACTCAGGGTCTCTTATCAAAACAAATAAGTTAATCATATCATATACGTGGATCAGTGAGAAATTTTGTCAAAACATATTTAAAACTGTATATTATGCCATACAGAAAGTTGAACCTCACAGTCGAATGATCATAATTAAGAAAGCGGAGCTCAAGTATTTTTTGGGATTGAGATTACATTATTACGGTGGCTTATGTGAAATGTTGACTGGTGAGGGATAGTGTATTTTTATACCAAGGATTTTGTTTGTAGGAACAAAGGTGTTTCTTTCGTTTTGACTTGCATAGTGTTAGTTTTTCTACCAGGAGGGTGAAGGAACATCCGTAAGAGTTCGCCTCAAAGTTACCTTACGTTTCGTGAGGTTATACTGTTGCTGCCTTGAGTCAACAAGAGAACAGAAAATATTTGTCTTCCATCCCTGGATTCATTCCGAATTGGTTAAACTGGATTTTTTTTATCATCTTAGAAGGGTGACAAAACGCCTGAAACTTTTTTTTAGGTTAAGAATTAAGGCAAAGCTATAAAGGCATTTAATTTATTTTTGCAGTACTGTTTAGTACAACACTTTACTTGCATGACACTGACTGTTAATTAGTTATGTTGCAAGATTTATTTTTACGTTGGAAAACGATGGACTAAGAATGGATATTTCTAAAAGAAAGCATTTATCGACAAACTAACATCTATATAGTTCAACACTGTTAATATATCCGATAGTTTATTTCAAAAACATTTCGACAATGCTGCCTTTAACGATCCTACACAACATTGGAGTTGTGGTCAGGGAAATAACACATCACTTGGCTAGGCTACAAGCATATCTATTTGACGATGTATATAGATTAAGGAGCGTAATATCCGTGCATGTTATTTTTCCGAATCCTCTTTCACTCACGCACACAAAGGGCTTTTAATAGTGGAATACAAGCTATACTTTTTGCAGGGATCCAACCGATCTCCTAATATTGCCTGATCGAGGCGAAGTTTACATGGCTAGTGTTTTATAAACGATACTACTACACGTTTACTTACCTTGACTATGTGACACCACGCTCTAGTTTGGTTTCAAGACCTGTATGTTGTTTACATATCCTCTCGATTACTTAGTTTCGTTACTGTCAACCTTGTGTCTTAGCAACTAGAGAGGAAGTTTAATTCTTTAAAGGTGTTGCGTTGCTTGCTCACTGAATCAGTGTCTTGTGGTGAACACGTGCCTCTATTATAGCCTTTGAGGCTCCACAGTGCATGCTGACGTCCAGACCACCCTGCAGAATCGAGTGATAGTCGTCACTGTGTAGGGTGCTGCGCTGCTCTCGCTATATGTTTTTTTACATCTTGCGTCCCAGGTCGAAGCAGAGGCAGCAGGATGTGCACTATGACGCATCTATCACACTTTTTTAGTCACAGTCTACGTTTCAGTTGCCAGTTTACATAAGCCAGTTTTCCTTCTGAGGCAGGCGTATATATCCACGATGATGCCCTGCCTCGGTTATTTAACTTTCTCTGTGTAAAGCGTGCAATTTGCAAAATGTATTTTGAGAACGGGCAGAAGCAGACTGAAATGTCTTTTGCCTCACCTCGTCACTGCTGTTCCTATACTTATTATCCTATAACATGTTTTTGTATTTTTTTTAAGCTTACAATTTGTGTATTCACATAGTATATTATATATGTACTTGCAAGTTACGACTGGAGAAAATGTATATGATGGTAATGCTAGGACCCGGTCAATCTAAATAATAAACACTTTTGAATTCTGAAACGTTTTTTATTTCTAGATTAAATGTGTTGTTCGGGTTTACGGTTTAATTTTGGTTTAAACACACGTGTTTATCTTAAAATCAGAGATAAAAATCTCTCTGTGGTATAGCATTGGGTTAGCAGCACAAAAGGTCATGGGTTCAAACCCAGGAAACACACATATTTATAAGAAATGTATAACTTGTAATGCACTGTAAGGCATTTGGCACATGAGTAAATTTAAAATTGCAGGATTTTGGAAAAAAAACATTACATTAAGCTTTTTTAAGATGCTAAATAAATCTTTGGTGTCTCCAGAGTACATATGTGAAGTTTTAGCTCAAAATACTTTATAGATGTATGTCAGAAATGCCACTTTGTACGGTATGTGTGAGCAAAAATGTGCTATTTTTGGGTGTGTCCTTTAAAAAATACAAATGAGCTGAGGATATGCAAACGTGATGGTGGTTTGTTGAAATTGAAACTCGATTGTGCTATAAGTTATTTTCTTTCTCTGCACTAAATGGCAGTGCCGTGGTCGGATAGTGCAGATTAAGGGGCAGTAAGATCCCCTTTTGACATCACAAGGGGAGCCACATTTCAATTACCTATTTTTTTCATATGCTTGCAGAGAATGGTTTACCAAAACTAAGTTACTGGGTTGTTCACATTTTCTAGGTTGATAGAAGCACTGGGGACCCAATTATTGCACTTAAACTTGAAAAAAAATTCAGATTTTCCCCTTTAAATGCATTCAGCAGCACATAAGCTTAAAAAAAACTATTGCAGTGAGGCAATGGTCACAGCAGAGGGCATTTTTAGATATGGCAGAATAAATAAATAAGATCACATTGGTAATAGATTCACTTAGCCAAACAATATGTATTATGATGCACTACTTATTAAAAGTTGAAAAAATACACACAAATACTCATACAAATAGAGTAGATACAGATACACTGGAGTACAAAATCTGCATTGAACCCAAAACTGTATTAGCACAGCACTATTGAGTTCCTTCTAAGTTGAGCATTACTATTACTTATGGTTAAGGGATTGTTCAATACCCGTTTTTATACTAAAGACAAATGATACCTCCAACTGTGTGACTTGTTGAGAAGTGTGCTATTTTCTAAGTGATTTGACTCAAAGGTACAACCCCAAATCAGAAAAAGTTGGGACACTGCAGACATCCCGAGCAAAAAAGCAATGGAACAATCCACAAATCTCACAAACCCATACCCCACTCACAGTAGAATATAGATAACATATCAAATGTTGAAAGTAAGATATTTTGAAATGTCATGCCAAATATTGGCTCATTTTGGATTTCATGAGAGCTACACATTCCAAAAAAAGCCGGGACAGGCAACAACCAGAGGCCAGAAAATCCAAATGTACACATAAGGAACAGCTGAAAGACCTATTTGCAATTTACTAGGTCAATTGGCAACATGATTGGGTATAAAAAGAGCCTCTCAGAGTGGCAGTGTCTCTCAGAGGTCAAGATGGGCAGAGAATCACCAATTCCCCCAATGCTGCGGCGAAAAAATAGTTTTTTGAGTTTCTCAGAGAAAAATTGCAAAGAGATTGAAGTTATCATCATCTACAGTGCATAATTTCATCCAAAGATTCAGAGAATCTGGAACAATCTCTGTGCGTAAGGGTCAAGGCTAGAAAACCATACTGGATGCCCGTGATCTTCGGGCTCTTAGACAGCACTGCATCACATACAGGAATGCTACTGTAATGGAAATCAAAACATGGGCTCAGGAATACTTCCAGAAAACATTGTCAGTGACCACAATCCACCGTGTCATTCGCCTTTGCCAGCTAAAACTCTATAGGTCAAAAAAGCAGCCATATCTAAACATGATCCAGAAGCACAGGCGTTTTCCCTGGACAAGACTCATTTAAAATGGACTTTGGCAAAGTGGAAAACTGTTCTGTGGTCCAACAAATCAAAATTTGGAGTTCTTTTTGAAAAACTGGGACGCCATTTCATCCGGACTAAAGAGGACAATGACAACCCAAGTTGTTATTAGCGCTCAGTTCAGAAGCCTGCATCTCTAATGGTATGGGGTTGCATGAGTGCATGTGGCATGGGCAGCTTACACATCTGGAAAGGCACAATCAATGCTGAAAGGTTTATCCAAGTTCTAGATACATATGATCCCATTCAGACATCGTCTCTTTCAGGGAAGACCTTGCATTTTCCAACATGACAATGCCAGACCACATACTGCATCAATTACAACGTCATGGCTGCGTAGAAGAAGGATCCGTGTACTGAAATGGCCAACCTGCAGTCCAGATCTTTCACCCACAGAAAACATTTGGTGCATCATAAAGAGGAAGATGCGACAAAGACAACCCAAGACAGCTGAGCAACTAGAAGTCTGTATTAGACAAGAATAGGACAACATTCCTATTCCTAAACATTGGTACTCCTCCAGCTGTTCCTTACAAGTACATTGAACTTTTCTGGCTTCTTATTCCTACCTGTCCCAACTTTTTTTGGAATGTGTAGCTCTCATGAAATCCAAAATGAGCCAATATTTGGCATGACATTTCAAAATGTATCACTTTCAACATTTGATTTATCATCTTTATTCTTTTGTGAATAAAATATAAGTTTATGAGATTTGTAAATTGTTCCATTCCTTTTTTTTACTCACAATTTCTACAGTATCCCAACTTTTTCTGATTTGGGGTTGTAGAAAACAACAAAGCTACACTCTAAAAACAAGTGGTGCTAAACAGAACTAAAAGTGGTTCATAGAGGAACCATTTTAGTGCTATATAGCAACTACACTCTAAGAAAATATGTGTTAATTTTGACACACTGTTTTGTGTTATCCTGGTTCTTATGAAATAATTTTGACGTATAAGTCACACCTGAACTTAAGTACCAGAATCTGGCAAACTATGAAAAAAGTGTGACTTATAGTCCAGAAAAAACGGTATTTCATCGGTGCTGTATGGCACTTAAAATGGTTCCTCTATGATTATGAGCTTAATGATGTTTGTTTTTAGAGTACAGTGAATTTGGACCCTGGTTTTATCTTTGGATCAAACACTTAAGTTTTAGGATTAAGGGGCGGTTTTCTAGGACTGGGTTTAGATTAATCCAGGACCAGGCCTTAGATATATTAGGACATTTAAGTAGTTTTTACAAGGAAACCTTACAAAGAAACATTACAGGTGTGCATCTTGAGACAAAACAAGAGCACTTATATATGTTAAGAGATGTCAATGCAAAATGTTTTTGAATTAAGGCAGCTCACGGAAACATGCATTTTAGGAGTTTGCAGATCCTAAAACATACATTTGGCTGCGAGTTGTACAGAAATGTACTAAATATTTTCATAAAATGAATAATTGTATAATATTAATTTTTATTATATTATTTTATATTTTCCTCATTGCCATTTACTTCTTTACCAATGCTCACTGATCGCATTGCATTTTAAACGAATGTGTCCTTTCATATGTTTTGAATGCGCAACACATTGGTGAATTCACTAACGTCTAACCAGGGAGCTTGGTACAGGTGCACTGATGCAATGCACCCATGACGTTTCAACAAGCTGCGACATGCTTTTCTGCCTTGTGTACATCTCTCCGTTTAACGGGGTGCATGCTCTGTTCGGCATGCCCTGTCCCTTAGATGAGTTATTGCACTTTAACTCTTGGCAACAAGGCAGCCAATCACTTTGTGCAACCTGTATGGAGCTCAGTTTTCTATTGGCCAACAGCAGCAGCAAGTATTATTAAAGAGAGTTTGCCCAAACATAACAGCCACGTTGTATCCAATCTTAATGTTGTGTATTATTGAGAAAGAAATCAGTGCATTTAGGCAACAGAAAGAAAGCTTTCAAATTGTTTCCCCTCATTGATAACATGACTTATGTCAGTATAGTCTGGTCCTTAATTAAATTTCATTACATGAAATTGTTATTTTTCATGAAATAACTATAACCATTGCTTTGAGATTAGGACCAACACAAAATCCATATAAATCACAGTAAATAAAAGCAATAAAGATTTCTGCTTGATATACATGAACAGTCATTAAAGATTATTGAGCATCCCAGCTATTCTTTATTATCATGCAAAAGAGAACAGTTTTGTGGTGTTATTCAGAGTAGATGGTATAAAGCGGTACAGCGGAGAAGCACAATGAGATTTCTGGCTGCTGAAGATGCTGGTTTCATGTTACAGCAGACCACAGTCAAATGACCTTGACTATTTAGTCTCATCCGGCGCCAGGCCAAACCAGAAATCTGAGTCGTCTTTTCCCGCAGTCATCTTGCTATGTATCTAACACGTTCAGTAAATATCTTAGCATGTTCTTTATTATTTTCCTTTTGAGTGACTGAAAGACATTTAAATTCATATGCTAATTTTAAACTTGTCTCACATCATAGCTGCTGGCCAATAGAGTCTTATTGAGCGAGTTATGTTATGCTATAAATGGCATGCTGTAGTCTTTATCGTAAGAAAAAAGATACACATCAAAGGTTGCCAAAGACTTATCTGAATATACTCGGATTGCAATTGGTTGTCTATGCAAACCCACCCATCTTTGGTTGAATGTCAGTTGGGCTGAAATCCAGTTTGACAAGATTTTCAAATTAGCTTAAAACAGGTTTCTGTGCCGCCTTTGTGAATAACAGACAGAATTTCAATAGCCCTTTTCCTCTCACGTGTGTTCATCAAAACAAGTCTACACAGAACACTGAATGTCTTTAGGTAGTTGCTGACTTAAAGTCCAAGTTTTGCTGTAGACAGAGCTTTTTTGTTTTAAATCTATTAGCTTTTGTTTTTGATAGTAGGCCTGAGGTCTTTCTCCATGTTTTTTTTTGTCACAGGCGTCTTATTCATGAGAGCAGAAGATATTAGTTATCTATTAGGTTTTTTCTTTTACTTCAATAATCTTACATAAAAAAAATAGCATTTACTATTATAAAAAGTAGTAGACATGCTAATCGTAATTACTAATCTTTATAATTGTATACTATATTATTCTGTAGTATTGCTATACAGTGAATACTACTGTAGTGTACTTCATTATTTACTAAGGTTCAAAACCACATCCAGACATTTATTTGAATAAATATAATACATTTCTGTTTTGTTGTCGATGAAGCAGAGTTATAGGACAAAAAAGGTGGGTGTGAGGCAAGCACACACTGTTACACTACCTACGCAACCTGCCATTTAAAACATAGTGGCTATACGTCAGAGTAACCTGACTAGGCAAAATCAAAGTAGTGTGACTCAGTTGAGTTTGAGGACAACCCCAATCCATTAACACCAATCCAGCAGCTACTAGAAACTACCTGCACGAGAGAGCTGCTGGCTGCCCTCCCCCGTGACGTCAAGGCGCCCCGCAGTGTCAGTGATTTCTGTAAAGACGCTGGAGGACGAGACGGCCCATCAGCAACACACCACTATCAGATTTGGGTCTACCGGAACTTATCGGACATCTAAAACCTGCACGCGTGAAAAGAACAACTCTGAGTCTATACAAAATACGACGGACTTATTTTCGGCTGTGCGGTCTGGGGAAATCGCGCGGTGAACTCTTGATCGGTCGCGCGCCTCTGCCGTACTGTCGGGCTCGCGCTGGACAGCAGTCGGTGCCGCTGCTGATGGATATTATACTCTCCGAACAGATAAACAACATACGTTCACATACAGTCTGAGTTCTCGTGCTTGATATTTAACTGTCTGAGCGAAGCGTCATTTGCATGGGTGGAGTTGCAGTGCGTCGGTTAATTATGCAAGCGCTCATTGATAAGGGAAGCACATAGCGCGCTAGCATCGCATGCTAACCGCTGTCCAATGTTATGACAGTGATATGCACGCCTATTGCGTTTTATCACGCGCGGCATTCCTGTGCGTTTGATTTGGATGCTGGTCCCGGGCACGAGCATTCAATGGATTTCCGGAAAATAACTTCTCCCTTATTTCATTGACATGGCAAACGGTTAACCCGGGCAGGCCTAGCTAGCCACTGCGTTAGCTAGTAGTATGAAATCAGTGCAAACCTGCGACCATAATAATGGGTTATTTTGTAACGGTGTAAAAAATATAATAACATATCTTATAGATATGGATAACGTAACTGACTGACAACCGGTTGTATTCACTTAATAACGGGCAGCTTGCTTACAGCCAACTTGACATAACGGGTTTTTAAAACCTCGAAAAGTGGCAGGCGCGCGCATGTTTCACACCATGCACTTTTTTAAGGCAAAATCGGGCTGTGTCACTGAAGCAATCGCTCGGATAACAGACACACTGCCTCCGGCTAGTTAGCTAGTCGTCTGACATTAACAAACTAACATGCCAGGCGATTTCATGCTCTAAATAAGAGTAGCCGTTTACACACAGCTCACGTCGAATCCGGCCAAGCAGCCTTGAGTGGACGTAGCGGACTGTCATTGAGATAGTTAGTGGGATGCCCTAAAAACTTGAACCATGTCGAGCAAATCTTCGAGCAAAGAGAAAAAGTCCGGCTTCAGCAAGAAGCTTTTCCGCCGGGGCTCGGTTCGGTCCGTTGGGAGTTTTATGAGCAGAGTCCTGAAGACTCTCTCCACGCTTTCTCACTTCGGTTCCGAGTTGCACGCGGCGGAGGGCGACAAGGACGACGGGGGTTTCACCGCGTTCAAGAGCGAGGGCAAGGGATCCGTCGCATCCGATGAAAGCGACTGCGGGGGATTTCTGCCCCGAGACAAAGTGCCCGGACTGGCCGGTCTGAAAAACCACGGCAATACTTGTTTCATGAACGCTATTTTGCAGTGCCTGAGCAACACGGAGCTCTTCGCGGAGTATTTGGCTCTGGAGCAGTACCGAGGAGATGACACGGACGATGAGAAACCCAACACCAACGGTGTTGTGCAGCGAAAAGGTTGCCAGGACCGGGGAGAGGTGACCGAGCAGCTGTCTGGATTGGTCAGAGCCTTGTGGACCTTTGAATACACGCCACAACACAGCCGAGACTTCAAAGTAAGTTTGGGTTTCATTCTTCATCAGCATCGTTTTTGAAAAACAAACCATCACAAACTTTCTAATGGGTTTAATTCTAGTCATGGAAATTGAATTTATGTCTTTATTCTATTTAAAAACACTAAAATACATTTTAAGTGGTTTTAATGGCAAACAGCTGATGGGTCTTAGTGGTATTCGTAATGGAAACCATTAGAATCTCTATTGCTTTTGCAGCAGGGATATTTTCTGACTTTCAGTCCTAAACCACTAAAGCTTTTGAAGATCCTCTGCTTGCATGGCAGCATGCGTGACTTTTATAAATGGAATAATAACAAAACAACACTTTCAAGTACACGCCCGAAGGGTTACTGCATACAAGTTCTCACAGTTGCTCCCAGAAATGGACTGTGTCATGTGAATTGCCAATGGAGAACATTCACCATTATGGGTGTGTGTTTTCGTAGAGTGCTGTGGCCAGGAGTGCCATGCAGTACCGGGGAAATGCACAGCACGATGCCCAAGAGTTTCTCCTTTGGCTTCTCGACCGCGTCCATGAAGACCTGAACCATCTTGTGCTCCCCAACAGCAGACCATCTGTAAAGGTATGCCTGGTTTTCCTTGATCTGTCCTAAAGAGCCCAGACTAAACTTTGAATAGTATTCATTTCTGCCAAGAGAGGTCCTTTATGGAGTAATGCTGGAAGAGCTGAATGTTTTGTTGATGCATTTTTCCTCAGTCAGTCTGGAGGCTCCAGCTGTTTACAAAAGTTGCACAGAATGGGGTTTGTATTGGCACCTCCATTAAAGCTGAAGATTTCAATCGTTTATATAGCAGAACAGGAGAAGAGCCAAAAGAGTGGATTTATAGAGCCATTTTATCCTGGAATGACAGGTAGGAGCCTTATATCAGACATCTGTCTGACAAGGATCGGGGCAAAAGAGTTTAGGAGACTTAAATCCTCCCGTATATCAAATGCATGGGACATTAAGTCACATCCTATTGCCTGTTTGGAGGATGGCTCATTGGGTTTCTTTTTACAAACTGTGGCATCCAGGGGAGGGTCAGACACATGCATACTGACATAAGGTCATTCAGCCTGTCCGATTGATTCAAATAAATGTTGTGGCTTGTGCGCCAAGAGGTACAAGGGTGACGGTTTCCTGGCTGACTGCTTGAACTGCTCTGGTGAGACGGGAACTGAGCTGGAATCATACATTTACAGATCAGTTTCAGGATGATCACATTTGGCAATATTTGCGGACTTGTGAATGTGCTTGATTATATGGATCTTCTCTCTTGCTTATTAGTAATTCTTTTGAAATTGGGCACCTTAAAATGTTTAGATGTATTTAATTAAACTTGTCAATTCAAAACATAAGCAGCCAAACATAAAAACATAAACTGTACTAGCGAGCGTAGTAATAATTTAATGCATAAAAGAGGGTGCTAAATTAAGCCAATATCAGCTGACTCCCCAGGGGTTGAAAAATCCCCCCTAGGGGAAAAAAATTGCTTTTTTAGTCAGGAGATGAAAAGTCCTAGGAGGGAAAAACCTTGAGGAAGAGACAGACATAGCTGATTCTATAAAGGATATAATATATAATAGTAATAGTTTTTTTCCCATATGTTTTTTCGCAAACATTGAACGTAAGATTAATGTTTATCTAATTACTAGTCTTCTCCACTCAACTGCTGTGACTTTTTTCAGCATACATTTTTCATCTTGCATCAAAATTGTATTGTATTTAACATAATTGTATGCATTTGAAATTTAGAGATGGGTTCTGTTTTAATGTTACCAAGTGTACCTAAAATACAAAAGTTTAATATACTAGTTTGTGGCCCTTAATTTCTATTTATTGATTACCTTTGTAAACTTATGTTCACTGTTCTTTTTAAATCTATATTCATTGAGTTGAATCGAGTATAAAAATCAAACCGAGAATCGAAATCGAATTGATTTGATAGCTTGTGCATCGAAATCGAATCTGGAACATCTGAATCGATACCCAGCCCTATATAATAGGAACAATTATATGAAGAGTTTCGTTGCAAAACGAGATAACCACCGTTTTTTTAATTGTTCAGAAATCTTGTTTTTTGGTTGTGCATTCCAATTAATTTCAATGCAACTGCAGTTGGTTTGTTTTGATTTAAACCTTCATAACTTAAAAAATACAGCTAAGTAGCACCATAAAACAAAATAATAACATCATAATAACATAATAATAAACAGGTTTTGTCAAAAATGTTAAAAAATGGATTGATCTCGTTTTGCAACGAAACTCTTCATATACAATTATATGGGAATTAAAACATTTTAAATAATAATCTATATATATACACATGAATAAGTAGTTTAACAGGGCGGTTGGTGGTCAAACATCATCTGGGCATCACGTTGAAGGAAGGCCAGTAGGTCAGTGTTGCTTCACGGCAGCCTCATTGTCCTCGGGATTGAGGACGAGACAGGGAAAAACAAACAAAATCCTATTAGCGTAGGGGCCATTCCCATGTAATGCAAGCATCTTGCTGTTTACACTTGGCATTAACATGCGTTTTCATCGATCGGATCACAAGTGGACGACGTTAATGCCAGGTGTAAACGGTGTTCGAAACGTTTTGAACGCATCCACTTTCGACCACTTTCAACCAGATTCAGAGGTAGTCGAAACCCCTTTCGATCGGATTGCTTTTGCTTGTGTAAACGCACATGTGGTTGAATGTGTTCAAACAGCCACACGCGACCGCCTTCTCTCCGCCCATTTATCTAATCTGAGGTACTGAATACAAGTTTTACGTCTTGTCTGACTTTTGGCTTGAAGATACAGTGAACAGTGCTATTTTTAGCCTTTCATTGATACAACTAAATCGGCTGATCTCCATAGTTTCGTTTTGAAAGCGTGTAAAAGTTGCGTGATCTTATTTCATCAATTGCGCTGAAAATTCAGAGAAAGCTCTAACATATCCACGAACAAAACACTGTGCAGCATGTTTACTTGCTAGACATACACACGGACTCCGACATAATATTAGTTTGCGTCCATATGAACTCATAATTACTCCAGCTCGCGTTTGAATCACAGCAGAGAGACTCGCCCACCGTCTCACAGACCACCCCCTCACAGTATTCAGGACAGAAGCGGCCGAAAGTAGACAAAAGAGACGGATTTAAATACCAGGTGTAAACTTAATATGTCTCTATCGTCCACTTGTGATCCGATCGATGTAAACACATCTTAATACCAAGTGTAAACAGCCCCATACAGTATTTTGGTTTAATGTCCGCTCTGTTCCAGACAGGCTAACTATTGCGGCATAAGTATATTACCCAGACAAGTTATGTGCATGCTTTGTTCAGAGCAAGCTAACTATTGCGGGATAAGTACATTTACTAGACAAAAATTTATGTGAATGCTTTGTTAAAGAGAAATGTCTTTAGTTTAGATTTAAAGTGATCAACTGTGTCTGATTCTTGAACATTCTTTGGTAAATCATTCCAGAGCTATTTACAGACTTTGACTTTGACTCCTGATTTTTAACCTCGCACAAGTTGAGCTCTGTTGACAGCATACAGTAATTTTAAGCCAAAAAATGTCAGTAATTGTAATGCGCTTTACACTGGATGTAAACTTGATTTATGAATCTACTTTATTGAGTTATATGTATTTTCTAGATGCTGAACTTCTTGTTATGCTTACTGACGTAATTCCTGTAGGCAGAGTTGTCTGAGGATAAGCAGTGTTTTACAGAAAGTAACAGCACTGTTTTGATTTAAGTCTTGTGGTTATACTTTTGAATAAAGGGGTTGACGGTATGATGGCATACGCCGTTGTGACGGACTAAAATGACAACAGATGTTTCTATTCTGTGGTATGTAAATAAATGGGCATGGCTTATTCACTCATGTAAGACGGAGTGTGTTGAAGAAATGGAGAAAGATAAACACACGGGTCAGGAGGACCCGCAATACAATCCCGAGCAGGAAAATGAGCTTATTTATTTTAAAAAGGGGTGCGACATCTGTGGTGTGGAGTGGACATGGTTTCAGATACTATAATGTGAAATACAATTTTTTGTTATACCACCCAGTGGAATATGCCTTACTGTAACCCTGTTTTGGGCTTTTTTTAAATGGCGGACCAGTTGTGTTTTAAACTCGAAGCGTTTCTTTAACCGGCTTTTCTGTTTATCCATCATTCTTATGTTTGTGTCACCATAGCCACCTCTTGAGGAAGATGATGGAGCATTAGAGGGACCTTCACCTCCTCTTTCAGCTGGCTCATTTGTCCAAGAGCTCTTTCAGGCTCAATACAGGTATGATGATTGTTTGCTCGTCTTGTCTGTAGGCTGTATTTAGTTTTTTTGTGTGTGTCTGTGTTATCATCTCTCACTGTGGCATCTGTTGCTTCCAGATCTTCGCTTACCTGTCCACACTGTCAAAAACAGAGCAACACTTTCGATCCTTTTCTCTGCATCTCCCTCCCAATTCCATTACCTCACACACGGTAAGTGCCCAGCAGCCTCCAGTGATGGTGTCAGAGAGACTTTGAATGATTTACTGTTCATGCTCCATGGTTTGATCACAACGTCTCTATCTGTAGGCTAAGAAATCATCGCTGTCATTTCGATGTTGGTGATATGATTGATTTTCTTGTTGGATGAAACTAAAAAAGTATGCTTGGAAATCTCTGTGAAACATAATTTGCATTAAGTGATATTAGGCTTTGCTCGATTTTATGGCTGTTGTAAATAGGATGTTGTTTATGTCCATTATGAGTTTTCAATTTACATTCATGCAAGACTAATGGCTTAATATAATTGAGAAACTGTGGGGAGAATCACCATTACAGCTCTCAACGTCACCAACCATGAAACCTGTTATTGACCTCTTGTATTCATATAAATGAATACATATTGTGTTACTATAGCTCAGTTGATTTAAGCATTGTGTATGCAACACAAAAGCTATGTGTTCATAAAAATGTGAACCTGCCTGTGAAAACCCAGCTAAAGTCATTCTGTTTTCTGTCACGGTACATTTTAGTGGAAAATAAAAGGAGAACTCAAACGCAGACTCAATGTGCAAAAATAACTCTGATTTATTATAAATAAACAGAAACACCCACGAGGGGGTAAAAACAGAAAGAAACAAAAACACTGTGCTGGAACACAAATCAAACAGAACATGAGAAAACTCGGATTGGAAAACTGGTGAACATCAACACAGAACTAACAACAACGCACGCACACCACACAGAGAACACAAGGGCATTATAAAGACACCACATCAATGGGGAACAGGTGAACATAATTAATCACTTAAGACATGATTACATAAGGGAGTAGGGTAAAAGTGACAAGACACTGGGAATACGTGTTACACATACATGATGTGAAACAACACGTATTCCCACATAAAACAATGCTGCCCTGGTCCTGCCCTCTGGATAATAACCAAGGTCAGGCAAGACCATGACAGCCACAAAACACTGGGAACACGTGTCACACAGATATAATGTGAACACACGTGTTCCCACGTACACACACACTGCTGCCCTGACCTTGCCCACAGAACATAGACCTGATCTATACTAAGGTCTGGCAAGATCACGACAGCAACAAGACACCGGGAACATGTGGCAGCCACACACAGAATGTGATCCCACATGTCCCCACACAGAACATGATACTGCCACGGTCCTGTCAGATGCACTCAGACCTACATCTAGCACGGATGTCTGACAGGACCATGACAGTACCCCCCACTTAAAAGACGGATACAAGACGTCACAAACAAAAACAAACAAAAACATTAAACACGAGGAACGAAAGACTGCACAACAGAAGACAACCACGACAACATTACTACAAACAACAAAGGTAAACACACATATGTGACAAACGGGTTGGGATGGTGTAACAAAAATAATACATGATGAAGGGGAGGTGGGGAAAAAACAGGGGAAACAAAATGTCCATGGGGAATCTGAGTCTTAAAGTCCTGCGGCTGAGAAGCCGACTGGTGACTTGTCCCCGGCTGCGCCGGCGGGTGACGTGTCCCCGGCTGCACCGGCGGGTGACGTGTCCCCGGCTGCACCGGCGGGTGACGTGTCCCCGGCTGCACCGGCGGGTGACGTGTCCCCGGCTGCACCGGCGGGTGACGTGTCCCCGGCTGCACCGGCGGGTGACGTGTCCCCGGCTGCACCGGCGGGTGACGTGTCCCCGGCTGCACCGGCGGGTGACGTGTCCCCGGCTGCACCGACTGGTGACGTGTCCCCGGCTGCACCGGCGGGTGACGTGTCCCCGGCTGCACCGGCGGGTGACGTGTCCCCGGCTGCACCGGCGGGTGACGTGTCCCCGGCTGCACCGGCGGGTGACGTGTCCCCGGCTGCACCGGCGGGTGACGTGTCCCCGGCTGCACCGGCGGGTGACGTGTCCCCGGCTGCACCGGCGGGTGACGTGTCCCCGGCTGCACCGGCGGGTGACGTGTCCCCGGCTGCACCGGCGGGTGACGTGTCTCCGGCTGCACCGGCGGGTGACGTGTCTCCGGCTGCACCGGCGGGTGACGTGTCTCCGGCTGCACCGGCGGGTGACGTGTCTCCGGCTGCACCGGCGGGTGACGTGTCTCCGGCTGCACCGGCGGGTGACGTGTCTCCGGCTGCACCGGCGGGTGACGTGTCTCCGGCTGCACCGGCGGATGAAGTGTCTCCGGCTGCACCGGCGGGTGACGTGTCTCCGGCTGCACCGGCGGGTGACGTGTCTCCGGCTGCGAGACTCTCCTTGTCCTCCTCCTCCTTCGTCCGGATACAGGGAGATCAGGGTAGCGACTGGTCGCGGGAGTAGTCCCCAACGCCGAGGAAACGAGAGTCGACCCTCCCATCCTGACAGCCCCGGTCCCCATACCTCTCGGGCTGGACGGAGCTGCGCGGGCTCCGGCAGGCTCCGCTGGTCTCTCTGGACGTTGCCGAAGCGCGAGACAGTCCACCAACTCCCAGTAGGGCAGTCCCAATAAACTCCCTCTCTCATGCACTGGCGGAGGATCCCTCATGCCAGCCACCAGGTAGGCGCTGGCCAGATACTCCGGGTAACTCCCCCTACTCTTCTCCACCGCCAGGGCATAGTCTCTGAGGGGGAGTTCCCTCTGTGGTGGGAAAGGGCTACCCCCGGAGAGCGTCTGGTCCGAAATGGAGGACCACCACTCCGGGTCCGATGCACATTGCATCATCGGGTCCGCTGAGTTCAGTTTGGTGCGTGCGTTCTGTCACGGTTCGTATAAACCGGATAGTGGAAAATGAAAAGGAGAACTCAAACGCAGACTCAATGTGCAAAAATAACTCTGATTTATTATAAATAAACAGAAACACCCACGAGGGGGTAAAAACAGAAAGAAACAAAAACACTGTGCTGGAACACAAATCAAACAGAACACGAGAAAACTCGGATTGGAAAACTGGTGAACATCAACACAGAACTAACAACAACGCACGCACACCACACAGAGAACACAAGGGCATTATAAAGACACCACATCAATGGGGAACAGGTGAACATAATTAATCACTTAAGACATGATTACATAAGGGAGTAGGGTAAAGGTGACAAGACACTGGGAATACGTGTTACACATACATGATGTGAAACAACACGTATTCCCACATAAAACAATGCTGCCCTGGTCCTGCCCTCTGGATAATAACCAAGGTCAGGCAAGACCATGACAGCCACAAAACACTGGGAACACGTGTCACACAGATATAATGTGAACACACGTGTTCCCACGTACACACACACTGCTGCCCTGACCTTGCCCACAGAACATAGACCTGATCTATACTAAGGTCTGGCAAGATCACGACAGCAACAAGACACCGGGAACATGTGGCAGCCACACACAGAATGTGATCCCACATGTCCCCACACAGAACATGATACTGCCACGGTCCTGTCAGATGCACTCAGACCTACATCTAGCACGGATGTCTGACAGGACCATGACATTTCTATATAAAGTCATGCACATACTACAAAACATTCGATAAAGAGGCGTTTCTGACCATCAGCAAAATATTTTTGTTTTCTCACAGGCATTTTTGCAAGAAATTACAATGATCTAACCATTACTTCATTAATGGATGATCAAGCTATTGTGCTGCTCACATTACGAGATCACGTAGGGATAATATTATTCCTGTCGCGATAATGACTATATCGACTAAAATGACTAGAACGATAGGGAAACGTGATGTCTGTAGTTTTTGGAGAGGCAATATATTAACATAGTGTTTACATGAGTGTTTTTTTGTCATTAGCATTTAATGTCATTAGCATTTTAGCCGATTGCGATTGCCTCTGTTATTGCCTTCTGTTATTGTCTGTCTCGGAAGAGCGGCACCCACAGCTCAGGGTCCACATGTGCGCGCGCGTGCACACACAGAGGGGACAGTGACACGCAAGGAGAAAGCTATTCGAGCTGAAATTTCATGTTTTTCTGGTGAAAACATACAGTTTGAAAGAATACATCCCACCGAATTGGTTGTAAAGCTATGAGGCAATGAGCTATACAAATAAAAAATAATCTGAAACATAACCATAACATCCAGTGTTTAGGTCTGAGGTGTAGCTATTATAGGGGTCAATGACGTGACGTTAATTATTTTGTGTCCGTTTGGTTCAATTAAATGGGTTAAAATTTCCAAATAAATTTGCAGATAACTTGCATACATTCTCTTTTTTTGAGGACCAAGTCTAAAATTTCTGGTTTTATTTCATTTTGACAATATTTGGGGGATAACTGCAAAAACTGTGTCAATTGGTGTAACTAGTATTTTTTAAATGAAAATATAAATATATTCATAAAAAATAATTTGGAATAAAATAAGTATAATATGATTTTGTACATCATTTGTCAAAGATTATTTAGAAAACTGAGCTTTTTTTAGCATATGTCAGGACAGATATTACAAAAACGCATTAAAATTTAGATGTAGAAATTAACTAATAAAATTATATTTTAAAATGATTTTTTGTATGATTATGCTTTACAGCTTACATGCCATCAAGGTGGATAAAATATTTCCCATTCTTTGGTGGTTACACCATTTGGCATTTTCAGGTCCATTCCGTCTTAACTTTCATAAAAATGGTTATGTTAATTTTATTGCACAAAATTAACATAAATACACTATGTGCACTGAAATAAACCTGATGCATGCTTTTAAAACTTAAAACAATGCTTTTAAGTTTTTTTTAAGATTTTTGAATTTCTCATCTTGCCAAATCGTTTTTGTCACTGACCCATAAACGTGATTGCGCGTAATGGCACATAGCCTACTCACAGATGCGATCAGAGTAATGCTGCATTCACACCATCTGCAGTAAAGGCATCAAGTGCGAGTGATTTCAATGTTAAGTCAATGTAAAGACGTGTTGACACGCATCTGGAGATATCGTGGCACGAATGAGGTGCTTAACGTGGCGCGGTAGACACGATTCCGCCTCATTTGTGCGCGTAGTTCGCGTGAAGGCCGCGAATTGAGCGTTGCCGCGGCAAATGCACGAGTTGAAAATTGTAACTTTGGCGGAAAAACGTGCCGCGTTAACCAATCAGGAGCTTGCTCTAGTAGTGACATGATTACAGGAAGCGAGCGGAGTCGCAGAAGCCCCTTCATGACGCAAATTTCCGCGAGAATGTCTTGCTGACTAGAATTTCACGCGCGAATGAAGCGAGTAACGTGATAGACGCGGTAGACGTGATTTTGATGCCTCAAACGCAGCTGGTGTGAACCCACGGTAACACTCGACTAAAGAAATTAACCCTGTGAAGCTGGGATTTATACTGAACAATCACTATTAGCTGTTTAAAATTGAAATGCTTTTTAATTTTAAATATTTAGAATATTCTTTTTTTTACATTCCAATTTCATATTAATATTTCATACACTAAACACGGTGGCAGGAGGCACTTGGCACGGGAAGTCCCACTTAACTTTGTTAAAGGATTAGTCCATTTTCTTAAAAAATAAATCCAGATAATTTACTCACCACCATGTCATCCAAATGTTGATGTCTTTCTTTGTTCAGTTGAGAAGAAATTATGTTTTTGAGGAAAACATTCCAGGATTTTTCTCATTGTAATGGACTTTAATGGTCGCGCTGGCGCGTCACAGGACCGGAGATAGACGAGAAGTTGTGGTACAAAAGTGCATATTTTTTATTTTTCTTGTCAAAAACGACAATCGTTTCGCCAGACAAGACCCTTATGCCTCGTTTGAGATCGTTTAGAGTCCTTTGAAACTGCAATTTTAAACTGCACTAAAACTGTTAAATGTTGGGGTCCATTGAAGTCCATCAAAATGAGAAAAATCCCGCAATGCTCTCCTCAAAAAAAAAAAACATTATTTCTTCACGACCGAACAAAGGAAGACATCAACATTTTGGATGACACGGCGGTGAGAAAATTATCTGTTTTTTTTTTTAAGAAAATGGACTAATCCTTTAAAAACCTTTCTCTACTGTGGGTTGCAAAGAAATTACTCATAAATTTACTTAATCTCACGCTAACCTGCATGTATAACAAAGTTGTATTTAACTACAACATTTCCTTGACACAAGTTAAATATTTGAAGTCCGGAAATGGTAGCTCTCTCCCTGATTTAGGTTCTAAATATATTTTCCTTAATTTGACAGTGTAAATTATCCAGTACTCCTGTTCTCTTGTGGTCTCGTGATGCTATTTTAAGAGTCCATCACAGTAGTTGATCAAGGAGAGCAGATTGGTTTAATATAGAGCTGCTGAATTTATTAATGCACATGAATGATTAAAGAAGCCATACTATTAGATTTACAGTACACCTTTATAGTGAGCAAATGAATGATAGCTGGAAGAGAAGAGGTGCTGAGCAAGATTTGCCTCCATATCTATATTGAATAAAACCCAACCAGTGATTTCTTATTCTTAATACATGAAGTTCCCATCACAAAAGAGAAATGGAGCTTTGGCTTACTGCACTGTCGGCATCTCTGCGCTTTGATAAACAGTGCGGTGCAAGAGCTTAAGCTTTACCAGCGTGAGAAATGACTGATCTGAGGAAGAAGAAATTTTGTCTGGAAATCCAGTCATGTGTGACCTAAGCGATAGTTGCCGTCGCTATATCTTTTCGCAGTCCACAGTGGAGTGAATTTCGTCTTGAGCTCCCTCCTTCGGTTTACTCTTGCTTGGCAAGTGGGGTTTATCTCTCTGTATATTATTTCATAGGTCATTTAATTCTTACCCATCTCATGATGTGCCTCTTCACATGGGCAGATATTGATGAAGAGTTGTTGAATCAGGCGGCTATGGGTCACCTTCTGGGGCCACTGCACACTGTTTTCCCCCTCTGGAGATGAGTTTGATTCCTAATGCGCTTGGAGAGGTGATCAAGCATCATTATACAGTAGCAATGCAGAAATGCTATCGATCCTTGTAAGATACTGTGTATCTGTGTGGATTTTAAATGAAAATCCCACATCTATGCTTCTATTTAATGGATTATTATAAGAGATGCCGATATGGAGCTGTTTGGGTTTGTAGTTAGGGCAGCAAACTTTGGGTTTATAACTGAAAGGTTGTAGGTTTAAAACCATTGGGACCATGGCAGTTTTTGTAAGACTGTCAATTAGGGATGCACCGATAGGATTTGTTTAGGCCGATACCGATGCCGATTTAAACAGACAACTTCTGGCCGATACCGATGCCGATATTTAACACTTGTATACAATACTATACAGTTGGTCTATTAGCTAGTTTATTTGCATCAAATTATTTTTACTGAACATGGATTGGATCTAAATAACATTCAACTGACCAACATAATAAGAGAGGCACAAATTAAGCTAAAACAAATATACGACAGCATGACAACCTTCAAAGGTGGTTTTTGCTATTCCGCATTTATTTGATAAACAACATTAACTCATTTTTTACATATAATGGATTTCTTTATGCAGTTAATTAATAAACAATCGGTATCGGCCTTTCTCGTGCTATTGCCGATATGCCGATGGTTTCAAATTCATCAAAAATCGGCCGATAAATATCGGTGGCCGATACATCGGTGCATCACTACTGTCAATGTTAATGATTGTACTGTCAGTTGTTTTGGTTCAAATACTTTGCTAATGTTGTTCATTTTCACTTGACTTCCTTTAGGCCTCTTTATGTGACCGTGGTATATCAAGGCAAGTACTCTCACTGCATGAGGATCGGTGTGGCCGTACCACTCAACAGCACTGTGTCCAGATTGAGAGAGGCTGTATCACGTGAGACTAAGATACCTCCAGACCAGGTGCTTGTAGCATAGATGTTATTATGCATAGCAATTAAGCGGTTTATAATGGTGCATTATCCTCATATCTAGATGTCCATTCCCACTAATTCAGTTCAATTTGAACAGCTGAACAAACAAACAAAACTGTAGTAAATATATTGTCTTTCTACTGTGTCTTTAATAAGATGATGAATAGGACTGTCAATTGATTACAATTTTTAATGAAATTACACCAAATATTGACAGACGTGATAAATTAAAGAGTTTCAAGGCAAAAATAAATCATTTGTGAGTATATTTTGGTATGAGCGTTTGCCTGCATATTTACACAAACATGAAGCTGTTACTTGAATCACTATGATGTAAAGAAAATCAATCATTCCAGCATTTGTGTACAGGTCCGGTGTTTGATGAATTGCATTCATTAAAAGTAAAACCAGTTTATTTGTTAAGTAATAATAATACTAAAAAATTTGTATAAAGCACATTTAAAAGCAGCTTCTTATAAAAACACAGAGAGATTTTTTTTAGCCAGAACTTCAATAAAATTTAATTGAAAATTTTATTAAATAAACTAATGATAAACTCTGTCGTTTCCGTTTGATGTGTCATTATAAAGAAACAAGCAAATCCCCTATGAGTCACTGACCCCACTTTAAAATATATATTTTTACTGATGCTCACAATACAGAATCAGTTTACCATTATGACCTTATACTGAGGTGTGGCCACTAATGGTGCTTTTCCATTGCATAGTACCCCACGGTTTGCGTCGGGTCAGCTTACTTTTGGGAGCTTTTCCACTAGGTGCAGTATAGTGCTGCACAATTAATCGCATCGCAGTCGCGATGTCAGCCTGTGCGATTATATGACAGCAAAATGTTGCAATATTAAATAAATAAATGTGTGGACTTGTTAACACAAACTTTCAGATAACAGTTTGAAGATTTTCCTTGCTGTTTAAAAAATGAAAGAAAAACGAACAAAAAAGGCAGTGCACGTGTGGCATGCACGTGTGTGGTGTGCGTCGTCACTTATACCAGAGCGAAGATGGATGCAGAGGAGGTTGACAGTGATCTGGTAGCTTATAAAAAAAACTCTGTCTGTTGTATGGCGGTATTTTGGATTTAGGATTACTGACACTGAGCAGTTGCTACATCACGTGGCAATACGAAAACATTTCTAGTTTTACAAATACACATTTTAGCTAAACTGTGTGTGGATTTTCCTTAAAACCCATCAAGTTGACTCATGATACCATTTAGTATAATCGCAATCGCACATCGCAATATTAGCATCAATAACCGCAATGGGAAAATTACCCAAATCGTGCAGCCCTAGTGCAGTACATAGTACCCGATACATTAGTACCACCTCGTTTGGGGTTCCAAGAGACCTGAGCTGATACCAAAACGTGACGCGAAAACACTGTAGATCACTGATTGGTCGGAGAGAATCGTAACTACCAGCGTCATCGCTATAATGTAATAGATTAGCTTTACCTACATGCTAGCTCGCGTTGTCTCGAGTAAACATGTTGTCATCTGTGCTTTGCTGTAAGTTCCCAAACTCCCTTTTTGCGTTGAAAAACATCCACAGATTGAGAATCAGGAACACAATACCAGTGTTTTTACTTTTGGGAGCTTTTCCACTGGGTGCAGTAAGTAGTACCAGATACTTTTTAGTACCACCTCGGTCGGGGTTCCAAGTGACCCAAGCTGATACCAAAACGTGACGCAAAAACACTGTAGATCACTGATTGGTCTGAGAGAATCATCACTATCAGCGTCATCGCTATAATATTAAAGATTAGCTTTACCTTCATGCTAGCGTGCGCTGTCTTGAGTAAACATGTTGTCATCTGTGCTTTGCCGTAAGTTCCCAAACTCCCTTTTTGTGGCGGAAAACATCCACAGGTTGAGAATCAGGAACACAATACCAGTTTTTTTTCCAGACTTGCAGTTTGTGGCCGCACATTCGCGATGCGCATGTCCGCATATATGCTTAAATGCAACTTAAATGAGGCTCAGCGGAGCGCGTCGACTGACACAACAAGTGTTTGTTTAGAAACTGTCATGTGAGACGGAGGTAGTGAAAAACGTGATGTGCAAACATCTATTTTGGGGGTCAATTTTAATTTTGTGGCGACTGAGAAGTAAATAAATGTATGGGAATGGACAACAACGCTCTCACTTGTATGATGCCACAGCAGCAGGCAGTGCAAATATTACGACACGTCTATAATCCCTCCCACTCCGAAGTGATACTAAACTTGGTGGAAAAGCTAACCAAGCCAAAGTGAGTTAAGCTGACCCGACTTAAACCGTGGGGTACTGTGCAATCATAATTAAAGGTAAATTGCTATTTGTATGTTTGTCTTGCCACATAACATCATCTACTTCCTGTTTGTTTGCCTTGAGTGTCAATCAGTTCTCTGGTCTGTCTCTCTTATGTCTGTGCAGTTTGTCCTGACTGAAATGTATTACGATGGTTTCCACCGCTCCTTTTGTGACGATGACGACGATCTTGATATCATTCAAGAAAGTGACTCAATCTTTGCTTTTGAAACTCCTGAGACTTTTAGATTAGAAAACATTCGCTCTAAACGAGGTACTTTTCATATATATTGCACTTTTGTTTAGAGAAATCGGTTCTTTAAATTATATCAAAAAAGCTGAAACAAAAAAACCATTATATATAAATGGAGCTAAAGTGCTTTGTCTCTAAAAAAAAATGTCAGTAATCGAACGTGATAATCTGCAGCAATGTTTTTCTAAACTATTTCCAGGGAGCCTCCTTGCAAACCTCAATCAGAACAATTTAAAATATGGAGCAGAGAACACCCGAACGCCGTCTTTCATGCAGGGTGAAATGAATCCAGCATCACCCAACAAAAACAGTGGAAGTGAGAAAATGATTCTGCTGGTCTGTAACCGAGCCTGCACTGGACATCAAGGACGGAGGTGAAAATAGCAGCCAAAAACATTAAAGTCATATTAACACAGAAGTTTCATTTAAATTGAGAAAAGTAAATTGTATTTTTTTATTGTGTTTGTTAGTTGTTGATCTGTCTTATGGTTTCTAGAGAAATAACCTGTAAGACAGTAATACATCAATCAATAAAGTAGTGCTCTCGTTCAGGTTCGGACTGCCTTTTGTACTGTATTTGGAGCGCACTGTGACTTGGGATTTGTTGCAAAAAGAAATTCTGGAGAAAATGCGTCATCTGCTAAGGCCAGGAGTTTACATTCAGGTCAGTCATGCGATTTAATTAAACCCAATTTGTGCTTGTACTGTATGCAAGTAATGCTATAATGGTACGATCAATAAGGTATTAATAAATATGACTTTTATTAAATTTATTTGGTCACATTATACTAACTTGAGTACTTAAGCCTGATTGTAATAAAGTTGACTGATGACTTCAGGTGGGACCCTTTAGTCTGCGTGTGGTCGGTGTGGTTGGAATCACCTATCTGTTACCACAGGAAGATCAACCACTATGTCACCCCACTGTGGAAAGGTTTGTCCTGCATGAATATTCTATTCACAGCACATTGTGGGATTGTATGCAAATCAATTTCAATTGTCCTGATTTACACAACATTTGGGAAAGTTTTTGGTTTGGCTATTTGTTTACATGACAACAGCGGTTTCGAGTCCATGTGATTACGAAAACGTGAATCTGTGATAACGGTTGCATTAGTTTAGTCTATAGGCGGGTGA
This sequence comes from Misgurnus anguillicaudatus, assembly GCF_027580225.2. NCBI lineage: Eukaryota > Metazoa > Chordata > Actinopteri > Cypriniformes > Cobitidae > Misgurnus > Misgurnus anguillicaudatus. The sequence goes on from NC_073355.2 coordinate 16,082,689, forward strand.
TTCTCACGAAAACTTGGTTTTAAAAATGTCAAGCATGAAAATGTAAAAATTACTTAAATTAACTTTTTTTCCCACTAGACATTTAAAAACAAAGTCTGGAGTAAATGGGAACATTAATTTAAAAACTTTTACTTATCATTTAACACTTTTTGTAACATAATTTAAAAAATTTGTCCTAAAAAATCTCATTACCGCAACAGTCAGAAAACATCAACACTCACTGACATATTTTCAAAATGACATGACAAACCTGAAAGAACATAATTTGGAGATTCTGCACATGCATTTAAAATCAAAGTATTATGCTTCTATTAATTAAATTAACATTTAATAAGCATCTGTTGCGGTAATGATAATCAAAATGTCGTGTAAGCATTCTGACAAGACAATAAATTAACTGTAAAAAATGATCTTACCTGGTAGCCATCTTGAAGTAACTGCTCCATGTGCTTGGTCACTCAAAATCAAACTTTATTAAAATTCTGTATGTGTGCTTAAACTGTTATCAAAAAGTGTTGCGGAGGATGAGAACATCAGGCATGGACACATCATTTTCCTAATTTTTCTTCATTATTATTATACATGAATATTCAGTAAATATTTTTTCTGTCATCTAAAGTAGTCTAGCAAAACATCCATTTATTTTTTTTCTTAATATTTTTGTGTTAATTTGATTAAATTACAACATAACCTTGTTCAAACACAGCCGGACACATTGCGGTAATGAGAATTTCAGCAGAAAATGAGATAAAACTTACAATTATAAATTCTTATGTTGAAATCACACATTGTGCAAGGTAGAACACAGTATTGTGTTAATTCTGATGCTTTTTAATGTTACTATATTACACATTTTAAAGCTAAAATCATTAGTGGCGTGGTGTTTCAATGGTTTCGTGAGAATCACCCAGGCATGTGTGAGTATAACCAAAACAACAATGGCAGCTAATAGGACTGTGTTCATGCTACTCAAGACTACTAATGTGGCATTCACACCAGATGCGGAAGAGGCGGCAGGCGAGAGTGATTTACATGTTAAGTCAATGCAAAGACGTGAATAGGGATCCTGCAGCGCGCATGCGTATTGAGCGTAGCCGCGGGAAACGCGCGAGTGGAAAAATCTGAACTTTAGTGGATATTTGCATTGCGTTAACCAAGTAGGAGCTTGCTCTAGTAGTGACGTGATTACAGGGAGCGAGCGAAGACACAGAAGCACTCCCATGACATGAATTTCCAAGTGAATGTCCCGAGTGACTATAATTTCACGGGTGAATGAAGCAAGTACACTCAAAATGTTCAATCGTCCAACAACGCGCAAATAGCACGCTTTTGCCGCCACTTCCACGTCTGATGTGAATGCCACATAATGCTTTTCCTCTAAAGTTTGGCGCTTTATAGTTCAGGGTCACTTGTAGTAAAACATGCGTCATCGTCCATCTAAACGATAAAAAGTTCATAACTGTTAAAACACAAAGAGAATCGATGCATCGTGTGCTCAGCACAAAGTGAATTGCATCCATCCAACAGCTTACTGAGACTTTATAAAATCAGATTTTTAAAATAGCCTACAGTTATCTTGTGTGTGCGTGTGTGAATGACGCGTTTCATCCTTCCGCTTCACCAGTTTATTATTAACTCAGTTTGCGAGTAAGTTACAGTGTTTCTGTGATCTTAAATATCTTTACATGTGCGTTTATTCCTTCACATGAAGGTATTGAGTGCATTAAAAGACTTTAAATACAGTGCATAAAACGTTTATGGTGATTTTATAAAATGTTGTCCTTTTAATAGCTTGTCAGTAACAACCACGCTAATGCACATATCGGAATTGGATTAGGTCATGTTGTCGGTCCTCGATCCGATGTCCGATCCAGCCAAAAAAGCCCGGATCGGCCCTGATACCAATCCAGCATATCAGATCTGGACATCCCTCATGCTGTATATATAACTTTAGTATAAGTATAAATTGGGCTTTAGAAGAAGTTTCATTTAGAGATGCACTCAAGAGAAGTCCACAAGCTATGTTTAAATAACTTTCTTAGTAGTTCCTTAAAATTAGGTTTATATAACACTGTGCAATTTAATATCAAAAAGGCTTTCAAATTGGGCGGCATGTTCTGTTTTTTGAAGAGCATGATTTGAGCTTTATAGCAGGTCAAGCTGTCCTGCCCGTCCTCAGTCATACGGTAAGCAGAAAGTTGAGAAGCTTTTCACACCGGTCCTTGCCGCAAACAGATATTTTAGAGCAGTGAAAGTCAAGAGGGAAATTGAGTCCGGTGATTTTGCTGGTATTGTAGTGCACTCTGACTTGAGGTGTTTGGCTTCTACAGGTACTCGAGCTGCAGTGCTAGTGGTCATTTTTTTAGTTGACTGCTTGAAGAAATACTTCGACAGAAATGCTACAGCAGCAACCATTTGTTTATTTTGCTAAATCAAAATTGTGGTTGTCATGATAATAAGCAACAAATCTTTGGTTGATTATGTAATCTGTGCCAGTTTTAATCATAATTGTACACATGTTTTCGTAATTGACCTCAAATCAAATTAAGCATCTTGGCAAACATGTATGTCTTCAAATTCTTGTTTGCAGAGCATATAAATCCTGTGGGCCTGGAGGACCTCCACATGTTAAGATTGTAGTGGAGTGGGACAAAGAGACCAAGGAATAGTAAGTGAAATTGAAACACAATTCCTATTGGTTTGCTATTCTATACAGTGGTTTTAAAACATAATTGGACAGGTAAGTATACATTTTTTTTTAGCAAAAAATGTTTTTTTATATTAAACTAAATTAAATTTATTAAATTTGCATGAACTTTTTAAAGTAAAATTAAGTAAATTAAGTGAAATTTACATTTTTTAAGCAAAAAATCTCACAAAAAGTAAAGAGTTGGACGATTTCTAGTCATTAGGCATATTCTATATCAGTGGTCTCCAACATGGTTGCCCGCACAGAGTCCGTGAGTTGCCCACCAAAGCACATTCTGTCAAAAGCCTCAATTTTAATATTTATTTATTACACATTTTTTATATTAGCTTGGTTTCTTTAATGAAAACACTGAAAAAAAACCTTGTAAAATTTACTTTAAAAAATCCTCGTAACAATTTGCATGAACTTTTTTAAGTAAAATTTACTGCTTTTTAAAGTACAACTTACCTACTAAAATCAAATAAAATCTACTTAAGAATGCATGAAAAACATATGTTAAATAGTTAAGTAAATGTTACTTTATTATTATTTTTAGAATTTAGATTTATTTTAATCGTCTAGGTAAAGTCTTTTTTTTTTAAAGAAATTGAAGCATTGCTGTCCTAAAAAAATTAAAGAAATCGAATTTACTGATTGTTATTTTCTTTAACATAGTTCTATGGACTTATTTTTAGTGTTATAAATGGCATTATAACACAAAATTCATGACTGACTATAAGTCAGTCATTGAATAAACTTGATTCTGAACAGAAACGCACACAAACTGCGTTTTTGATATGCATTGTCAGCACTTTGGAGAGAAATACAATATAATGTTCCGAACAGGGTTCATGTAAAGAAACACTGATTACCTGAACAGTGACTTAATAAAATTATCATTTACAACAAAAAATATCAATAATATAAGAGCTTAAACCTTTGACATTTTACTAACAAATATTTAAGTAGTTAATAAAGCTTAAAAAATAAATATTCAGGTGCAAAGGATTGTGGGTATCCCTTACAACCTGTGCAAATAAATGTAAGTAATTTAATTTTACTTGAATTTGTTTTGTTTAATGGATTTAATATTCTTAAAGATTTTTTACTTGAATCTGCTAAAGTTTTTGATTAAAATGTACTTAATTATTTTAGGACTATGTGCAGTGACTATAAAACAGTTAAATCATACAAGAAAATATCTAATATCTAAAACTTACTATACCCACACAGTTCATTTTCTACATGAATTAATTGTGTATTTATCATAATTTTACTTAGGAAAATGAATAAAAGAATAAAACGAGAATATTATGTAATATGTCAGTATAATACATGTTCGAGAAAATCCCACAGGAACAGAATAATTGTTGATGTGACAGTGGTTGCCAGCAGATGTGCCCGACTGCTCTGTTGAGGGATTTGTGACTAATGCGTGTTGTATTTTTTTCCCCTGCAGTCTGTTTGGACACACTGAGGAAGAGTACATCCCTGATGCTGAAAGTGTGTATATGCACAGAGAGCAACACCATCAGCCGCAGGCCTGTACCCTCGCTCAATGTTTCCAACTCTACACCAAAGAGGAACAGGTAACCATCATCTACCTCCTCATCTGTTGTCACATCATATTTCTTTATTCTTTCATTTCAATTTTTCAAGAGCTGCTTTAGTAGACACAAATGTCAAGGTTGCTGTATTTCTGCTGTCTGTGCCTTTTTTAAAATTGCTAGTTCTTTGCAAACACATCCTTAACCCTGGAAAGGCTCCACACAGGGTATAAATATACACTGTGGTTAGCCGGAACTGGCCTCGGTCAGTTAAAGCGGGGTTTGGAGTCGTGCTTTATGGAAAATTAAGAGACATCCAGATTTGTAAATCTCTTGAGACTGATTTTCTGTATATGTTCCAGTTGGCTCCAGATGATGCCTGGCGCTGCCCCCACTGCAGGCAACTGCAACAGGGTCGGATTAAACTCAGCTTGTGGACCTTGCCCGACGTTCTCATACTGCACCTAAAGAGGTTTAGACAGGTACAGCTAGGACACTAAACCTGCCCAAATAGTGTTTTTTTTTCATGAGGTGGTAGAGTGGCTAAGACATGAACTGAAGATTGCCATTTAAATCTGCACATAAAGTTCTGCCCACCTGTGATTGGATGGGTTAGAATGTTACTACCAAATATAAGTGGTAGGGATTTAATTATTGAGTCATTTTCTCGATTCTTGATGATTTGTGTGCATCAATCTTAAATTAGATTTTTTTAAAACATGAATTTTTTGTTTAAATTATTAATTAATTAATTTAAATTGTGATTCAATAAAGTATTTAAAAGGATATAAAAATTTAATTAGTTCAGAGTCCTTTTAATGACACTGGTGCAGGTAATTATGTAATTTTTTTCTGACTTGCGACCGTACATAGTTTGCATGTGTACAGTACATTGTTTACATATACATTTCAAAGGTTCACACTAATTGAAATGTTTTAGTTTTGTTCACACTAATTGAATATGATATTAGTTTAATAGTTTTTTAACATTGTTAACTATTTTAACATTGATCGAAAAATATAGATATTTAGAACAAAAAATCATTTATAATATACAGTTTTGGTATTCAGCCGCGTGTCCAAGATTTAGCCGAATCTACACTCACCTAAAGGATTATTAGGAACACCTGTTCAATTTCTCATTATGCAATGGTGTGGGGGATGTTTTCTTGGCACACTTTAGGCCCCTTAGTGCCAACTGGGCATCATTTAAATGCCACGGCCTACCTGAGCATTGTTTCTGACCATGTACCCATCCTCTGATGGCTACTTTCAGCAGGATAATGCACCATGTCACAAAGCTTGAATCATTTCAAACTGGTTTCTTGAACAAGTCAATGAATTCACCGTACTAAAATGGCCCCCACAGTCACCAGATCTCAACCCAATAGAGCATCTTTGTGATGTGGTGGAACAGGAGCTTTGTGCCCTGGATGTGCATCCCACAAATCTCCATCAACTGCAAGATGCTATCCTATCAATATGGGCCAGCATTTTTTAAAGAATGCTTTCAGCACCTTGTTGAATCAATGCCACATAGAATTAAAGCAGTTCTGAAGGCGAAACAGAGTCAAATACAGTGTTAGTATGGTGTTCCTAATAATCCTTTAGGTGAGTGTAGATTTTTAAGTTTTGGCGCATCACTAGTTATCACAATAATAACACTTTGGGAATAGTTTGTCATTTGTTTGTCGTCTTTTTACATTCAAAGGCAAGTCCCTTTGAATGTTAGTAAATGTATTCATTGAAATTAAATGTACCGTGTTTTCGGGACTATAAGTAGCTCCGGAGTATAAGTCACATCAGTCAAAAATGCGCTTTGAAGAGTAAAAAACATATCTAAGCACTGGACTATACATTGTGTTTATGTAGAAAATGATTTTACAAAATCCAAGCCCACAAACAGACAATTGATCTGGAAAGGCAAGTTATTCAACTAAACAATAGCACACAGAACATGCAGGCTGAATAGGTGTCCGTACATGTTAACGTAACATTACCATTCATTCACCGAACACAATAGCACACAGAACATACATGGGAGGCTGAATGGGCTAAATTAACACGACAAGCCAAATCAAGTTCAAAAAGGTCCCGAAGTCATTCCATATCACTGAATCCATTGAATTACATAAATACAGGAGAAGCATAGATTGGATACTCGCGACTGTATACGGTAAAGGTTTCTCTTGGTTCATATGAATTAATTTTGACATATAAGTTGCACCTGACTAGAAGTTGCAGGACCAGCTAAACTATGAAAAAATAAGGTGTATCAAATAGATAATTTATTTTGATTTTTAATCGAATTTAATCATGAATCAAATTGAATCGAATCGTTGTGTCATTTCGAAACAAATTAAAAAATGAATTAATCGTTGATCAAATTGATTCCCTATCTACCAAAAGATTCATCTTCGCTGGTATTGATTTTTTTCGAGTATCTTCTTACTACCTGCTACCATGGCTTATGTTTTCTAGGATGCGGACAGGAGGGTGAAGATGCAAAACATGGTACGATTTCCTTTGATTGGCATGGACATGGCACCACATGTGGTGAAGAGAAGCCAAAGTAGTTGGAGCCTACCTTCCCACTGGTCACCATGGAGGCGACCTTATGGACTTGGCCGCAATCCGGACGACTATCTTTATGACCTGTATGCTGTGTGTAATCATCATGGCAACATGCATGGAGGACATTACACGGGTACCACTAGGAGCTGCAATGCTAGAATTTAGTTCAAAATGGTTTTCTGTGGCCATTTGTTTGTTAAATTTGATAACATTGTGATTCATATCATTTACTTTAACAGCTTACTGTAAGAACTCCATTGATGGACAGTGGTATTGCTTTGATGACAGTGAAGTTCAGCCTGTAGCTGATGAGGATGTCTGCCAGCAGACCGCATACATTTTGTTCTATCAAAGGAGGACAACTATTCCCTCCTGGTCAGCAAACAGCTCGGTTGCAGGTGATTCTAGTTCCTTATTAGGTTTTGGGTCGACACATTTGCAAACTCTTTTTCGGACCTAATGAAATCAAAATGGATTTGAAAGGATTCTGGATGTCTGCTAGCTTTAAGGCCAGTGTGAGAAAATTAACTTTTGGAAGGGGTTTAATTTAAAATGTCAAGCCTTTCTTTTCTGGGAAGGTTAACCAAAAATATTGATGACTTGTCTTTCACCCTAGGACATATGCAAATTTAAGTCTAATAAAATGCTTTATAGCTTAAGAATGTCCCTGTCCCTATTAGCACCTACCACAACTGTAATTTAAATGTTATTGTTTAAAAAATACAGAGCTCTTTAATATGCCCAATTGATTGGTGGTTCTTGATTCTTTGCACTGTTGTGTAATAAAATGTATGTAAAGCTTTGTTATAGTTTACACTGTAATTGTCAGGCTCCACCAGCTCATCTTTATGCGAACACTGGGTTAACCGGCTCCCAGGCAGCAAGCCCCCCAGTCTGGCCTCAGGAGCCTCCTCTAGACGTACATCCTTGATCTCCTTGGCCGAGTCTGGGGAGTTTCCTGGTGATCGCAGTGAAGACGATGGTGAGGAACGTTGTTACGTCTCCTAATCCTGACTTAGATGTTTATGTTTTCCAGTTTCTTTATTATGTAAATCTGTAGAAGCTAATTAGTACTATTAGTATTTTGCCTTCATCTTCTTTGTGTCTTCTTATTCTGTGTATTGTGCCAGTGTTTTACTCTTGCCTTTCTTTTATTGTCTTCTCTCTCTCTTGTAGCTTTAGCGCTTACTAACACAGGATCTCCCGCCTTGCTCAGTTAAGACAAAACTGCATGCCAATGCTCTTTTCATTCAGTTTGACATCAACACATTAGGGTAAAAATCTTAATCCTTTCTTTTTAGGAGGATTCTCAACGCGGCCCTTCGTGAGGAGCATTCAACGTCAGAGCTTGTCCTCCAGATCTTCAGTTACCAGCCCTCTGGCCTTCAGTGAAAATGGGATGAAACCTTCCTGGTCTTTGTCAACAAAACTACAGATAAGATCCAACTCACCCTCACGATTCTCTTTGGACTCCCGCTCTTCTCCTCCTTTAGAAAGGATTGGAGAGACTTGTGATGACAAGGTGTCCACATCTTGCTTTGGCAACTACAGCAGACATGAACGCCAACCCAGCAGTAAGGCTCCTCTGGCCATGATGGAGGGTAACGGAAGCGATGACAGCAATGGGAAACGGATCCTGGATGAGGCCTATTGCCGAGCTCCGGTACAGGCTGACAAAAAGAGCTCTAAAGGTGAGCCTGTTGACAACAACAACCAGATTAATGCTGTGGATCAGAACACGCTTGGAGCGCTCTCTAAAGAGCAGAAGCAAAAGATCTCTGGATCGGTTCAGAAAGCAGAAGGATCCGGCAGCAAAAAGAGCTCCACCAAGACTAAGGGTGACCAAGAGAAGTCTGTTAAGAAGCGCCAAAGCATTTCGTCTATTACAAAGTCTCCATCTTCACAAGTGTCTTCCAGCCCTCAAACAAAGGGCACCAGATCGACTAGTCTCAAAGAAAAGAGCGATTCTCCCAAGAGTACAAAGGGTACACCTTCTGGAACGCCCTCTAGAAGGAAAGAGTCACTGGCACAAGTGTCTCCAGTGTCAGGAGGGATAAAAGGGAAGACGCCTCTCACTTCCACTCCACAATCCTCTGCCTCTCCGTCACCCACATCCAAGAAAAGCTCCTCAGTGGCTGAGAGAAGCTCAATCTCTGGCAAGAAAAAGCTGGTGGAGAGAGGCTCCAGCAAGGATTTGGCACACACCAGTCCCCTAGCAGAGAAGTCCAGAGCCAGTGCCACCCCACGGACATCCCAGCCTAGAAGTACAGAGGGAAGCCGTCCAGAGAGGAGGCCGGTTAGAAGCTCCAGCAGTAGTTCCTCAGTCACCAGCCTGCGCTCCCCAAGCGTCTCCTCAAGAGACCTCCATCGCTGCAGCAAGTCAGAGGACAAGGGACTCTCGTTTTTCAAAAGCGCACTTAGGCAGAAAGAGACCCGCCGGTCTGCCGACCTGGGCAAGGCCTCAATTCTTGCCAAGAAGGCTGCTGAGAGGACAGCCAGATCCAACAGCCAGCATAAACTCAATAGTGCCGAAGACGGGGAAGGTTCGGGAAACTCCTCCAAGCAGGTCTCTCCAGAGTCACGTGCCACCGAGGAGAAAGAGTCCTCCAAAACATCGACCCCTGTCAAACGCTCCCTTTTACCAGTAGGCAAGTCGAAGTCTTCCAATTCCGAGACTAGTCTTCAGTCTCCTATCAATGGGAAGAAGCCACTTGAAAAGGTGGCATCCTCTAGAAAGCTTTCTTCCAGCATGCAATCCTCTGCACGGCCAACAAAGACGCCTCAATGATTTTTTAATAGCAGTTTCATTATTTTCTGTAATGCAGCTATTTTTTGATGTGCCTAAGAAGAATATAAAGTATATAGTATATACCTGTATTTTACTTTTCTCAAAGAAAATATGTAAATTATCAGAAGCGCCTTTCTATCCTGCCATGGAACCAAATCGTTGCCTCTGGCAAGGTATGGTATATGAATCTACTACTGTTTATGACTCTGAATAGGAATGTTTTAACTTAGCACTTTGTACATATTTTCTCCCTCAAATAACTCTAATAGGTGACATGTAAAATACTTTATAACTTATTTTTTTTCTTTCTTTAGACTAGTCACTTGTAATGAAATTCAAATCTTGTGATACAGTATATTCCTTGGAGCACCGTACCAGCGTGCTCCACTTCTACACTTGGTGCTATTTAAAGTCCGGTGGTCCCCTGGCACTGATACAGTGTAAGATTAGGAAGAGTTACGTCATGCAGAATTTGAAACTGTAGACCTACTGGGGTTCAGCAGTGAACAATCTTATCGGTACCTCTCAACGCCTGCTTTCGAATCCCAACTATTTCTTTTTGTAGTAGAGAGTAGCTACAAGTGTTCAAGTAGCATTACTGCCCTTAGAAATGTGCGCAACAATGCTAACGAAGTTGATCTTTCGAATAGTAAATTAGTGGAGGACAATCTTAAAGCTCAGTCTGTTTATTCCAGAGATCTTAACCGAGGAAGTGTAGGCCCTGCATGATTACTCAGTTTTTTTTAAGGGGGTTTATAATGAAAATTTAAGAGATACATGGTCACACTTGAACCATTTTATGTTCGCCAAATCCAATGCCAACTTATAGGCGTAGTTTTAATTTTGCTGGCTTTGATCCCTTGTGCGAGTATCTCCATATTTATCTGTGGACAACCAGTGCAATAGTTTTCAACACTTTATAGCAGAAAAGATAAAGACTATTGGAGAAACGTAACCCTAATGTCATTTTATTTGGAAAACTAACGATTTTAAAAATTAATACTGTGCATATGCAATATTAATGGACTACATTTAATCAAGGTATCACAACCAAATTTTCAGAAATGTCATCATTTGCCTCACATTCATTTTTAATTAGCTGTTTTTTTTGTGTGATTAGCGCTTAATTTACAGCCCGTTATTGTAAGCTACTCCACACAGAGATCTTTACTTCGTGTACTTCTTAGTGGCACAGACGCCTTAAAATATTTCCCTTCTCCAGTAAGCCGAAACAAGTTCATCCGGCTCAAAATGTTATTCGTGATAGTAGAAATGTAAGTCATGAGGATTTTGTGACATCTGCATAATGGTGTCATTACATCAGCTACTATTCAGCTCACTGCCTTGTAATTAAATCATTAATCCAAGCAGTGCTGATGCCACTGTTGAACCCATCTCTTTGTAAGGCTGCCTTTTGGTCTCCAAAACGCACCCTTATCTTTCGAAACACTTTATACTAAAAACAAATACTTTAGCAGTCAACATGCTAATATGTAGCAACCATGTTTTTATTTTGCGACAGGCCCATATTGTGTGTGTACACTGAAAAAGTGTTTGTAAAAAAGCAGTATTGCATGATAAAACTGACGCATGCACTTAACTATGCAAGTGACCGTTGCTAAACAAAACTATGTCTGCTTTTTTAAGTACACCAGAGAGCATGAATCCTTTCCTTTATTGCTTTTTGCACAATTTTTTAATTTCTTAAATAATGTAATATAAGTACATAAATTATTAGCTTTATATGGCTGATCCAAGTATATCATTCGGCGTTGTATTCTCCACTTCATTGCCGTTTTCTTTTATTATTAATGCTATTATTACTTTAACTCATAAGGTGTCTAAGGGTATGACCTTTCTTTCTCCACGTGTTTAAGTTTTATATTTTTATACTTCGATTCGCATTTTGCTGGTCATGCTGTCAAATGTAGTATGTAAGTTCATATATGTTACTCGTGTTTATTACCTGCAGTACTGACATGCTCAACACTAATTCCCGTCATTCCACGTCTTAAGTTGTGAAGTTGCTGGACCATGGCACATATGGTTTAAGCCATATGCTAGATGTGTACGGAGAGTGCTGTTACTTCTCTAAGTCTTATTGCATATAGGATATATTAAATTGCTGATGGCTGGCTCAGACGCCTAATATGAGAAGCTTTGTATAGGACAGATTATTTTATCATTATAATAAAGACTTGCGGTATGATATGCGTGCCCTTGGTTTACACACTGGACTTGAATGAATTATCTTTGTACCAGAGCAGTTTTCGCGTACTGTTCACAAACTGGTACCCACTTGATGGGCTGATAACTGGACTGCCATTTTATTATATTTACAGTCTGGGTCGACCAAAAGAGGAAAATAATATTTGGTTTGAGCAAAAACCACGTAAATGTTTGGTTGCATGAGACTGCGTCAAATGCTTTAATTTATTTGTACGTTTTATGTGTGTATGCACTTTTTTATTTTGAATTACTTTTTTATCGTTTCGAAGAATGCATTTGATTTGTATTCATGACATTGTCTCCCCAATGTAAGTTGGAGATTGAATTATAATTAAAATATGGACTTGTATTAAAGAGTGTGATTTATTTCATTTTATTGGCCTGGGTTTAAGCTTTTCTTTTTGAGCACATGATTGGGAAACTGGGAAGAGGAAACAAAAAGAAAGTCTGTATTATTCAATGATGACCACTAGATGGCGCTTTTCTCCTTTCTTTATTTCAGTAATATGCAGCAAAATCTCAAGCACAACATGTGATACGAGTACCAAAATCACCTTGGCCTCCTCAGAACTCTGTGCGTCTCTTTCTCTGTCTACTTTTTATTTTATCGATCCAGTGAATTGTACAAAATTGTGTCAGACAATTTATTTTATTTCTTGTGTGTATGCTGCTTGTTCTCCTTTTCCATTTATTTTCACAGGACGTACAGTTGCTGATGCAATATTTCTTAAGCTTAGTTGAACTTCATGCAACTGAGGCAAAGCAGTGACCATCAATGGGAGGGCAGATGTCCAGTTGGACAGGGCGTTTGATTTGGTATGGATGCTATTGGTTGTCGCAGCTTAGGGTTAGCTGCTCATTTGCATACACTGCACTTTACTTAACTTTGTTGCATTGTTAATGGCCCCTAATGGTCACTCATGTCATCAAAATTTACAGCGCTCTTTTACAATGAATGACTTGTGGTTGCTTTTTTGCTGCAAAAAGGCATCACCCAGACAGGAGCTTTAGTTTTGGATGCTTGTGTGTGTGATGTTCTCTCCATCCAGTGAAATCACGGTATGCACCCCATTACTGATTTTAGCAATTTTGTGAATTTCTCACTCAGACATAATATTGGGGACTAAGCATCACTAAGACTAAAATCCTAATATTGCCATTTTTTATGGTTTTATGCTAGGGTGACCATATGTGCCATTCTTCCCGGATGCGTCCTGGCCAGGATTTCGGATGCATCTTCCGGAAGTCATATTTGTCGACCACATAAGTCATTGAGGTTTATCATTTCAGGTTCTATTTCAGAAAAGCAACCATTTTAAGGTAAGAATGAAACTACGATTGTATGTTTTTAACTGAAATGTGAGAACTTTGATGACGTGTGCGGTCGACAAATACAACTTCCAGAAGACGCGTCCGGGAAGAAAGGCATGTATGGTCACCCTATTTTATGCAGGGCAGGTGCATTTGGAAATTTGCAATCTCTGTAATCCACAAGCGCCTGTGCTGCCCCGCTTGAATAGTGGCCAGAATGTTTGTGCATTGCAGAGAAAACGAGGCTATTATTTCATTTGAGGCCTCAGTATACACGTTAACCCTAACAAAGATTTTTGAGGGTTTAACCTCAGGGGACAGCTGGAATATTATTGTTTGCTTTTAGCTTAACTTGACTCAGTTTTTACGGCGCTCAGCAGAGGTGAAAGCTGTCTCTAAGCAAACTGCACTGCCAAAGTGTTTGGAGGCACCAGCAGACTTAATACATTATTGCATTTCAAACATCATCTCTTTTCAATTTGGGTTTGGCTTTTTAAATACAGCTTCATCTGCATCTCTCCTTTCCCCCTTCTTCGTTATTCTGACAGCCTTTTGTGTTAGTGAACAGTCTTGTTTTTTTTGTGTGTGTTATCATTAGCAGCTATTTTTGAGGACTGGCGTGCCCTGAGTGTTAAATGCTGTATATTTAGCATGCGATATTAATTTACTCGGCCTAGCGGAGGCTCATCTAAAATGTTGCTTATACAGTTTAATCCATAAACGTGACTCTGGGCCACAAAGAAACAGACATAAGTAGCACGGGTATATTTGTAGCAATAATAACCAACAATACATTGAGTCAAAATGGTTTTTATGGCAAAAAATGATTAGGATATTAAGTAAAGATCATGTTTTATGAACAATATTTTAAATTTCCTACCATAAATAAATAAAAAATTATCATTAGTATTATTACAACTTCATTTGAACAATTTTAAAGGCGATTTTCACAATTTTTAGATTTTTTTTGCACCCTCAGATTTTCAAATAGTTGTATCTTGGCCAAATATTGTCCTATTCTAACAAACAATACATCATTGAAAAGCTTTCAGATGATGATATATTTATAATTTTTTAGAAATATATATTAGAAAATATTTATTTAGCTTTCAGATGATGACGTGACATAATTTTTTTGTGTCCGTATGGATAAATTAAATGTAAAAGGGTTAAAATGTCAAAATGAATTTGCAGATTACTTGCATACATTTTCTTTTTTGAGGACCAAGTCTAAAATGTCTGGTTTTATTTCATTTTGAAAGAATACTTGGGATTATTGCAAAAATATCAATGTGGTGTAACCGGTCTGTGTCAATTGGTGTAACTAGTATTTAATTTTATTTTTAAATATATTCATAAGAAAATGTGGAATAAAATCGAATCATCTAGTTTAGTGTAATATGATTTTTACATCATTTCTCAAAGATTATTTAGAAAACAGAGCTGTTTTCAGCATATGTCAGGACAAATATTACAAAAACGCATTAAAATTTACATTTAGAAGAAATAACTTATAAAATGATATTTACATTTTTTTAAATGTATTTTTTTGATGATGATTAAGGGGGTTGCACACCGGACGCACCGCGCCTTCTAAAAAATCGAACAGATTGTTTTCTATGAGTATACGCACACCGGCACCGACAGGGGGCTCCTGTCCGCGGCGCCCAACTTTGACTTGGGAAGTTGCTCAAATCCCTGCCGCGCCACTCACATAGTTTAACATCATATTTGTCCTAAATCGTTAACGATTAACATTGGCTGCTAAAGTATATTTTGATACCTCCGAGTTGTCCTAGACCCGATGCTGAGCTGTGCGTCCGTTGTGCGACCCCCTTTAGACTTACATGCCATCAATGTGGATAAAATATTTAATATTTCTTATTTTTTGGCACAATTGGCGGTTACACCATTTGACATTTTCTGGTCCATTCAGCACTGAAGAAAAATGTTTCATTCAATTTACTCAAATTTTTTAAAGGTAAGTGGTCACAATCAATTTATTTCAGCAACATTTAAACAACAACAAAAAAATTAGAAATACAACACAAAACAAAAAACTTTTGTTTAAATGTAGCTTAAATAAATTGATTGCGACCACTTACCTTAAAAAATTGAGTAAATTGAATGAATATTTTTTTTGGTGAGTCTTAACTTTCATAAAAATGGTGCAAATATATTTGTTTATTGCATAAAATTAACGTAAATACACTGTGCATTAAAAATAATCCTGAAGCATGCTTTTAAAACAAGTAAAAAAAAATATTTGTCATCTTGCCAAACCGTTTTTGTCACTGACCCGTATAAATTGTTTTGTGGTCCATGGTCACAAGTGATTTACAGAATGAACATGCCTCATTATTAAAATGTCTATTCCTGGTGTTATTTTATGTTGCTGTCAAGCTAATAGTTTTAATCTGTTTTTACAAAGGTTTCAAAGACCACATGATGTTGTAAAGTTTTCACCAAAAAAACAAAAAAACAATGTGTGCTAAACAATTAAATAAAGTAAATTGGGATTTCACGGACTGTTAAAAGTTTGGGGTAATCAGATGAATTATGGTTTCAATCTGACAGCCATTGCTGCAAAGCAATTTTAAAGCAAGAAGTAAAATACTGTTTAGGCAGCTTGCTAGATTTGTTTTGCTTGTTGCATCCCTGTCCCACATCCACACACACTTTGTGAAAAGCGCTTTATAAATTAAAATTGAATTGAATTTTCTCCAGGCCAGATAAAGACTGCCTTCATCAGCGCTGAGCTGATTGTATTAGCTCATTATGACAGTTAGTTAGTTGTGGGATTGTGAGAGTCATTCACAGGCCATTAGAGCTCAACCCACAAGGTGATATCATCTGTCACTTCCGCTCAACTCCACTGCAGTGTTTCACTACAGAGTGGCATCAGCCCGCATCCCACAAGCCCTGTAGACGGAAAGTCTTAAATATGCCTTCTAAGCACATCTATTCTGTAGACAGTCAGAAAAAATGGTCCCAAGCTGTCACCTGGCAGTACCCTTTAAAAAGATCCTAATATGTACTATTAGGTACAGATATGGATACATTTGTTACCTCCTGAGGTGCTAATATGAACTCTTAAAGCGATACTCGAGCCAAATATCAAAATGACCCCATGAAACTCACCCTCAAGCAATCCGAGATAAATCCATCATCTTTCAGATGAACACTTGGAGTTATTTCAGTAAACGTCCTTGCTTTCAAGCTTATAGAAAACGGGGATCAGGGAACAACTTCTGACTTTGAATCCCAAAAAGTGCATCCATCGTTTACAGAAGTAATCCACATGGCTACAATGGGTTAATAAAGGTCTTATGCAGGTAATCAATGCAATTTTGTAAGAAAAATATAAATATTTTAAACTTTATAATCTATAATAACTAGCTTCCAGTAACGACCCCATCTTGGACCCACGCGATTCACGATTGTGAAAAAAGTTATTACAGTTTATAAAGTTTGAAATTTTTCTTACACAATCGCATTGATTACCCGCAGAAGACCTTTATTAACCCCTAGGAGCCATGTAGATTACCTCTGTGAAGGATGAATGCACTTTTGGGGGGGTGCACTATATGTTATAGTTCTGCGGGGGTAAAAATGACCCCAGAAATGAAAAGAGTGATTACAAAAAATATATAATTTTTTTAATTATACAAATATATATATATATATTTTTTGTTTGTTTACTTCCCATCTATACATTAATGATGTGTTTTGGGAGATATGAAGTACTTTTGTACCAGCTTACCACTAAATTCCTCAACTATACCATTAAGGGCAATTTATAGTTGTGCGTAGGTTCTACGCCGTAGCTACCACGTAGGCTATCCGTAGCCTGTGCGTAGCTCTGCGTAGCCTGACGCGCACCTCGCAAAATTTCAGTTCTACGCGGACCGCAAGCGCTGTGATTGGTCCACCAGAACCCCTCCCGTCAGGTAAAAAAAAAACTGCGTCATAGGTATTTCCGTTTGCGGCGGTGAAAACAAAGATAAGCCAAGTTGAGGAGTGATTTAACTCAAACTGCAACAAAAGTCGCTGTTTATTACATCCATCATTGCTGGTCTTCTCAAATTATACACAACAAGTTGCTGTTTCTTCTTCGTTTGTGGCTTAACTCGCAAAGCTTCTTCTTCTTTGGCGTTCGCGCTGCTACTGTGGTTACACGCGTGGTTACTGCCTACCAGCAGCCTGCGCGCGTGTTTGCACGTCGACGCGGACGACGCAAAAGTATAAATGAAAACCGACGCGGAACCTACGCCGTCGCGGCTATGCCGTAGGACCTACGCACGACTATAACGAGCCCTTTAGCTTGCCTGAAAACTATCAAATATTTCTGAAAATTTCACATAAATTAAGATCTAAATTTGATTTAAAATTTTTTATTGATTTCGATGTTATGTGTTGAATTCAGCCATTTGGTGTTTAGAAAAAAAACATAAAAGAATTACAGTATAGGAAATAAATCATTTCGACCAGCAGATGCCCATAGCGACCCATTCATTTTATTGGATGTGGCCAACTGCTCACATCACTACTTTAGTGATACATTTTGTGAATTTATGTTTATATAAACATTAGAAAGGACATTAAAATAAATATTATTTTACAAAGTAGATTTTTTTTAGTTTTTGATGCATTTTGAAATGTCTGTTTTTACAAAATGCCACAGAAATTTGATTGAATGTAAGTGTGTGTGTCTTTGTGTGTATGGGTTTGCGTGTATGTGCGCGCCCGTTTGTATGTGACTTTGTCTTTCTGTGTGTGTCTGTGTCTTTATGTGTGTGTAAGTTTGACTGTGTTTGTGTGAGTCTGTATGTGTGTGCGCGCGCATGTGTGTTTGTGTGAGCGCATTTTACATTTTTGTTTTGCATCTGTGGCTGTTTTTTGCCAAGTTCTGTAAAAAAATGCTCTCTGTGGCAGCCATACTGTTTTGTGTGTGTGTGTGTGTGTGTGTGTGTGTGTGTGATTAAGCATGTCTTTTCTATGTTGCATTTGTGCTCTAGTACAGTGTTTCCCAAACTTTTTCAGGGTGCGGCCCCCCTTGTGTGCGGTGCATTCCTTCGCGGCCCCCCAAAGAAAATTTGTGACAAAAAACTGTTCTAAAAAAACATTTTAATCAAAAAACATTAAATTATACAAAAAGTAGTGCTTTTGGTTAGTAGCCTTATTTTTTTAGGTTTAATTACAAAGAATTCATTATAAATTAATGTATTTAATAAAATCTCATAAAACTGGGACCCCCCTGGCACCATCTCGCGGCCCCCAGTTTGAAAATTACTGCTCTAGTACACTCTTAGAAAGGATGTGTTAAAAACAACACATTAGTGTTCATTCTGGGAGAACACACTAAATGTGTTGTCCTAGAATCCACCCATCTCTGTGTTGTTATGGAAACAACACATTTTGTGTTACTTTTAACACAACTTGTGTTTTATTTGAACACAAAATGGCACTAAATGTGTTAAAATTACACATAATGTGTTAAAAGCTTAACACAAAAAGATGTGTAAAAAATTAACACATCCTTTCTAAGAGTGTACCAGGCCTACCTTTCTGTGTTAAAATTTTCAGATTTATTCTGGATGCATTGATTTTTTGTATTTCCCATTCATTTTCAATTGGGATCATTTTGACCCCCAAGGGACTATTAAAGTAACATTTTTTACACCTCTTTAGAACGACCGCATCAAGCCCAGTTTTTTTATATAAATCTTGACAGATAAACTGGAAAAGTCACAAATTCTTATTCCTTGAGCCATGTTTTTAAACTAAAGAAAAGTGGCTTGGGGGTAAGATTGACCCCAAGGGTCTTATTGGGGTTAAAGTCAGGGGTTGTTCCCTGATCCTTGTTTTCTACCATTATAAAGCTTTGAAGAGCAAGGACATTTAGTAAAATAACTCGAAATGTCCTCATCTGAAAGTTGATGGATGTATCTCACATTGCTTGAGGGTGAGTTAATCATGGGATCATTTTAATATTTGGTATCCCTTTAAGGTGCACACAGTGTACTTTTGAAAGGGTCCCTTCCCAGTGACAGCTAGGTTCTATTTATTTAACCATTTTTCTGACAGTGTAGCCCAATTCGCGACACAAGGAACACGTCTTAGAAAATTCCTAACAGCTCCCGGCCATTTAACGTCCAACCTTAGTGAAGGCGGTGAAAATAAACAAGGCCGTCAAATTATGCTTATTTACCTTTGATATGCAAATTTTTCGTTTGTGACGTGCCTACATTCAAGGGCATAGGGAAGCTGAAAAGAAGAAAATATGTGTTGAATAACGATCAAAGGAGACCTCCTTTGTGTGCCCGTTGAACTCTAGCTGTGATTGCGCTAAGAAAGATAATGCGCTGGTCTCATTAGAGAGACAGGGAGAAAAGAGAATTGTTTCAATACAATCAACAATAATTGCTGCAAAATTATCGAGAAAAAAAAAAACCCTGAGAGATTCTTAAAAGGTCAGTTCATGCGAAATAAAAATGATGTCCTAAAAGTTTCTTTTGTGGACATCAAAAGGTGAAAGCAGACCGATAATGCTTTTTTACACAATGTTAGTGAATGGGGACAGGGTGCATTATCGCAGTTCTCAAATGTGACCCTATCTCTCTGAAGCTCCTATCGCGGTAGCTGAACGTGAGGTCATGCTCCAGTACAACGAATGCTTTAAAGTGCATGGGTGATGTGCATTTACTTGTGTTCACCCCATCTGTGTTCCTCTTGTTTGCATTCAGTAATCTCGGCCTCCCTCAGCACGGCGGGTTACTTCTGTAATTCAGCAGTGGTTTTCATGCCTTTTGTCCCGTTCTTCTGACTCGGCTCTGTCTGGAAAGCGAACAGAAGTTTGTAAGAAAATCAATAGTAATTGATTCCTCCAAGGCTAGACTTGGAGAGCCACTATTCAGAGCTCTGCACGGGAGCTTCGGCGTGAGGCAGGAGACCTTGAGTTTAACATGCATGCAACAAACACCGTTAAAGGTCACCGGTGTGATGCCGTTTACAGCCGTAGATTATCAAAGAGAGCCAGAGTAAGTGCGTACTTGCGGCTTTGTGAAGATGGGCACCAATTACAGGAGGCTAGCTGTTTTCTAAAGGTTATACATGCTGGCATTGTTTTAAGATCTTGAATTGGAGAGCTTCGCTGCATGCTAACTGTACCTGTGAAAAGTTTCGGCGCACACGCATTTGTGTCCTGCAACTACACTCACCTAAAGGCATGATGGATCCATGTTCTCATTCTGTTAACGCCAAATTCTGACTCTACCATCTGAATGTCTCAACGGAAATCGAGACTCATCAGACCAGGCAACATTTTTTCAGTCTTCAACTGTTCAATTTTGGTGAGCTCGTACAAATTGTAGCCTCTTTTTCCTATTTGTAGTGGAGATGAGTGGTACCCGGTGGGGTCTTCTGCTGTTGTAGCCCATCCGCCTCAATGTTGTGCGTTTTGTGGCTTCACAAATGCTTTGCTGCATACCTCGGTTGTAACGAGTGGTTATTTCAGTTAAAGTTGCTCTTCTATCAGCTTGAATCAGTCGGCCCATTTTCCTCTGATCTCTAGCATCAACAAGGCATTTTCGCCCACAGGACTGACGCATACTGAATGTTTTTCCGTTTACACACCATTCTTTGTAAACATTAGAAATAGTTGTGCGTGAAAATCCCAGTAACTGAGCAGATTGTGAAATACTCAGACCGGCCCGTCTGGCACCAACAACCATGCCACGCTCAAAATTGCTTAAATCACCTTTCTTTCCCATTCTGACATTCAGTTTGGAGTTCAGGAGATTGTCTTGACCAGGACCACACCCCTAAATGCATTGAAGCATGCTATGTGATTCGTTGATTAGATAATTGCAGTAATGAGAAATTGAACAGGTGTTCCTGATAATCCTTTAGGTGAGTGTATATTGTGTTTGCTTTATTTCACTTATAATGTGTCTACATAAAACAGCGTTTCTTTCTGTAATGTGAATTTTTAAACCTTCCATAATAGTCGCTTTGGATAAAATGCATAAATGTAATTAAGGCAAACAATGTACAGTATCGAATAAATATACACAATATTCCCATTGCCTGTTAAAAGTCCCGTGCCCACTTTTTCAATTTGTTTCTAAGTTGTATGTGAGCCTTTCTTATCATTACGTTCCTAGAGTGATGTGTAGACTGAAAAACAGAGCGAGACCACAGTCACAGATAAAGAGGATCTTTCTGTCCTGCGGTGCAGTAAGGTCAACCGGGCCGACAGCTTTTAGATTGATGCAGGACATCGTCTTAGACCACCGCGGCCCGCCGAGTGTGCGAGAACAGCACGAACAGTAAACCGAGACCCCTGCAGGGATTTCTGGACACTGAACCACCCGCAGCCTTTATGAGCTTCCCCCCTGCTTTAGACCCTCATCATGAGCACTGAAGATTGCTTCAGTACACTCATCCTACAAGCCCTCCCGTGAACACTCAAAAAAGCCAATTTGTGCGTGCAGTGGAAAATATTTCAGGATGCATTGTTCTCGTTTTTGGCGCGATATGCTTATAATTTCCTTTTCTTTCCTGTCTGATGTTATCTGTGAGAACAAATACAGTTGATCTGGCGTGGTAACAAAAGCACAGGGTCTGAGGGAGATCCTAATCTGAGCTATCCAAACCCAAGCTTGATTTTAATATAGATCTTATAGGGCTCATGTATACTTAGCCATTAAGCAGAACTCAAATGCCATGTGGGTTTATCTCGCCTTGTATTGGATGAGTTGCTTCAAGATATCATTACTCAGTTTGTGTTTCACTTCATTTAACGTTTGGGGGATTTTCATTTTAAAAATCTTAAAGTCTGCCTTAGTCACATTAATGAGTAAGAAAATTCTTCTCGTTCATGGATATAAGTATATGACCATGTATGAATAATGGGTTAAAAATCTCCAGCAATATCAGTTAAGGCCAACCTTAAAGGACCACTAACCTAGGTGTTTTCAGCAATATTAAAATAGTCTCTGGTATCCCTAGAATGTTTTTGTAAAGTTTAAGCTCAACATACATAACAGATCTTTCATTATACGATGTTGAACATGGCCATTTGTGGCTGCAATGTAAAACGTGCTGTTTTTGTGTGTGTCTCTTTAAATGCAAAGAAAGCTTCTGTTCCCCTCCACGTATACAATGTAGGGTTATAGGGCTTACACATGTGCTTTGGACTACATCAAAACATGTGTCTCTGGCTCATAAGGCGGAGTTTGTGAGTGGTTATGATTGGGGCGTAATCAATGTGACATCACATTGCTAGGGGATCACCAACAGCCTGTTTTGTGTGACTGTTGTTGTTTAAAGGAGATTGTGCAAAGAAGAATAGATGGATTTGTATTATAACAGGATGTTTCTGCACACACACAGGTGATTCATTTTCAGATAGAAACACAATAAAAAAAAAAAAATTTAGGTTGGGGGGCTTTAATACGTCATACAATGTTATTCCAGAGAAGTGGTTTGTTTCAGGATGCTGTTAATGCTTCATGCACAAAGCAACACTTTCTGACAAATGCTGAATTGTTTCAATGGATGGATAGAATATTGGACAAACCCAATCGCTGGGTTAAATTAACAAAAAATGTCCTAGAGTTCTGTCCTCTATACAGGTGCTGGTCATATAAGTAGAATATCATCAAAAAGTTGATTTATTTCACTAATTCTATTCAAAAAGTGAAACTTGCTATTGCTTGTACACTTTTTTCTACCACATCTTTTCCTTCCCTTAGCTTCTGCATTAATGTGTTTGGACACAGAGCTCTGTGAACAGCCAGCCTCTTTTGCAATGACCTTTTGTGTCTTGCCCTCCTTGTGCAAGGTGTCAATGGTCATCATTTGGACAACTGGTAAGTCAGCAGTCTTCCCCATGATTATGTAGCCTACAGAACCTAGACTGAGAGAACATTTAAAGGGCTTTGCAGGTGTTTTGAGTTAATTAGCTGATTAGAGTGTGGCACCAGGTATCTTCAATATTGAACATTTTCACAGTATTCTAATTTCTGAGATACTGAATTTGGGGTTTTAGTTGTCAGTTATAATCATCAAAATTAAAATAAATAAACATTTGAAATATATTAGTCTTTGTGTTATGAATAAATATAATATAAAAGTTTCGCCCTTTGAATGGAATTAGTGAAATAAATCAACTTTTTGATGATGTTTTAATTATATGACCAGCACCTGTATATTTGAGCCAACCATGTGTTAAAACAACCCAGTATTTTAGTAAAGTGAACTCCCTGCAAAGAAAAATGCTTAGTGAGTCAGACACCCTCACCCTCATGTGTCTACATGTGAGCAATTCCCTAAAGACATGTGCCATATGTAGTAAAAAACCTTTCTAGAAGAGTGGAAGCTGTTATAGTAGAACAGGGAGTTATTAAAGTCTATAGTGTCCATCAATTACATACGGGTGTTGTTTGGGTGTATACACCCAAACATGTGACCATGTTCTGTACCATTTTCTAAACAAACGAGTGTTTGATTGCTGCAGGATTTTGGAAATTTAAGCCATTCTTGCTGCTCGAAAAGGATTTAAACATTGACAGGTGCTCTTTTATATGTCAGTGACATTAAAGAGCACCAATGGTCCGATTCACGATTTTACATTTCCTTTGGTGTATAGGTGTGTATTAACGATATGCAAAAGGTACAAACCCCAAAGTAAATGATGGCGTGAGTTATCGATTCCAACGTAAATCTCTTTTCTTGGACTACAACAAACACACAGATTGTAGGCAACAGTTTACTTCCTGGGATTGGTGAAGTAGACAAGACCGACATTATCATAATTCCTCCCTCAGCTTGTAAGTTAACTCCTGTTAGCAACGAACTTTCAAACATGGTAAGGAGTGTCTCACATACCAGTCCTTCCAGAAAAACGCGGAGTTTTATTGTGATTGTTGCGGGCAAAAATCCTCCATTTTGCGGCACGTTTTCTTAAAAAATGCGATGGAATATGCAGGATATTTATGCGATGGAATTTGCGAAAATTGCGGAACTTGCAAAAACGGCGGAAACTTGCAAAAGCTGCAATGATGTTCACGTCACATTATCACGTCACTTCATAACGTTCTCATGGCAACAGAGGACACGGCTGCGCTTTTGGGAAGTAAATGCAACATTTTTCAACTTTCTGCTAATATATATTTGACTTTTTGCTACGAAAATGCGGAGATTATGAAATCATGCAAGCCCCGCATATTTTGTGCGCGGAAATATGTAATTAATGCGGCGAAAGTGCGTTGTATTTGGAAAAAATGCAGCCCCGCATAAATATGCGGACTTTGGCTGATTATGCAATATATCGCGATATACGGCTGACGTCAGAGGAATTTAGACCAATCACAACGTTATACAAAACACATAAGTTATACAAAAATGTACGCTATGTGGAAAATAATGTTTTTTTTTAACTATAAACCACGCAAACAGATTGTATTATACCAAATACACAAAATAATGTTGTTTTTTAGCAATGAAATAGGTGAAATTTAATTAGGCTATAACTGTTAACTGTTCAGCTGCGCACAATATCAAGATCATTTGCAATTTATAGATTTTACATTACTGTACGATCAAATTTAAAAAGATTGAAGTTTTCTATGCATTTTATAAATGAGGCCCCTGGTGCGTTTTCTCCTTGGTTCAGTTTGTTAAGGCATATGCAAACACGGCAATCGCACCAAAACAATCGGTCCAAAACTGTCTGATTGAGGTGGTCTCAGCCCGCTTGCGGTAAGAAAGCTATCCGACCCAATGGACCAACAAACCAGATTGAATATGATGGGAAATGGCATACAAGCAGCAGTGTGTTTTGCAAATACGGGCAGACAAACACATTTCAGACCAACTGTCCAAAACGCATAAAAATACAAAAATTTACAAGGTGTTCAGCAAGCGCCTCAAAGAGATGAGCTATAATTATTCAGTGGAGCCGTGCTGCTATCAAAATGATTAAATAATGTAAAGACAGCTACAAAGAAACCCGCAATAAATCCAGAGCTGTTGTCTGACAGATGACAGCTATGAGCTATGAATCCTGGAACATACACGAGTGCATTCTAACCAATGAGAGGACACTTTGAAGTGACATCCTAAGTGACATCAGTACCCTTCACAACGGTCTGGGAAGAATTTAACACTTAAAAGAATAAACCTTTTAATTCAATTGCCAACACCCCACAAGAAGAATTTACTAGCAATTTCAAGAAATTCGACAACTCTACTTCCTTTAAAGGTGCAGTGTGTAATTTTTAGAAGGATCTCTTGACAGAAATGCAAAATAATATACAAAACTACATTATCATGGGTGTATAAAGACCTTTTTATAATGAAATGTTATGTTTTCATTACCTTAGAATGAGATGCTTTTATCTACATGCACGAGGGTCCCCTTACGTGGAAGTCGTCATTTTGTGCCACCACGTTTCTACAGAAGCCTTTAACGGACAAACATTTTTGTCTCCGACGATGACATGTTTTTCCGGTGGTGGCTACTCTAGCTTCTCTATGCATTTCAAAAGTGAGGGGTGAGCAGTGGGCGGAGCCGTTGGTTGCAATTTGCAACCTCACCACTAGATGCCGCTAAAATGTACACTGCACCTTTAAATTATATTTCTTCATCCTTTTAATGCATTAATCTAAACTAAAGAAATTTTAAAAGCATATTCAATTTTAGATTCATGCACAAGACTCTTTTCCACCCCGTTCGTAAATGAGGGAATGATCAATAAACAAGCAGTGTTACCACTGGCCTCAATTTATATGCTTGAAAGCACATGCATGTGCCAACATAGCTGTTTAGGATCAAAGCTGATCTTCACAGCCATGCAACAATTATGACAGAATGTGTTCGTGAGCAAGAGAGAGATGGACGTGCTTTTGATCGCCCAAGCATTTACAAACCCCACTGATGCACATCACCAGAAAGAAACGTATACGTGTATTCACTCATCATGACAGCAGATTCCAACTGCTTTGATTTACCTCTGACACGTTTACTTGTTTTTAATGAAGTTTCTGCGCATGTCAGTTGGGTCATATTGCACCTTGCATACTTCCACAATATGATAAATATAAAAGCCTGATAGCGAAAGTATTTTTAAACATAAATTAACTTTATTGTCATCTATTATCTTTGGCATATGTATTTTTTTGTACTTCTATGCAATAATGTATCGGCTGAACTCTCTTTCAGGTAGCTGCACACCTGCAACACTGAAGAGATTTCTTTTTGCAGGAAAGCAGCGGTGGAACGCATTCTTTACAATTTATGAGTTTTATTTATATATGAAATCACACATTTACAAATAAAATGTCCTGTAATGAAAAGCAAACAATACATTCGTGTTATATTTTTTCCCCGGCTATATCTCCTATTTTCACGATGCTTTTGTAAATGGAAAGTTTCATTTTCCTGCAGTCATAATGGAAGTAGAATAGAGCTTTATCAGGATGCATAGCCCCCTTGAGTGCTAATATGGGGCTTGGGAGCAAGATGCCCTCATAAGCAGCCCTTACCATTATTTATTTATGGACGAATAAGTTCAGGCACTTCTAATATTTTCTCGGAGCTTAGCTGAAAGAGCTAATGGGCTTGTGAATCTTTGTTCTCTCTTTTTTCAGGTCTTATCATTTATTAAACATTCACTATTTTTTTTAAATATAGCAAAAGATAGGAAAATGGAAAAGGCTTGAATCATGCAGATGGGTGAGTGAAAATGCTGCATTCTAAAGCCCAATTTATAGTCGTGCATAAGCTCTATGCCGTAGGTTATCCGTAACCTGTGCGTTGTCCTGACATGCACCTAGCAAAATTTGTAAAAGCGTGTCAGTTCTACGTGGGCCGCAAGCGCTGTGATTGGTCCACCAGAACCCCTCCCATCAGGTAAAAAAACTGCGTCATAGGTATTTCCTTTTGCGACGTTGAAAATAAAGATGGGCCAAGTTGAGGAGTGAAAAGTATAAATGAAAACCTAAGCAGAACCTACGTCATCACGGCTACGCTGTAAGACTTACGCACAACTATAATGAGCCCTTTAGCAGCCGAACGCGTCTCAAAAGCTTGGAAATGCAAGGTGGACAGCACTGCCTTTTTTTGATTGACTTGAGAAAAAAAGCAGTGCACTGCGTTTTTTATATCAATAGGCAAACACAGAGGCAGCTGTCCTGTCAATCAAATATTGACGTCAAGGGCTCATTTAGTTGTGCGTACACCCTACTGCGTAGGCTACGCACCGGTTTTCATATATACTTCTGCATCGACATGCAAACACACATTCAGACCGCTGGTAGGCAGTATCTACGAGTGTAACCACACTAGCAGCGTGACCGTCAATGAAGAAGCAGCTTGGCCAGTTTAACTCACAAACAAGGAAGAAGCAGCAGCTTGTTGTGTATGTTTTGAGAAGACCAGCAGTGATGGAAGTAAATAAACAGCGACTAATGTTGCAGTTTGAGTTAAAACCACTCCTCAACTTGACCCATCTTTGGTGCATCGTGGTGCGATTATGCAAACCTTTCTTAAGGTTTCTATGTGTATAAGGTCTAGTTACTAAACTGAACAAATACCTTGTCGAAAACAACAAATGTTTTGGCTTCCTAGGTAATCTGTGTGTTGTTTATTTTGCTTGTTATATAAATAAACTACTTTGAAAGGACTTTGTTGTTATTTATTCTTAGCAGCGTTTACCGGAAGTTACGTGAGGACCGTGAAAGCCGATTGTTTATGTTGTTACTGCTGAAACTGTCTATATAGTGAGCTTTATTTGAGGTCTGCCACTTTGCCGTGGTGTCCGAAACCTAGGTGAACATCTTCATTCCCTAAATTCGTTCACTACATTTTACCCACAATGCACTCTGATTTTGAGGGTACATTCAATGTACACTTGCTCACTCACTATTTCCCATGATATAACGGGAGACGAATGCGTATCTGGAATCAGCTGAAGGATACTGACAGTAAACATCACAAATTAATGTTTATACACTTTTGTTAGTGGTTGTTTTCTACTTTTTAAAAATACCTTTTATTTAAAATATAATAAATAAACATAAGAGTATATATATGAGAAGCAGTTCTCTTTATTATCAACTAATAAAATAAACACAACAAATTCACTTTCCCATTTCACATTACAATCCATAAAGCCACACAGGTCCAAGCCACTGTAAACTTCTGTCACCATAACAGAAGGCCCGCCTCTTCCTGCATTCGAAAAAAGCAAATGACGTAAGGCGCTTTTATAGATGTTTCATCTTGCGCACGTGCGGTGACGCGCTAAGCGTTCTGGTTTGTGTTCGTTTAATAGTCTGACTATTTGCTGAAACTGAACTCTTAAACAAATACCTCATCGAAAATAACAAATGTGTTGCGTTCCTATGTAACCTACGTGTTGTTTATTTTGCTTGTTATATAAATAAACTACTTTAAAAGGACTTTGTTGTTATTTATTCTTCGGAGAGTTTACAGGAAGTTACGTGATGACCACGAAAGCCGCTTGTTTATGTTGTTTGCTGAAACCGTCGATACACAGAGTTGACTTCAGGTGCTCAGAACGCTCGTGCAAAAACGCGTGGCGCAGGTGGCAAAAACGAGAGGCGTTCGGCGCACATAAACAATGCTTATAACTACCCATAAAAAACATCCATAAAAAAGTGACACTACCGTAAACGTGTTCTGTGTGATCCACCCTTTATTCAGCATTTTTCTATTTTAGACATAATTTGAGGAAATTGTTAAAGGTATAGCCCCCCCAAAATGAAAATCAGTCCATATTTTACTTAACCTAAAGTCATCATAGGCATATATGATGCTCATCTTTTAACACAACAGACATTTTAGTTATTTGAAATCTGTGAAGTGATAACATGCAAATTAGCGTCCTTGAATACATCTGTCATTTAACAGCCTGTCGAAGTGAGAAAAACTGCCTTTAAACTCATTGTCGCTTATGAATCAAGTCAGCATTATGGTCGGTTGTCATTAAAGGCCTTCACTCTGTGGGGAAATATAAAGGAGGTAAAAGCTCAGGGTGTCTAAAAATCATCTTTTAACTGAGACACTCAAAATGCAAATGCAGATACATTTACTGTTAATGACTTGGTTGTCAGCTCTGTTTCCCCTTCATACGTTTGCATCATAAATATCACCTGCAGCAGCTCAGGAAAATAAATTGGTGCTTTAATAGATTTGTCAGCTAGAGGGATTTCACATTACACACATTAGGATGCAGCTACTAAATTCTTCAGCACTAGACCTGCAATTAATATAACCTTAACACTTTGGCAGGTTGTCCTGTTGCCTAAAATGAACTGAAACAAACTCACGTACCTGCATAAATTCCAAGTTAGTATAAATAAATCAATCCTAGCAGAAGAAACATCAGTTGAAGGAGTCGTCCAGGTTAAGTGCTAAACTTAAACTCAATTTTCACCCGGTGTGTTAAAACAAACAAAAACATGTGTACTGTAATGAGGTCTGTAGGGCAAGTGTACCGTTTCTACAAGCTTAAATTCGAATCTTGTAATATTGAATTTATATGCATTTATGGAAAATGGTTAATTAGAAAAATCTGAGTACGCCCAATACCCTAATGAGAGTAAGTTGACATGTAGTTACTCAGCCTGTAAGTAGTCAATGTTTTCATATTTAAAGAATGTCCTACTGATGATTCACGCGAGTATAGGGCAGTACTTGTTGTCGTATTGATAGGGTCAAAACAATATTATCTCCTGGCTTTCACTATTGCTTTGAAAGATGATCTTTTAAACATGGTAAAGAGACTCATGTTTCTATTTACACACTTGAGGTATTCGGCCAATCACAACGCACTTGATAGCTGGCCAACTGGATCACACCACGATTTCTCAAGAAGAGGAGCTTTGTACAAATCATCGCGTTTCAGAAAGGCATAGAGGAGCTACAATGGTGTGGGTGATTCTCACGAAACCATTGAAACACCACGGCACTAATGATTTTAGCTTTAAAATGTGTAATATAGTAACATTAAAAAGCATCAGAATTAACACAATACTGTGTTCTACCTTGCACAATGTGTGATTTCAACATAAGAATTTATAATTGGAAATTTTATCTCATTTTCTGCTGAAATTCTCATTACCGCAATGTGTCCGGCTGTGTTTGAAGATGCGTTATGTTGTAATTTAATCAAATTAACACAAAAATATTAAGAAAAAAAATAAATGGATGTTTTCCTAGACTACTTTAGATGACAGAAAAAATATTTACTGAATATTCATGTATAATAATAATGAAGAAAAATTAGGAAAATGATGTGTCCATGCCTGATGTTCTCATCCTCCGCAACACTTTTTGAGAACAGTTTAAGCACACATACAGAATTTTAATAAAGTTTGATTTTGAGTGACCAAGCACATGGACCAGTTACTTCAAGATGGCTACCAGGTAAGATCATTTTTTTACAGTTAATTTGAAATATTGTCTTGTCAGAATGCTTACACGAAATTTTGATTATCATTACCGCAACAGATGCTTATTAAATGTTAATTTAATTAATAGAAGCATAATACTTTGATTTTAAATGCATGTGCAGAATCTCCAAATTATGCTCTTTCAGGTTTGTCATGTCATTTTGAAAATATGTCAGTGTTGATGTTTTCTGACTGTTGCGGTAATGAGATTTTTTAGGACTAATTTTTTTAATTATGTTACAAAAAGTGTTAAATGATAAGTAAAAGTTTTTAAATTAATGTTCCCATTTACTCCAGGCTTTGTTTTTCAATGTCTGGTGGGAAAAAAAGTAAATTTAAGCAATTTTTACATTTTCATGCTTGACATTTTTAAAACCAAGTTTTCGTGAGAATCACCCATGTATTGTATGTGTAAAATAATGCGTTTTTTAACCATAAACCATGCGAACACATTGCATTACACCAAATACACAAAGTAATGTGCTATTTAGCAACAGAATATTGGCCCTTTAACTAACTGGTGTCAACTATGATTGAAAGTGATTACAAACATCAGTAGAGCCTCTTTCAAAACCAGGTCAGTTTTTATATGATTTTAAGTTGTTTGGTTTTGTTGACTGTTTATCATAAATGCTTTAATTTTCATGAAAGGTAATTTATGTGATTATAAAGCTTTATGAGACTGAGACCAGAAAACTCATCTCATGCAACTCTGTGGTATACAGTCATTCTGCCTACATGAAGTTTTCAATTGGACTGCCTGATTTTAAGATTAACTTCTGCTGTAAATAACCTGTTTATTTAATACAGTGGGATGGCTTGCCCGTTAAATGCAAGGTGTTAATAATAATAATAGTCCAAACAACTGAAACATATTTTCAGAAAGATAATGGCCGCTTCGGTCGCTATGTGCTTATCTTAATGCTTCTGTTGAGATTAGCTTTACTGCTTTTGGGTTTTATTATGTATAGTCATTTAGATATTTGCTTTATATTTTCCATTATTTTTTTTTTATTATATTTCTCCAGTGGCAAAACTGTTATTTTAATCAATTTATTTTAAAACGAGTGCATATAGTGTAAAAAGGAAATGAAAAATATAATATTTACTTTTATTTAATGCCCAGTCTAGATTAGTTTAATCACATGCACGAATTGCAGTTGTATCCGCCCCTTGTTACTCAAATGACCAATCAGAATAGATATATTTAAATGAGGCAAATTCACTTTCGGTGTTCAGTCCAAAATGCTTTTGTAGCTAAAATGAAACGCATCTTCTTGTTCATAACGTTACATTAGAGAAGAAAGTAGCCTAAAGAAACATTTTTAGCCAACATATTTCAACCAAATTTAGCAAGTGTGTCGATGAAAACAAATCAGAGCGGGAACCAAACAGTTCAATAGCGAACAGGGTCATGTAGTATAGAGGATATTCTACAGGTGAGTAAAGTTTAAATATAATGGGGTTCACTTCTCTTTGTATTGTATATACACAACTGTCTGATGTGTTACCTCTATATCAACGTCGTGTTTGTGATCACCACTTGAAAATAACTTCTGAATAATGACACTCGAAGTCGTCCTGTAAAGTCGGACAGATGAGATCATCAACCCGACGTCAGCAAGACCCGTCACGTCCAAGATGGCGGCTAATTTTTCCAATACCATTACTCAATTTTTCTAGTCAGATTAACGCGCTAATTTATCATATGGCAAACGTAAAAACAAACAGCATTTACACAAGTATATATGCACATGATGTATACGAGCAATTGTGCCATAATTGGCTCAATCAAAAATGTTGTAGGTGTGTCAGGGTGACATCATGTGGTGAACATGCGAAAATGACACGCGTATTAAAATGAATATTACGAGATATTATGACTTAGTCTCGTACTTGCAGGTGTTAGGCTATATAAATTATTTTATGATATAATACTGAGTGTTTTATTTATCAGTACTGGTTTGCATAGTCATCTTTCCAAAGTATTGCACATTGGCAGGGTTTAAATTGGGCAGGGGCTAAGCCTATGTTGTACCTTTTCTTGTTAATTGAATCGTTTGGGGTATCTCATGCCTAAATATTAGTCAAGGAGGTTTATTCTTTCAACTTACTTTAAAGTTTAATCAATAGTGCACAATGAAATGTTCAACAAATGCATATGTTATAGGGTGTCAGACTCCGATTTGCATAATTTAAAGTTCAAATGCTCTTTTTTAAATAGTTTGGGACAACCTTTGGCACAGCTTTAAAGCTGAAACTTATGCAATCCTGTCAGAGGTCCAGAATGTCATTGAAACACACCAGTTGCTATGTTCCCTACTGAACAATCCAGCTAAAACCAGCATAAGTGGTTTACGCTGGTCCTCCCAGCCTGACAAAGCTGGTCATGCTGGTGGGCCAGCTGGTATTCCAGCCTGTCCAGCTAGACCAGCTTAAAATGTGACCAAACCCAGCTAGACCAGCTTGCTACACCAGCAAAACCAGCTAAAAACAAACTGGAGACCAGCTAAAACCAGCTCACCAGCTTATGCTGGTCTTCGCTGGATTTTTCAGTAGGGTTGTCATGTTAAACATGTTACCCCCAACATAACAAATCCCAACTTAACCCCTGCACATTGGACCACCACTGTGTTCTTCTGACATAATGAAAACCTCATGAGACAAATTATTACAATTACACAAAGTACACAATCAAAACGAACACTATGATAGTTTATTGCTATTCAAACTGAACTAATATATAATTTAAGGGATAATTGTGGTTAAATTTGGTGCTCAGATTACCATTAAGGTAAAAATTAGTGATTTCACTGCCAGGGTCCGTGAAAACAGATGTCACAGGCCTTTTGAAGCCCCTACCTGGGCATATTGAACAGATTAGAAGCTGTTTGTTATGTTGAATTTCTGTGGTTTGAACACAGCATTTGTGTCTCCTTTCAGAGCTTGTCATGTAACAGATGCTTTCATGCAAAGGAAATAGCAGTAGGCTAATTGCAGGAACAGTCCCGCTGGAGCAATGTAGGGCTGAGTGCTTTATTCACGAACGCAATGAAGGTGAAATTCCCTCAGTAACTCAAGTTAAGGGGCTTTATACCTGGGATTAACCCTGTGACCAAAAACTTACCCACATGACACTTAGTGCCAGTGTTAATTAATAATTTGCTGTTTTCCTAATGCTTTGACTTATGTGTTACAAAGACCCTTTTCGGTAATCAGGAATAAAGTGTCCTGCATTAAAGCACAATGGTTTCTCCAATGAAACACTGTGCATGAGTTGAATAACACAAATGTAACTATATAACCCCATTCACACAGCACTTTGGTCCCAAAAATATTCATAAAATTGTCATGGATTCTATGGGAACACAAGCATGTCCCGTAAATGTTCTGGGATCGCTCACGTAAAGAGGAACTAGTCACATTGCCGTAACATTCACGGAAAGCATTCTGTGTGAACATAAACAATACTGTAAGGGGCGGGCCGTAGTAAGGACTCATGTGTCATCGCAACAAGACATTTATGGTTCAGCTTTTTGACACAGGGATTTAAACGCAGATCAAGACAACAAGGGTCGGCAAACTGGACTGAAGCCGAGATCGGGGAGCTCATTAATATCTGCTGAAGATGAGATCATTCACCAGCATGACAGAACAGGGCATCATGCATTTTTGAGAAAAATCACAGATAATTAGCAAACTTCAGACGGTGTGGGAAAAAAATGGTATTGCATGTATGTGTATGCCCACACAGATTCCGGAAAATCATTGGCAGTGTGAATAAACTCAAAAATCAAATGATTTTGGACAAATCCCGGATGCATTTTCCATGTATTTTCCGTAATCTCTGTGTAAAAAGGGCTATTATCGAAATGGGAATTATATGGGAATGATCTAAAACAGGAGTTTTCAGAATTTCCACATATTTTGTGCTCTCATTGGCTGGTTTATCTTCATCCCTAATGAAAATTAACAATGGTTTTACTACAGTAAAAAAAACATTTTTTACTACCATGGTTTTGCTACAATAGCTATGGTTAAACCACGGTTACTGTGCTTTCCCACCGCCACCTACAAGAGAGTCAATAAGAGCTTTGGCTGACCTACTAACGGTGCTATAGAATAGGTGTAGTTGACGCTCGAATGCATTCTCTGGAATCCTCTCAAGCGGAGGTTTCCGTCTTCCGATTGGTTGCCGCTGAACGTTTCCGCCTTCCGATTGGTTGCCGCCGGACCGTGTCATAGCTCATAGAGTTGAGCTGATTT
Organism: Misgurnus anguillicaudatus; assembly: GCF_027580225.2. Classification (NCBI taxonomy): domain Eukaryota; kingdom Metazoa; phylum Chordata; class Actinopteri; order Cypriniformes; family Cobitidae; genus Misgurnus; species Misgurnus anguillicaudatus. The sequence goes on from NC_073355.2 coordinate 16,117,577, forward strand.
CAACTCTCCTCGACGCTCACACCGTGCATGACGCGCCACGCCGCTGCTCGGAGGAGCTCGAATGACTTTCAGCTACTTTGACGCTCTTGCCGGCGGCGGTATGAAGGCACAGTTACGGCGCATTCACACGGGGCGTAAGCGTTAACGCTAAACGGAAGGCTTGTCTGAAGCGTGGCCAACAGCCAATCACAGTGGCCGCTACACATACTCCGTTCTTCGTAATTGGCTGGCTCTACCTAGGTTATTTGCATAAGGCGATCTGATTGGCTGACGCACGCGTTGCCACTTGAAAAGTTGAGAAATGTTCAACTTCTGCCGTGAGCAACGGCACTGACGCGGTGCCGACGGATCCACAATTCAGTTCTGCAACGCATGACGTCACCCATTAAAAGTGAATGGGAAGCGTTAACGCTGACGCCCCGTGTGAATGCGCCGTTCAGTTCGGCAACGCATGACGTCACCCATTTAAAGTGGAAGGGAAGCGTTAATGCTGACGCCCCGTGTGAATGCGCCGTTACACTACAAAATTGCTTTCTTACTTTGTCTTATCTTATTTTCAGTAGAAATATCTAAAAATTCTTAAATTTAACATGTATTTTCTTGATAAGCCAAATGACCTAAGAATTTGTCTAAAAAAAATAGATTTTTTTCCTTAGTTAATTTGCTCATCAAGAAAATACATCTTGATTTAAGAATTTTTTGATATTTCTACTGAAAACAAGACAAAAAACGTAAAAGTAATTTTTGCAGTGTACTTTAGTTTAGCCAATGGTAATCAATATGCCAGAAAAAAACACAAATTTTCATAATGGATTATTTGGTCTAAAAGTGTAGGCCACCATGCTACCATTAGATTTGTGGTTTTTGCAATGTTATAGTGTTCATATATAATTATTTCTCAGTCTCTTTATTAGAATACAACCAGAAAATACAGGAAGTGTGTATGTAGTATTAAAAACAGTATAAAAGTATAAGCGGAAGTGTCAAGTTTTTAGGGTAACTCCCCTTTCACTTGAGCAATAGCAGGCAGCTGAAGAATCTCTTAAACCTAAATTAAATTAAATCCTAATTTCTAATTCTAATCGAATTACTTCAGGACTTCAGTCTCCTCAAAAAAGCTTAACATGTGTTTCGTGCCAAGAGGTCACACTAAATACTGACTGATGCCTGAAGAAGACATTAAGGGCCCTATTTTAACGATCTAAGCGCATTGTCTAAAGCGCACAGCGCAACGTCTAAATGGGCATGTCCGAATCCACTTTTGCTAATTTAACGACGGGAAAAATGGTTTGTGCGCCGAGCAGCAAAGTCAGCCAATCAGTAATGAGATTGCAAGTTAAGCCAGTAGGGGGAGCCAAATAGGTGCAAAACCACTTTTTTAAAATCCCCCTCCCTAATAGAGCTATCTGAGAGAGGTTTTTAGGAAGCTTCTAAGGCATTACAGACCCAAACAAAAACATTTTGTTTACATGTCACATCACAGAACAAGGATAAATACCCCGTTCAATCATTCTATGTCACCTTTAAAAAAAGAGTGAAAAAAATATGAATGGACATTAAAACTATGCTAAAACAACAAAGCTGGTGATGGTGGCCTAAGACTACTGTATGCAGTTATATACTTTATATATACATCAGCATTTATATCACAGTGAAGTTTTTTAATTCTCAGATCTGTATTCGCTTCACTAAATTCACTTGTTGGTGATGGCATCTTCAGAAAATTGGCATCTCCATATGTTACTGTCAGTCTTGAAATGCTCCTCAAGCTGTTATGCACTGTGAATAATCTTAAGTTTGTACATTTCAAAAACTCATCAAGAGTGCAATTTTGTCAGGCTTTTCAGGGTAATTGACATTTAAAAATAAAGAATACATTACTGCTTAGGAGAGCATCCTGTACGGTCCAGCCTCTCAAGCTAAGAGTCACAGGAATGGTAATGAATCCATAAAAATGAATAATAGATCATGTTTTACTAGAAGAGAGTGAAGACTTTATTATTATTATTATTATATGGGAGCTGTTTAAGGCCATTTACCTTTGATTTCTTTTAAATTCCCAGAATCCCTTTCTCTCGTGACCAAGGTGTGGACAAGGTCACAGTGAGACTCTGTTCCTGTTAAAAGAAGTAAGTTCTGCATATTTTCTTCTAAATATCTCTATTGCTCGGTAAAAAGTGTGTTTTGGCACCATTACTGACAACGCAACTGTCTGTTGCACATATCACACATTTAATTTTAACAGAAGTGTTAACATGCATAATATAGCACACAGCCAGACTTGGAATCATTTTCTGTGCCACACGAGTCGCTAAATCTTAAGGGAATTTGCGTTTTCTTAATACCATGGTTAATTTTTTTTTTCATTCAGTCTTTATTATTCACTATTTTGAAACATTAAATGCGTTTTTGTTTGTTTAAGAATATTTATTGAAAGTCAAGCATTAGTGTTACCCATGTTGTGCTGCGACTCGCCTGTGCCTGTATGCAAATCATTGTTTTGATTATTTAGAAAAGCATCAAAATTTCACCTTTATAATTAAGCGAAACACTCAAATGAATAAAATATCAGCCTATCCTTTCAATACATAAACTTTAAACCCCTCAGCAACTTTTCTAAAGTTTTTCTTTTCATGTATTTTTAATTGGTTCTTTAAAAAAGTGTGAATAAAGTCCATACAAAGTCTTGATGTGCAACACAGAGGCAATCTGCGGCAATTTAGCGATGCTGGAATTGAGCAGGCTCCACAGGCACCTCTTTTATTTTCATACAGGATCTAGTGACAGGAATGAATCATAGTTAAGTGCATACTGCAGCGTAAGCTCCCAGTTTATTAAACAGTCAGCAGCTCATTGCTTTTGATCCTCTGGAGTGTCATAGTAACTGATTATGGCCAGACGTGCCGATGTTTCCCCTTTATCCATCCTGTCTTCTGCCTTTCACTTGTTCCCTCACTAAAATGATAGCGCAAACAAACAAAAATAAACAAATAAACAAGTCATTGGGCATAGCTGCGGAGAATCTAGTGACCTTGCGATGTATTCCCTCTTGTATTTTGAGCCTGTGTGGCTGAAGGGGGAAATTTAATCATCTTGTCCTTTCAATTGTCACAGAGGTTCACGTTGACTTTCTTTGGAAGGGCGATAGAGATGCCCTGAGAGAACCCTGTCCTTCGTTTATTTGCAATCGGTAACCTTGCACTCAAGTTTACTGTATTCATTAATTTATCCCAAAAAACACAAACCATACACAAACCACATGTATAGACACACTGTAAAAAGACTTGTTGGTTCAACCTAAAAAAGTTAGTTACCTGATTACCTTAATATTTTGAGTTAATTCAACTTAAAGGTGCCAAAGAATGCATTGAAATAATCTGTTAAATTGCTCTTTGATATTTACATTAAAGCTATGTAACTTTATTAAGTGCAAAAATTATCCAGAAAGATTTTACATGTCCATTTACAACCCTAGGATTTGTCCTTTGAATGAAATGGTCTAATTTTGCCCTATTTGAAAGGGTCATGAATGATAATGTTGAGCTCTTCTCTGCGGCTCATGCCAGTAGCTCACATTAGTAAACAGACCTTATATGTTTGGGCCTGTATCAGACAATAATACAGATTTTTGTTTGAAAAAAATGTTTGAAGATTGTTAATGGACATTTCTGAGTTTTTTTTTTCAGTATGGGCCTGCAAAACGTAACTGTAAAGTCAATAGTAGAACTTCAACCCTAACGGCAACTCGGCAGTCACAACTTAGTTTCTAGCATTTTAACATAAAAAATGAGGAAATAATTGTGCAACACAGTCTCAAGGCAAGTCGTGTTATAGTAACGAAAATTTTGATTAATTTATTCGTGTTTGATGACACGAATTTCCGCTGTTTTTCGTGTCTCTGGAGACGAATGTCTTTTTCGTCCTTCCCAGCACGAATTTCTATCAATGGCTGTTCGTGTCTGTGGCACGACTTTCTTTATCGTGTCATTTTATATTTTGTTCTTTTCTATTTTTAAATCATTGTCGCTTGGGGTTAGGGTTAGATTCTTGGTTTGTGTTAGGATGTTATTTTATGCATTTGTTTCTACATGTTTTTCGTCTGCTTTTAAAACTATTCTCGCCTGGAGTTGGGTTTATAGTTGGGGTTTGGGTTAGGAAGTCGCAGAAAGTGATTCTAACCCAAACCCCAAGCGACAATGGTCAAAAAATAGAAAAGAACGATGAGAAAACAAAATATAAAATGACACGATAAAGAAAGTCGTGCCACAGACACGAACAGCCATTGATAGAAATTCGTCCTGGGAAGGACGAAAAAGACATCCGTCTCCAGAGACACAAAAAACTGCGGAAATTCGTGTCATCAAACACAAATAAATTAATCAAAATTTTCGTTACTATAACACGACTTGCCTTGAGACTGGGTTGAATTGTGTTTGAGGCTCACAATATTTCATTACCATGTACAGAGATCTTAATATATTTATCTATGCCTAGATAAATACAGTTTTTCTTATTCTATGGCACCTTTAAAAAATATTAGTTAACTCAAAGTAAAGTTGTTGAAAAATGTTGTCATCTAAGATTTTTTATTTGAATTAACTTATTTTGTGCAGTGCAGTCTAGGGGCCCTAGTATAACGATTTAAGCGTGTGTGGTCTAAAGCGCACGGCACACAGTCTAAACGGGCGTGTTCGAATCCACTTTTGCTAATTTAACGACAGGAAAAATGGTTTGTGCACCAAGTGCACGGCCGAAAAGGGTTGGTCATATTCTTTTAATGAGTAATGGGTGTGTTTTGCCGTAACGTGCAATGAGTTTCAGCTCTCATCCCATTTAAAAGCCAGTTGCGCTGGCGCCATGTCTAATCCCTATTTAGATGACGGACTTTGTATACTGAAAAATTAAGCTGAGGAAGAAGACCACCAGTTTAAGATTAATGTTAAATAATTGTGGTGTTTTTCACTTGTATTGAAATTCTTTTTTTTAATTAAAACCTTTTAAAGCCGTTTTCTTTTAGTCATGGAAGTAAAAACAGCAGGCTTTTTATTGCTGTAAATGTATGGATATCCAACATCATCAAAAAATAATTAACAAGTATGTAAGAAAAGATTTGTTTATTTGTAGGAGGAGATTAAGCATTACTTTACAAATGTTTCTCATCTCACCATATCCACAGGTACAGAGTCATTATATACAATAAATCCATGGGATAGCATTAAAAAAAACATTTAAAAATAGATATTATTTGCATTTGTTTAAAGCAAACATTTAATTACTTACCAGGCTACAGGTGAAGCAGCTCTTTTCTAACGTTTCATTATCAGTCCTCATTTATGTGCAAGACTTAATAATAATCGCTTACATTTTAGTCCTTTAATTTTTCATATTATAAAAAGGGTTTTGTTCTGCTCCGCATCCATGTTTGTAATAAGCAACTTTTTGTCGTCCTGTATTACGAACGCGCTCATTAAAAAACAAAAACTATATTGCGCCATTGACTTTAGACTTTAGACCAGGTTTTAGTTGGTCAATGACGTAGTTTATTTAAGTTGCCTCAAATTAGCAACGCGCCAACAATGCGCCTAAACACACCTCGTTTTCAGACCAGAACGCCCATGGGCCCACACTTGGGCGCAAATGCATTTGCTATTAAAATAACATAAAAATAATGATCATTGCGCCGGGTTAAAACTAGCAAAAGACACAATGTGCTGCATTGCGCCGGGTGTATGATAGAGCCCTAGGTGAGTTAGTGCTCATAGGACACAGTGTTTTACTATAAATGCCACCTTAAACTGAAAGATATATTAAAAAATAAATAACAATCATAAAATGTCAATAGTAATCTTCTAATACTAAAAATATGTGGTAACAATAACAAAAATGTAATCTTTAAATAATTATTTTCACAATAATATTTTTCTGGCAAAATAAAAGTAAGGTTATTTCAAAGATTAACATCAATCTGAAATCAAAAATTGAATTAAAACTTTGATGCTTCAAATCCAGGCCCAGCTGTAGAATGAAATGACTGAGGGGGCTCTTAAAATTTGTAAGGGGAACATACAGAGATTACTTGCTTTTGCCAAATTTTTGAATGCAGCGTTTCCTAAAAGTATACTGCACAGCTAACCAAACAGACAAAACTAATGAAATGTTAACTTTAAAATTTTTAATTAAAAAAATCATTTTAATAATATCATACCTTTTTAGAAGAGCTGTAATCTTCTTGATTTGGCATTGTATTTCTTCATTAACACGCAACTTACTGAACTAATATCATAACACATATCAAAAGTCATAAGTATGTGTTACCCACTTTAGAGGAGATGTCACTCAGTAGAATTAGTGACAATTTGGTTTCCATGATGAGCCTTCACCAACTTATATAACGCTGGTTGTAAACGCTGTTAATAGAAGATGATGAATTTTATGGAATCATGTAGATGTGCTAATTATAATGCTTTACAAATTGATGCTGTACAAAAATTGGATGGTGTGTTGTGAATGGTATTTTTATGATGTATTATTTATGTTTTTAATTATTAATACTTTTTATACTAGTGAGACTTGCTGCTGTGACCTGCTAAATTTTCCTCTGGGATTAATAAAGTTAATCAAATCAAATTACGCAGAGAATAGCGCAGATAAATATTGAATAAAACCCTGTCCATATACTGTATACTAATTTAAATTGTACAGGTTATGTGCTGTTCACGTGCCTTAACACAAACACCTATAAGGGGAAAATGTATAGCTTACTCACAAAAGATGATTGTTTTATTACACATAGCCTAAATGTTGAATCAATGTTTTTATAGTTTTGCATTTTACGTTAATTTTTATTTTGACAATCATACGAGTCATGAGTCAACGCTAACCTTACAGAGTGAACTGCGTTACATACACTGCAAAAAATATTTTCAAGGAAAAAAATTCTTAGTATGTTTGTCTTGTTTTCAGTAAAAATGTCTAAAAATTCTTAAATTAAGATGCTTTGTCTTGATGAGCAAAACGACCCAAGAAAATAAGTCTAGTTTTTAGACCAAAATATCAAACGTAAATGATTTTGTGCATAAAACAAGCAAAAAAAATCTGCCAATGGGGTAAACTAATTTGTCTTGAATTTTTCTTGAATTTAGTGTTTAAGAATTTTTTTTTGTTTGTTTTATGCATATGTTTTATGATATTTTTGGTCTAAAAAGTTTTACTCATTTTCTTGGGTCGTTTTGCTCATCAAGAAAAAGCATCTTAATTTAGGAGTTTTTAAATATTTCTACTGAAAACAAGACAAAAATACTAATACATTTTTTTCTTGAAAATAATTTTTTGTTTTGCAGTGTAAGACGCAAGCTACTAACATTCAGGCAGCCAATAGAAATTGTTATCCAGCTACAGAAATCCATGTTTATTTCTTACCTGTCCAATCATCTTTTAGTGCTATTATTCATCTACTTCATTGCCAGTCAGAGAAGCGTAGCCCTGTTGAATATAAAATAAATAATATAAATAAATTGATCAAAATCAACCCCTTTTTCCCCTCGTGGTGCTGGACCTGTTCAAATCTCATGACTGGATTATAAATAAAAAAAAACCTTAAACCTGGATTTTTACAGACAGGGTCACAATAGGGTTTAAACTCTTTTTCAGATAATATATTTCTGTTGTTTTAGGCATAATCGAATAAATTTATCTTGTCAAAGACAAGAATAAACAATTCACCCAATAGATAAGGAAAATAATTTTAATATCTTCCCTAAAATATTCCTTGTTTCAAGTAAATTATTAAATTTGTTTTAAAGATGTTTAGATCTTTTTTTTTTACTGAAAAACAATAAAAAAACTGCTTAAAATGCAGCTTGCTTTATTGTAGATTTAAGTATGTCATATAGTAAGATACTCTGCCAAGCAATAAACCGTCGAGCTGTCTGTGCAGAAGGCCGCGCTAAACATGGCTGCATTTGCATTATGTAACATGTCAGCTGCTGTACTATGTCCTGTTTTTTCAGTCTGCGTCTCAAAGGCATATATCACCCTGTGGCTATATAACAGAAGTCTGAGATAAAGACCCTCAAAAGCAGTAAACTCTCTCTGCGTTCGCGATGCTACTTAGAGCTCTGTGTTATCTGTAGTTTAAAATGAGCATTTTCCATCTAAGCTGTGTGAAGCTTCACATCTGTTTCAGTCAGCCTCATAAATATAGCCACGTCTGTGCCTGAGTTTTGTGCATTTTCGGTTCAGTTTTGTTTCTTTAGATGTAAAAGCCCTATAGGCTTTTTTCTACAAAAGCCTCTTGTGTCTTTTTCGATTGTAGGTGTAAATGACTTTGTAAATGACTTAGTCACTGACTGTGGCTTTGTTTAGTAAACAGTTCACTGTTGGAATTACATTTATTCTTTTTAATTGCTTCCAGCATTTAGTGTCATTGCATAAGATTAGGGGTGGTTTCCCGGACAGGGATTAGATTAATCCAGGACAAGGGCTTAGTTACGTTAGTACAATTAAAGGGATAGTGCACCCAAAAATGAAAACTCTGTCATAATTTCCTCACTCTCATGTTGTTACAAACCTGTATAATTTCTTTGTTTTAATGAACACGAAGAAAGATATTTTGAGGAAACCATTCATGAGCCCCATTGACCTCCATAGTAGGAAAAGATAATACTATGAATGTGAGTGGGGCTCATAAACGGTTTGGTTACAAACAATTCTCAAAATATCTTCTTTCGTGTTCATTTGAACAAAGAAATGTATTCAGGTTTGTAACAACATGAAGGTGAGGAAATGATAACAGAATTTTTATTTTTGAGTGAACTCAGTCAGTCAGTGGCTATGGGCGGGGCTGTATCAGTGTGACATCACATTAACAAGAGAATTAAAACAGCATGTTTAATGGGGATTAAAAAAGATAAAGTGGGTGGATTTTTTTTAATTGTAGGGTTGTTTTCACATACTGCCAACACACATTTATGTCCAAACACCTTTTAAAAGTGGATTTTACATAATAGGTGCCCTTTAAAGGGTCTATTTCATCAATAGAAACTAATCTTCCTTGAAAGTGGGCCATATTTGTAGTCGAAATGTAACATAAATTTAGAATTTTGTGCCTATTTGACCGAGAAAAGACAGACTGTAACTTTAGGGCACATTTGTATGAAAAACTACAAATCCCACAATGCACAGCTCTGCAAGCCACTCCCATTAATCGGAACACTGCTCAGATATGCTATTGTGTACATAAATGCCACGTTAGTAAAACAAAAAAATAGCCACGTGTCTGACAGACACCAATCATGACTTACTTTTAAACGTGATGTTACATTGTGTTACACACAATAACACTCTGGTCTGGTGTGTAGCAAAGTCTTATTCAAACAGTAACGTGCGGTTTCAGATCCGCAGTACAAATGTCTTATGAAGTACTTATAAAAGGGTATGCATAGTAAATGTTTATTTACTTTTACCAAATAAAGCTCATAAAGGTGCCATGAACAGCAGATTTGAGTATCACCCTTGCGAAATCACCCTCTTCCATATCATATCGATTACCTTCCGCTATTATTGTAACATGAAGTCTGGCTCGCTCCACAACGCTTGTTAGCTTAGCTTAGCATAAAGATGGCGGCTGATAATTTTTTTGTCTGTGTTCGTATATTTTCATAAGTCCCACCTACTGATCTGTAATAGGTCTGTAGCGTGAGTGGGTCCCACCCATAGCCCTCACCTTGGAAAAATGAGGAATGAGTGTCTGTAGTCTTACACTCTCGACAAAGATACAGAAGTTTCTTCTTTCAATGACGCAAAATGACAATTTTTGCATAATTGAAAGAAGGAAGTGCAACACTGAAATCTGTATTTCTCCCGTCTCAGGGGAAACTTAGGGAATGATGCACGACCATTTAAAAACATGACTGGGCTTCTATGCAAATCGGTGAAGTGTTCCTTTAAAGGTGCAGTGTGTAATTTTTAGAAGGATCTTTTTACAGAAATGCAAAATAATATACAAAACTATATTATCAGGGGTGTATAAAGACCTTTCATAATGAACCGTTATGTTTTTATTACATTAGAATGAGACATTTTTATCTACATACACAGAGGGTCCCCTTACATGGAAGTCGCCATTTTGAGCCGCCATTTTTCTACAGAAGCCCTTAACGGACAATTTTTTTACTAAGTTGTCTCCAACGATGACATGATCTCCGGTGGCGGCTCCCGTAGCTTCTCTATGTGTTTCAAAAGCGAGGGGTGAGCCGTGGACTTAGCAGTTGGTTACAATTCGCAACCTCACCACTAGATCCCGCTAAAATTTACACACTGCACCTTTAAGTTGTTTTTAAAAACATACCTTGCAAAAAACATTACTGATGTGCAAACATGAGACAAAATCTTTGTAGCCAAACCATTCACGAGCCCCATAGTAGGAAAAAAGAATACTATGAAAGTGAATGGGGCTCATGAATGGTTTGGTTACAAACAACTCTCAAATATCTTCCTTCGTATAGAACAAATACATTTATTCATGTTTGTAACAACATGAGAGTGAGAAAATGATGACAGAATTTTCATTTTTTGGGTAAACTATCCTTTTAAATTGTTTTAACAAACATACCTCACAAAAATATATTGTAAGATAATGCTTTTAAATGAAGGCAACTCAAACCTATATTTTAGTCTGGGACTAGGATAAGCCCTGTCCGGGAAACCTTCCCTTTATAAATTAACCAAAATTGTCTCTCACCCATGCATTATGAAATATATTTATTTAGTCAGTGTAGTTTAGTGAGCTCCAGCATCAAAGGTTCAGCTCATTATGTAACCTGTGCCTATGAGACTTACAACTACTGCAGCTTGCTTCAGACACTAGACCTCATTAGATGTTTATCATGTGTGAAATTAATTATGATTTATTATAAGGAGGTCGCAGGCCACCCAGTTGAGGAGCTTGTGGAGATGCATGTGGTGCCGTGGTAAATAACTGCCTGTGTCCTTTGACTCGGAGGGTGGGTGAGTTTGATCTCAGACAGACGCTGTTCATCCGAGCAAGCGTAAGTGTTGGTAATCCAACACTGTCATGCCTAGTGTGCAAGCGGAGCGGAGGAAAGGATGCATGCTGAAATGAACTGAGTGGTTAGCTTCCACTTCACACTAATGTAACCCGGAGCTCGGGTTACTTTGTGGCGTGTAGCCTTTTAACAGAGGCGAGAGCTCGGCCCGATTTCCTCTCATATAGACGCTTTCCACTGCATATTCTTATTTAGCTCAGTGGTAGAGCATTGTGTCTGCAGTGAAAAAGGTCACGGGTTTGAACCCAGGAAGCATGCATACTGATAAATAAAGAATTTGTTCGACTGAGCAATTTTTTCAAGCATGTTTCCTTAAATAAATGTTCAGCGCTCGCAGAAGGTACAGCAGAGATGAGCATTAGTCAATGTCAGGGCGAGAGCGCTATTCACGGGATGTTTTCATTCGGCGTAAGACAAAGCTTATCAAATATGTACCTTGGTGGCTGGAGAGTGTGTTTAGTTATTTATTACCCACTGACAAATTCTGTCTCTCGTACACGCGTTGCTTTACAGTCATGCACGTTCTTGAGGTTTATCAAAGACGCATATGTTTGGGGTTTGACAGATGCTCGAGATTTGATGACGGAGGCTAATGGAGGTTAATTAGAGATGTATGCTTGAGCAGGTTCCCTACCAATTTCTATTGGCAACAACTATTGACAAAAACAAGACGTATTAATGATATCCAGGGTCCGAAGCGTGAAAACATCAGAACGATTTTCAAATCAAACTTTATCTGTCAGATCTTCCGACTTGCGTTGGAAGTTTGTTTCGGTGGAGAGCAGATGAGAAACTGAGAGTTTCAGTTTTATGGCACATCATAACTCATGCAAATAGTGATCTGACTTATGTGTATCCATAAAAATTGGAAAATGGATTACCAGCCAACAATCTCTGTGCGGTGATGTATGCATTGAAGTGGCTGATCCCGGCGGAGTCGACGCGGCGATGTTGACAGCGATGGAATGAAAATGCCACTTGATGCGGGCCAAAGCAGTGGGTTTTCTGTAGACAATGAAACCAAATGAGCGAATGTTGTGTAAAATGTAGCCTAGAGGGGAGAGAGTGAATCGACTGGAATCACTTTCAAGCGTAATTGCAGTCATTTATTGATTTAAATAAGCCTTACAGAATCCATATGAACAAGATTAAAAGGCAAAACCCGGAACATTAGGACATGATGAGAATATTAATTGCCCCTGAAAAGTAAACAAAAGCGCATGAGAGAGATTCCTGTGCTCGAAAGACAGAGATGGTTCACAGTGGACTGATGGGCAAGGATCTCGAGATGCATTTTTAACATTGACCAGGAGCACTTTTGTTGAAACACGTCCCAACTGAGCAAGTCCATTATATGTGGAGAGAAAGAAAATGATGTTATGACAGTACTGATTGGCTGATGGAACAATAAGAACGCACGTACAATTTTAAGCACCATCCTGAGTACAAGTTTCAGAGACTTTCAGATCCTGAGCTGTAATGTGAAAGGCAGACAGGGAAAAAATAAGTTTGTTTCATTCTGTTAAGAGCCCTTAAAAAAAGACAATACAGGCATTAAGTACCACCTTTATGTTTTTTATTTTGAGTCAGGTGAGGCTATGGCATGATATCACAGTCATGAGGACACACAGGTGCCGATCCCACCCATGCAAAAACGCCAGATATACTCAATTACTTTTCAAATGGTTTAAATCATACCTACAAGGAAGAGGTTACTATGTGAACATAGGTAACCATAAATCTGAGTGGACATCCATGACATGTGGAGTCCCACAGGGTTCAATTCTTGCACCGCTTCTGTTTAATTTGTATATGCTCCCACTTGGTCAAATAATGAAAAAGAACCAAATTGCTTACCACAGCTATGCAGATGACACCCAGATATACTTAGCCCTGTCACCCAATGACTACAGCCCCATTGACTCTCTATGTAAATGCATTGATGAAATTAACCATTGGATGCGTCAAAACTTCCTCCAGTTAAACAAAGACAAAACTGAAGTCATTGTATTTGGAAATAAAGATGAAACTCTCAAGGTTAACACATACCTTGACTCTAGGGGTCTAAAGACACAAAATAAAGTCAGAAATCTTGGTGTAATTTTAGAGTCTGACCTTAATTTCAGTAGTCACGTGAAAGCGATAAGCAAATCAGCTTACTACCATTTCAGAAATATTGCCAGAATTAGTTGTTTTGTCTCAAGACAGGACTTAGAGAAACTTGTTCATGCTTTCATCACCAGCAGGGTGGATTACTGCAATGGACTTCTTACTGGGATCCCCAAAAAGACCATTAGACAGCTGCAGCTCATACAAAACACTGCTGCCAGAATTCTGACCAGAACCAAAAAATCTGAGCACATTACTCCAGTCCTCAGGTCCTTACACTGGCTTCCTGTTACATTTAGAATAGATTTTAAAGTATTGTTACTCGTTTATAAATCACTTCATGGCTTAGGACCCAAATACATGACAGATATGCTAACTGAATATAAACCTAAAAGATTACTCAGATCATTAGGATCAGGTCAGTTAGAAATCCCAAGGGTTCACTCAAAACAAGGTGCGTCAGCATTTAGTTATTATGCCACCTCTAGCTGGAATCAGCTTCCAGAAGAGATCAGATGTGCTTCAACAGTAAACACTTTTAAATCTAGATTAAAAACACATCTGTTTAACTTTGCATTTACTGAATGAGCACTGTGCTGCTTCACACTGACTGCACCTTTAACTCAAGTCACTTTTACTTCTGTTTTATTCTTTTTAACATTTTAAAGTGTTTTTATTAAAATCACATTTATTTTCTTTCTAAATTCTCATGTATCTTTGTTTTTATTGTGATTTTATTGTGTATCTATTATTTTCACATTTTCTTTTTTCTCTTTTATATATTGTTTTCTCATTTCTATGTAAAGCACTTTGAATGACCTCTGTGTATGAAATGTGCTATACAAATAAACTTGCATTGCCTTGCCTTGCCTAATAGTTTTTAATCTGCTTTTGAAATTCAGGAGCCTCTCTGATTGGTGGATCTTGTGAGTTGTAAATGCTTTGATGAATAAGCTGAATAAGGGGTGCTTAACATTTTGCATTTAAAACCGCAAGGAAAATGCGACCGTGCTGCATTCTTTTCAAAGTGCTTGGGCGCTCCCGTAGCGTCTGCTGTTGCTAAGCAACCTAAGCGTTGAGTGTCATATAGGCACCGATTTCTTTTTCCGCCAGTGACCCAGCAGACAGGACATGTTCTTGGGTTCTTCCCTGTAAAGTGAATACGTGTCCTGTGTTACCGGATAGATAATCGAACCTGATTTCTAAATGAATTGCTGTGGACTGTAGGGTAGGCATCTATAGGACAGGGCATTAAAAAATAATAAAATTTAATTTTATTCGTAATAATTAAACTAAAACATAAAAAAATGGCAGCATGTAGCCTCTTTTTCCTATTTGTAGTGGAGATGAGTGGTACCCGGTGGGGTCTTCTGCTGTTGTAGCCCATCCGTCTCAAGGTTGTGCGTGTTGTGGCTTCACAAATGCTTTGCTGCATACCTCGGTTGTAACGAGTGGTTATTTCAGTCAAAGTTGCTCTTCTATCAGCTTGAATCAGTCGGCCCATTCTCATCTGACTTTTAGCACCACAGGACTGCCGCATACTGGATTTTTTTCCCTTTTCACACCATTCTTTGTAAACCCTAGAAATGGTTGTGCATGGAAATCCCAGTAACGGAGCGGATTGTGAAATACTCAGACCGGCACCAACAACCATGCCACGCTCAAAATTGCATAAATCACCTAGAGTTCTCAACAGGCCTGAAAATTACAACCCGACCCGACCCGGCCCGTGGCTTTTAAAGCCCGGACCCGATGTAACCCGACACATCAACGTGAATTATCTGTCCGAACCCGACCCGCGGCCCGACGCCGCCGACCCCCTTCCCTGCCTTTTTTTTCTCATACACGTAGGCTATTATCATGACCAGCAGACGGAAATTCAAACCAAGCTTTAATGTTCACGCCTTTTAACAATAAAAACAACTGAAAGAATAAACTTTAAATATATATATATGCATTAAATAAAAATCACCAAAGAATAAATAAAAAGATCTCAAACATGTTCCCAGCCAGCGGCTTCTCCTCCGGTAGTAGAAAGCAACTGTGAATTCACCTGCGGCAAGTTTACTTTTCTCCATCTCTTCTTCTCCAGGCAACAGGCGTGCACGCACTGATAGCAATAAGCTCTGGGGCGGATCCGCAACGGATCTCTGTGATGCATGTTGCAGCAGCCAGACCAGACTTTCTTTACGGTGAACAGCAGTGATGATTAATAATTTTTTACGGAGCGTAAAAGATTAAGCCCGAGGTCCGACCCGACCCGACTCAGTTGCTTATATTTTTGACCCGAACCCGGCCCGAATTCGCGGCTCCCGTCGGGTTTGTCGGGCCGGCCCGACCCGTTGAGAACTCTAAATCACCTTTCAATCCCATTCTGACATTCAGTTTGAAGTTCAGGAGATTGTCTTCACCTGGACCACACCCCTAAATGCATTGAAGCAACTGCCATGTGATTGGTTGATTAGATGATTGCATTAATGAGAAATTTAACAGGTGTTCCTAATAATCCTTTAGGTGAGTGTATGTATTTATAGGCCTAGTCTGAACTTTTTAATGGCTATCGGTGAGAATCATGAGTTTTGGGTGGTGTAGTTCTACTAGGATCTACTACCAGAGGTTAACTGGGCCAAAAAAAAAGTCGACCCCTTGTTTGCAACAACAAAATAAAAATCATTCAGTGGATATTTACAACAGTTTAAAAAACAGCACATATACGGACACAGGATCACAGCCCTTCATTGCATTTCAAATGCAAAGCAGAAAAAACTATATGCAGATTCCCTCAGAATAAGAGATGGGTCTTTGATATGATGTCTGCGTTCGACAGTGAAGCCAATTCAACAGACCTCTTCTGTTCCGACAGTGTTGACGCATGCCAGAATTCACTGAAGTGTTGCGGTTTTCCTCCAAATGATATGCAGCCAACAAGCACCTGTTTTGTTGCTGGATTTCATTATTCTGTCAGATCCGTCTTATGTACTTATAATTCATCAACCTGTTGAAATGCCCTGGGCATAATGTGAACTCTACCCCTTTCTCAAACCAAGAACAAGGTAATCTGAGCTGAAAGCGATAAACACTTTTATTTTGAGACCGTCTGCCTGGGAGTCAGATGCTTTTTTCCATCGAGTTCCTGATTGATATTGATGCTATAATTACAATATGGAACGTAGGCATCAGAGAGATGAAAACATGAGGTGCCTGGATCTTTGGCTCACTTTCCTCTTACTCTTCAAGGTCTCTGCCAGCAAATTCCGATGCTCTTTTCGTTCCCTCAAATCTTTTCTCTTTCCTTACGGCTTCTCGTCTCTCTTCGCCCTTTTGAAGTGGCGTTACAGTTGCGATGCTCCTATATATGACAAACAGATTCCTCTCCACGGAGAACTGCTACTCTTTAAAAGCTTTACAAGAAAGCAACCTTCTGGGTCTGCGATAGAGTCATGAGAATCCATGCAATGCTCCTCAAAAGCTGATCAAATAATAAACAATGCGTACTCTGTATGGTGCACCCAATTTGTATAAGAAATATTAGCTTTTTGTGACTGCATGTGGGGAAAGTTGTCAAATCTTTTTAAAGTCTACGTTCGTGTTGCTGTTTTTCTGCTGGAAACCGTGTAATTGGGGGAAGCTGGCACAAATGCTTCATTTGGCTGGAATTTGGCGGTCTGCTAAGTGCTCGGGTGATTTTTATGATAATTTCTGGTGCATCTCCAACAATTTAGATTTGCACGCGTTTGGTTTTGCGAAACAATACCGTGCGTAGCACAATACGGTAAAGCGTAATAAGTGATGTTTTTTATGGAAATGTGCTCAACATGTCTTGCCGTATTTCATCAGTCGTTTCTATCATGAAAACAACCCACATAGCTCCCCACCGATGTTCTCCTCAAAGAGCCCAGACTGCTTGCGTCCGTGTTTATTTAAGATTTGTTAAAAACGGCTATGCTGAGAAAGAGAGAGCCCTTTCTTTTTAAGACGCACCACCATTGCTTGTGTTTTCACACTAAAGGTATTCCAGATGAAACATGGTGTATATTTAGACACCTGGAGATTTTTGCTTCTATTTTAACTTGTCTGCTGATGAAAGGTGACATTTGGGATGATGAAGTTGTACTGTATGTGTGTATCTTCATCTGCTGTTTGAAAACAGCACATATAGGGGAGAAATCACAAAGAAACTGGATTAGAGGATTGTTTGAGTGAAAGCCAGTATAGATACAGTTCTCATCATAATATGATACTGATCTTTTCTCATAACTGAATCAAGAGCATTCGAAATGTTGAAGAGATATTTTTAGGAAATAGTGCTTGTTTGTGACTGAACCTTTTAAGTTTATTTAAATATTCGTTTTATTGTTTCATTCCGTAAAACTTATTAAAATGTAATAATTTATTAGAACTTGCAAACTGGGTTATTGTGCAAAGACAAACAAACATTTAAAAAGTCAAATAAATGTTGCATTACACACTAACAGAGTAAAATCTGTCATGTATTATGACATAAATCTTAGGCCACCTCCTTTGTTGTTTTAGCAAACTTTTAATGTCCATCTATATTTATTGTTCACTTTTTTAAGATGCAAACAGTAAATGCAGGAAATATGTGCACAAAATTAAGAACTAAATGTCTTTTTCAGGCATCAGTCAGTATTTAATGTGACCTCTCTTGGCACTAAACACATCTTGAGCTTTTTTTGAGGAGACTGAAGTCCTGAAGTCATTCGATTAGAATTAGAAATAAGGAATTAATTTTATTTAGGTTTGATATCCTGCAGCTGCCTGATATTGATTAAGTGGTATGGAGTTTACTTTAAATACTTTACACTTCTTCTTATACTTCTATATTGTTTTTAATACTACATAAACATTTCCTGTATTTTCTGGTTGTATTATAATAATGAGACTGAGAAATAATTATATATGATCACAATACCAAATCTAATGGTGGCATGCTGGCCTAAGACTTCTGCACAGTATATTTCAATATTTAAGGGTGATAAACAGGACATGTCATCTTCTCTAAATGACCTCATACTGTAAGTGAACAAACTAATTCATTATATTATCCTTTATGCATCTAAATGTGTCAGCATTAATTCATTACATGGATCGCAGTACTGGATTGGCCATAGGGAGGACCAGGAGAATTCCTGGTGGGCTGGTCTTTTTTTTGGCCACGGGGACTGGTGTTTTCATGCCACTGGGTTGAAGGTTGCGGTCCCTAGGCTGCCAGCACTTATCCAGCCCCTCTCGCTCAATTTGGAGGTGGGAGATGTCCCCACCGCTTTATGCCCAAGTTGAATGTGTCCCGATTCCCGACCACTTATTGGAAGAATTTTTGCATTAGGGTCCATCAAACACATGGAAACACAGGACGCGCCACTTTCTTCTGCTTTTCAAAGCGCTCGCCTGTGAACACAAGTTTTGTTTTAAACACGTCTATATTTGAGTGTGCTTGCCATGCGTCTAGATTTAAAATAAACTTGAGCGCGACTTGATACGAAAGGCCTCTAAAAGGAAAAGGATCTACAAATAATATTTTTTTTTAAATCTAAGTCATAGATGTAACAAAGAATTGTATATAAATAGCCATTATTCATCATCTATTGCAAGAGTAACAAAAATCTATTTGATGCAAAACTCATAGTCAAGAAACTCATCAAGTTTCATATGATTATAAATATGATGTTTACTCAAGTAAAAACTCAAGTAAACAAAATTTTGAAAGTCCATTGTTCTTTTTTGACACAATGTAGGCCTACAGTACCTTACGTTATGTGGCAATATACATGATCTAAGTATTAAAAATTAAGATAAAGATTTTTATTTTTCCATCTGTTTCCCCTGCATACTTCTTAAAAGTATAAGTAAGATAAATCTTGCGTGTGTATTGTATATCAGGGGTTTCCAAACTTTATCAACCCAACAGGTAATCTCAAGACCCACGATTTATTTAAAATAGAAATAAGGCGGAAAACACATTTGTTCCCTTTCAGTAGGTTTTGAATAAGTTTAATTGAATAATATTAAAATACTTTATGGTAGTGCTGCACGATTATAACAAAAATCATAATTGTTTAGGTTACTGTATTTGCATTGAATTTGAAATGATATATTTGAAAAATACAATGAATTGCAAGACTGCAGAGAATAGGGCACTATTGCAGACTTATGTAGGCTAGGATTTAATGATTTTATTTTAATACAGTCAGTCATGAACTAAAGTGGGCCGGTCTAAGGCATGAAACTCCAGGGCTGAAAATGAGTCCCACTCCGGTCCTGATGGAACATGATCTTTACTTAATATCTTAATGAATGAAGTTGATAATTTTGACCCATACAATGTATTGTTGGCTATTGCTACAAATATACTTATGACTGATTTTGTGGTCCAAGGTTTCAAATATCAATTACCGTAGTTTCCAGACTATAAGCCGCACCGGAGTATAAGCCGCATAATTCAAAAACGCGTCATCAAGACGAAATAACATATATAAGTCACAGTGGATTATACGTCACGTTTATTTAGAAATTTATTTCACAAAATACTCGTCATTCAACATTACTGAATCATCTGAATTACGTAAATACAGAAGCAGCATATGGCGGACTCTCGCGGCTGTAGACGGTAATGTTGTCTCTTGCCTCATCAATTTTAAAATTAATTCATACTGAATTACAAGGCGCACCTGATTATAAGATGCAGCACCAGCCAAGTTATGAAAAAACGGTATGTAACATGTTGGGCAAACATTCTTAAAAAGGCCAAATGCATAAGAACCAATTAATTTTATATTTCTATTACATTTTTTCAGTTATGTAAAAATAAAGCAGGGCACTGGAGACTTTGGAAAAGTAAAAAGTATCTCAAAGTGGATGGTCTTCATGATGTCCTCAAGAGTGATAATGTACCTTTAAGGTCAGTGGATCTCCTCCTGACTTATTGGGTCCGCTGAAACATAGCGAAAGTAATTGTGCGAAAATGGCAAATACTATACTGTGGAGATGCAATTATGGACCCGTCACTTTTTGTTTACAAGTCATGATCTATTTTTGATTCGCACCCTGGTCCTCCATCACGGCAGTGATGCAAGAAAAACTATCTGCTTTGATGCTTGAGATGGGTGTGATTAAACTTTTACTGTGGTTTGCCTTTGTTATTTATTGAAGATGTTCAACTTTGTTTTGATGAAGTTGTTCATCCTTCATAATAAATGTGCAGTTGGGACGGTGGGACTGTGATTGGAATAGGAAGGTGATTTCGGTCCTTTTATCTGCCAGACGGAAATGAGTCATGCTTCACTGTCCGACCTCCATAATGAGGACAATACTTTATTCTAAACTGCCTATAAAAACAATACCTACAGTGGATGAAGATCGCCATTCAAATCGACATCAACTGAGCAGCTGACATTCTGAGAATAAGTACAGACCCTTTGTTAATTTAATAGCAGTTGTAGTTGTATAGTGTATATGATGAATGAATGTATGCCGCACTTTCCATTAAATGTGATACTGTATTAAATAAAACATTTACATGAATGCATTTGGCAGATGGTGTTATTCAAAACAACGTACAGTTCAGTCAAGCTATACATTACATCTGTATGTGTGTTCCTTGGGATCAAACCGATGACCTTTACACTGCTAATGCAATGACCTACCAGTTGATCTACACTACACTATATGCCGTTATTAGTGTAAAGGTATAAAGTTTCAAGCTGGAATCTCACCAATTCACAAAAAGAGTAAGAAGAAAATTCCTTTCTGAGCTTGGACCGCTAGCAATGTGTTCATTATCAGTTTAAAAAACATTGAATTGCAGTTATGTACATACCATTCGAAAATGTTGTGTCACATAGATGACATTCCCAGAAAAGTTACAACAAGATTTTTGTAAAGCAAAGTGAGGTGAGACAACTCAAAAGTTGAAAAAAACATGAATGTATCATTATAATTTAACCTATGCTGGGTTGTTTTAACCCATTGTTGGGTCAAATATAAACTTTTTTTGGTTAATTTAACCCAACTACTGGGCTCGTCCCTTTCTGACTCAACACTGGGTTGAAAATAACCTGTGTGTATATCCTTAACAACAACCTTACAACGTCACTGGCCATTAACTCTTTCCCCGCTAGTGTTTTTCTAGAAAGTTGCTAGCCAGCGCCAGCGTTTTTTTTTTTTTTGATTTTCACAAAAGTTCATACAAAAAAAACTTTCATCCTATCTTTATTTGTTCTCTTTTTATCAACTCTCAAATATGGCTAGGTTTCTTCAAAAATACAACATTTTGAGCAAAAACATTCACTGAGTTTTTACTGTTTTTGGATCAGTGGATGCTTCAGAGTTTATTAGATGTGTAAGAGCGCCACCTAGTGGATAATATAGCAGACATATCGATTTCCGTAAAAAAACGTACTCGTCATTGGCAGGGGAGCGTTTTTTCTCAATTGATGAGATAAATCGTCAATGGTGAATTAAGGGTGGATGATATGACCAAAATTTTATTTCACGATAGGATTCATTTTATATCATGATAACAATATGATTCAAGGTAGAGTTTTTATCTTTTAATAAGATTTTTATGTTTTTAAATTATTTAATGCCATATAATTTTTTTAATTCTCACAAAAAAACGTATACATGGATAAAAAAGAAGATAAAAACAAAAAAAATTCAAGCTCACTGAAATATAAACAGTTAGTGATAAAAGAATGATGTACATTATATATCTTATTAAAGGAAGAAAAGTGAATTAGTCAAGAGCAGTGAGAGATTTTCACAAAAACAAAACAGTGACAGACAGGACCAAAATTATGTAACTTCCCCTTTAAGATCACAGTCCAGATCCAATCTACTGTTACAGTGGGTTCACACCAGCTGCGTTTGAGGCGTCAGAATCACATCTACCGTGTTTAGTTTGCCGCTTGACCATTTTGAGTTTATTCGCTTCATTCGCGCGTGAAATTCTAGTCATCGAGACATTAATGCGAAAATCTCTCAACTCGCGCGTTTGCCGCAGCAACACTCAATTCGCACCATTCTCGCGAACTAGACATGCGAATGAGGCGGAATCACATCTACTGCGCACTAAACGCCTCATTCACTCCGCAAGACCTCTTCACATTGACTTAACATTGAAATCATTCGCGCTTGACGCCTCTACCGTGGCTGGTCTGAACGCAGCATTACACATGCGTTTTCTATTTTATCTGTTTACTTTCTCTTAAGCCCTAAATTGCCGTGTTTATGAAGATACTTGCAAAGATGGGAATTTTGACGCATATATGTATTTTAGGCAAATAAAGCAGCAAAAATGCTCACAAGCTTAATGAGCACTGTTGTTTGTGTTTCAATGGCTTTAAAATTACTTGTTTAAAACTACGGTGCTTAAAGGAACAGTATGTAAGAAATTTATATCAATTAATCATAAAATAACCCTGATATGTCACTAGACATTAAGAAATCATTTTAATTTCAAATACTTATCACTGACAACAGTGGTCTGGCCAGGATATTGTCATTTAAAAAGTGGAGTTGCAGCCCTCAACTGATGTTTATGTTGTCATTTTGTGTATTGGCCACCAGTTGTGTGATTGCAGTACCAGTTTTAGCCACACGTTTTGTGATTGCAGTACCAGTTTTGGCCATAATCCTACATACCGTTCCTTTAAATACGTGTACAAACGATACGTTTTCGTGACCATGCACACTGCAACGTGACGTGGGCGCATAACCTCTATAGAGACGATAGTCCAAAATCTCTACCGGTTGACAAATATCGGCAACCCCTATGGCGGATAAAAAGTTAAAGGAATAGTCTATTTTTTCATTTTCTAAACGATTGTCATTTTTGACAAGAAAAATAAAAAAATATGCACTTTTAAACCACATCTTCTCATCTATCTCCTGTCCTGTGATGCGCCAGTGCGACCTCACGCAATACGTCATCATGTCAAGAGGTCACGGATGACGTATGCGAAACTACGCCTCAGTGTTGACATGTGTGGAGAAAGAGGACCGTTCCAACAGTGTTGTATGTGGAATGATACTAATTAATGTCTTTGTGTCAGTTTATTGTTTAAAATGATCCGCAAATGTAAGTTTTATATATCTAACACGTGACCTTTCCACGGCATTACGCAAATATGTGAGGTCGCGCTGGCTCATCACACAGCTGGAGGAAGAAGAGAAGTTGTGGTTTAAAAGTGCATATATTTTTTTTCTTGTTAAAAATGACAATCGTTTCGCTCGATAAGACCCTTATGCCTCGTTTGAGATCGTTTAGAGTCCTTTGATACTCCGTTGAAAATGCAAGTTTAAACTACATTAAATCTGTTACGTGTTGGGGTCCATTATAGTCCACTACACTGAGAAAAATCCTGAAATGTTTTCCTCAAAAAACAGAATTTCTTCTCAACCGAACAAAGAAAGACATCAACATTTTGGATGACATGGTGGTGAGTAAATTGCTTGACTAATCATTTAAACTATTTGATCCTGAACTTTGACAATTGCCCCGCCCTCTAGAGTGACATCACATAGCAACACAGTGAGAATGATGTTCTTGACTTGCTTATAATACACTTGGAAATGTCACGCTTCCCACATTACCCCAATTCACCTGATGAGCAGTATAAATGATGAAGCAGTGTAATTTAGTTTTACATGCCTCCGAGTCTGGTTGCAGGATATATGCTAATGCTGGATATTATGACGGAAATGATCCCTGCCCTCCTGTAATCTCGCTTCAGTGAGCAGAGCCCAGTAAAGGCTGATGGGACGGCAGGACTATATTTTGGCAGCAGACAGTCCAATGCAAACAACATTTCCATCCCATTTGTCCTGATGGGAACACCTTGCATGCCAGACTCATAAAAGTGATAGAATGTGGCTGTTAGAAGGAAAGTTCATCAATCCTCCGGTATACGGTCACTCAGGCACTTGCAGAATCGTCGGCTCGTAAAGGTCCATTTCCTGCCGTTTTACATTAGAAATTGAATGCGTTTTATGAATGCATCTCGCAGGTGTTTCTGTTTTGCAGCGGTTCTTTATAGAACGCAGCGATTCAGATATTTGAGAAATCACCAGCAAGGTTTGTTTTCGAAGGTTCACTCCTAAAACATTTGTTTTAAAAAAATATGAACAGAACTTTCATTGCACGTCGATGTTGCCGTGCATTTCTATTCGTCTCGCGGCTTGCTATTAATAAATAAACAAATAGACTTACAGATCACAAGTAAAAATAAAGAAGAAACGCAACAGATTTATCCCTCAAATCGGGTGTTTTAGTATTCTGCTTTTTCCAGGTTGGCGAGACATATTTGAGATACTGTCAGAATCACTGCCAACACATTTTTATACTTCACCACAAGAGTGTTTTGTTTACTTGAGACAAAAGATCAAATTGGGAATATTACAAAAAGTGATATATTGTGATCACACAATGCACACATACTGATGTTTTTCATAATAATAAATTATAAATCACTACAGGACAGTATATTGATGATATTCCTCACACTCTCTTTATTATAGTGAAGCATTGAGAAAACATTTTTTGTCATGCCTGTGTGTCAAAGTTTGAATAGTTGAGGCATTACTTTTTTATGCAGTCGCATAGTGCCTGCAGCAAGCTATCTTTAGTTTGGTTTTGTCCCTTTACTGGGAATACCAAAGCTAGAAAGTTTTATATATTGATGTATAGAGATGTATATTATGCTATAGTATGCACAGTGTATCATATGCTTTATGTGGCCAGACATGTGGTTACCTCTAGTCTGCAGTGTCAGTTTTATGATGGTGAATTTCCAATACTCAATAGACGGGTAATCTAGGCTATTTTAGAAGATAAGCTCTTCATCTTCTGCTGAATGTTGATTTGCCCACTGAGAACATAAAACCACAAAGATGCTGACATATTCAATATTGTGGTATGTCAGCAACCAACTCACAAGAGAGATGGAATAGTTTTATTCCTTAATCCTTTGTTTACTGTGTAAAAGATCACATACATCCTTCATTTTTTCTTTCTTTCCTTTCTTCCTTGCCGTCCATTCATCCATGCTTCCGATTTTGCATGCATCCACCCTCTACTTGTATCTGTCCATTTATTCATTGTTTGTTTGTTTGTTTGTTCGTTCCATCCATCCATCCTTTGTTAGTTTAATTTCTTCGTCCATCCATCCTCTCTTTCTGCACCCATCTACATACTTTGTTTGTCCCATCCTTTTTTTTCTGTTTGTTCGTTCCATCTGTCTGTCCATTCATCCACGCGTCTCTCCATCCATCTGTCCATCGGTAGCTCAGTGGTAGAGCATTGTGTTAGCAGCGCAAAAGATTGTAGGTTTGATCCCAGGAATTACATATACTGATAAAATGTTTACTTTGTAAAAATGTGTCGGCCAAATGCATAAATGTAAATGTTCCTTCATTCGTTTGTCCATCAATCATCCATACATCCATCTCTCCTTTCTTCGTTTCATCCATCTATCCATCAATTGTTCCTTTGCCTGTTCCATACATCCATTCATCGTTCCATTCTTTGTTTCATCCATCCTTTGTTCCTTTATTGTTCCATCCATCCACTTACCCACTCGTCCTTCTTTCATTTCATTTGTTTGTCCATCCATCCTTTCTTTTGTTGTATCAATTAATCTGTCTAAACATTCTTTGTTCATCTCATCCATGCATCCATCCGTCCTTCCTTTTTTTGTTCCATCCATCCACCCACTTGTCCTTCTTTCATTCCATTTGTTTGTCCATCTATCCTTTCTTTTGTTGTATCAATCAATCTGTCTATACATTCTTTGTTTGTCCCATTCATTCATCCATCCATCCATCTATCCTTCCTTCCTTGATGCATCAATCCATCCTTTCTTCCTTCATTGATTCATTAATCCATCCTTACTTTCTTCCTTGATCCATCCTTCCTTACTTGATTCATCAATCCATACTTACTTTCTTTCCATCCATCCATCCTTCCTTCCATGATTCATCAATCCATCCTTCCTTACTACTTACCATCCAACCACCCATCCAGCCATCTTTCCTTGATGCATCAGTCCATTCTTTCTTCCTTCCTTGATTCATCAATCTCTCATTACTTTCTTCTTTGATCCATCCTTTATTCCTTCCTTCCTTCCTTTCATCCATCCATCCACCCATCCTTCCTTCCTTGATGCATCAATCCATCCATCCATACTTCCTTCCTTCCATCCATCCACCCACTCATCCTTCCTTCCTTCCTTGATTCATCAATCTATCGTTACTTTCTTCTTTGATCCATCCTTTATTCCTTCCTTCCTTCCTTTCATCCGTCCATCCCATCCTTCCTTCCTTCCTTGATGCATCAATTTGTCTTTTCTTCCTTCCTTTGTTGATGCATCAATCCATCCTTTCTTTCTTTCTTTCTTTCTTTCTTTCTTTCTTTCTTTCTTTCTTTCTTTCTTCCTTCCATCTATCATTACTTTCTTCTTTGATCCATCCATCCTTCCTTCCTTCCTTGATGCATCAATCCATCCATCCATACTTCCTTTTTGTTCCATCCACCCACTCATCCTTCTTTCATTTTAATTGTTTGTCCATCTATTCTTTCTTTTGTTGTATCAATCAAACTGTCTATACATTCTTTGTTTGTCTCATCCATCCTTCCTTGATGCATCAATCCATCCTTTCTTCCTTCATTGATTCATCAATCTGTCCTTACTTTCTTCCTTGATCCATCAATCTGTCCTTACTTTCTTCCTTGATCCACCATTCCTTCCTTGATTCATCAATCCATCCTTCCTTACTACTTACCATCCATCCATCCATCCATCCAGCCATCTTTCCTTGATGCATAAATCCTTCCTTGATTCATCAATCTATCATTACTTTCTTCTTTGATCCATCCTTTATTCTTTCCTTCCTTCCTTTCATCCATCCATCCACCCATCCTTCCTTCGTTGATGCATCAATCCATCCTTTCTTCCTTCCTTCATTGATGCATCAATCCATCCTTTCTTCCTTCCTTGATTCATCAATCCTTCCTTACTTCCTTCCTTGATACACCATTCCTTCCTTGATTCATCCATCCATCCATCCTTCCTTCCTTCCTTCCTTCCTTTCATCCATCCATCCATCCATCCATCCACCCTTCCTTCCTTCCTTCCTTCCTTAATTCATCAATCCATACTTCCTTTTCATGATTCCATCCTTCCTTCATTCCTTGATGCATCAATCCATACTTTCTTCCTTCCTTTGTTTCTAAGCTTGTTTCATACATCCAATGTTGTTTGGTTTGTTCCATCCATCCATTCACCCATCCTTTGTTCCTTTGTTTGTTCAATTTCTTCATCATTTGTTTCTTGTTTGTTCCATCCATACATCCTTACTTGTTTTTTCTTCCATCCTTTATTTTGTTGGTACACCTGTTATTCATCCATCCTTCCTTCCTTCCCTGTTTTTTTCCTATCCTTCCCTTCATCCCTCCATCCATCCTTGAGAATCTTGTTTATTTTTTAGAAGACTTCTTTTCTAATAACAAAGCATGGAGCTGTGTGCTGGCCTTATAATCATGTGATTGGTGTGAAAGTCTACGAAGGGACTGACAGGTCACTTTGACATATTCCCCAATAGTGCTGAATGAAGGGTGAGAAGTTAACATGATATTTATAGTCCCTTTGCATTTACGATGCAGGCACTAATGGTTATAAATGCTGCTGTGTGAATAAGGCCCTGCTCTATTGAGTTCAGTCACTCACTTGTGACACACATTTCACTGGAAAGTAAGCATTTCCCTCCAGCCCGAAACCGTGAGTGCTGTGAAATTGCTATAATCAATTTTAAGTAGACTTAACGTGCGCTAGATAATATTTTAACCAAACCTTTCCTTTTATAATAAGAAAAAAGAACTCCCCGTCGCTAAAACAATCCCATAAAAAGCCATTTTACAGCCGAGGTTTGATTATGCCTATTTATAGCAATTTCTCCACAGTAAATCTTTCTTTTATTTGACTCGTTCTAATTCACCCTATTATGACAGCGTTTAATTGGCCCTGCAAAGTAGTTTCATGATTCAACCCACGGTTAAAACCAAGAATGTTCAAGCTGTGTTCGTATCTGCACAAAAATGCAATTAAACCATGTCATCATTTCAGAGCCAGCCATTTTCGTACACTCGTGTGCTCTGTGTACTTCTCCTGGAGCTAAATGCTTAAAGTGTCCTTGGTGCTAATTTTCTGACAACACAAGGATTTAAGGTTGCTTTTCTGCTCTTCCCATCACTTCATGTTGCACAAGAAACAACGATTAATTCAGTCTCCCTTATCCTGACTTTATTTAACAGACGCATTACATGATTCTCAACATGATCTTCCGCACACGCATCTCACCAGATCCACAGGCCGCTGGATGCAAAGTTCCTCTCTAATGATCATTAAGTCAATGTCACATTATATTTAATTGCTGCTGGCTGGAAATGAGATTGTCTGCACAGTTGTGTAATTATGGTTTTAATTATAAAACCCTGAGTTGAGTGAGCACTGCGTTATCGGGGAAGATAAGACCAAGGAAATGATCAGAGTCTTCGACACGCATACACACAGCGTTTGGAAAGCAGGTTTTAAAGCCTAATTTCATTTGAGAGATACAGTTTTTGTTTTAGTTGTTTTTCTTTTTAAGAGAGGCATAATGAACAGTCATTCGGTTTATCCATTTTGCTTGATGTTAATAAACAGAGTTTAATGTTTACTTACTGTGCCCTTCAGAAGTCTGAGACCACATAAAACATTTGTCGCTCACGATGCAAACCTGTTAAGGGCCGTTCGCATTTTAACGATAACCATAACATTAGCTGTAACAAAAAATATATTAGCGTCCGCACCACCAGACGTTAATGGTAACTTTATACTAATTTACTCATGCGCCACAGTATCCGTGCAAACCATTTACTCTTAACTAATTATAGATTTCCTTTTTTACATTGTTTACATTTCATTGAACATGTAAATATGCTGTTCTTGTTGCATTTAAAACAGCTATAACCAACAAATGAACTCAACATCTGTAGTAAATCTATGATATTATCTATTTGCTTAGTCACTGCAACCTGAGGTAATTTTATGTTATGGATCTCAGCAAAGACCTCCAGTATCACATACTATTTCAAATATGCAAGCAATTTAAAATAAAGTTTGATTGGCTGTCAATGGTTAATCGTTTTTTTTTTAAAGCAATATTTTTATAGTTATAGTTCTCGTTATGGTCCATAGTGTGAACGACTCTTAATTCTTACTGTGGGTTCACACCAGACGCGAGTTCAACGATTTGCGCGAGTAGATTACATACAAATTCAATGCAAAGATACGATCAGAAGTGTCCTCACGTGGGGCGATGCGAATGACGCGATATGGGCGGCGAATTTTCTGCAAAAACACGCGCTATTCGCCTCAAACGCATCTTCACCTAAGTTGAAAATAATCCACTCGAGCGAAAAATTCGCATTACACAAAGTTAAATCCCGTGAGTAATCTAGAGCGAGTAACGCAATGTCCCACGTTTGGTGTTTACGTAGCATGTCTAAAAAGTGTTTTATTTGTATATTCTCTTTCAGACAACGAAACTAGTATGAAATAGTGAGTGAACATGACCCGTTACTGGGGGCCTTAAGAAATAAAGCTAATTTTACTTGGATCAGGAATTAGCTCAAGCTGAAATAGATTTGTCAATAATTGACAATTTGATAGTGGTAAATTTAGGGACCGTCTCTAAAGTAACTCCATACGTTTCTAAGTTTTCAACAAACTGTACAGTGTTCATGTGGTTGTCAGCTATAATGCACACTTTTTAGATTTTTGATATTTATTCAAATAAACTGTTAAATACTATTTTTAGATAGAAACGCGTACAATATTATTTTAGAGATGGTCCCTAAATTCAAGAACATTAAACATCCGACTTAAATTTTTTATTATACCACGGGGCTGTTGAATGATTTATTCTGATTGGTTGAGAAATGTTCCATGGGTGTTGATTATTTTTTAATAACCGCACACCTAACCTTTAAAATGTCTTAAAAATAGGCACCAAAGCAATATTTTTGGTAACTGTGGTATAAGCGGCATAATTGACTCCGGTCCTTTGAATTATTCGAAAATGATGCACACCCGCGGTGTACTGTGCTTCACGTCGTGCCGCATAACCGATCTGGACAATGGGTATGCATTATTTTCTTAGAATTCAACGGCCATCGTCAATTATTCCTTACTTAAGTATATTGACAATTAGCTACACGTGTGGTAACAGCAAAGACCCCAACTCATATGCATCAGCAGACCACTTCAAAATAAACGAAATATTATGGACAGGAAATTACATTATGACATTTGGATTATCGTGTCAGGATAACAAGAAAACATTTCTTTTTATCTCGAGATCATAAGAAAGTCGTGATCACAAGAAAACAAACAAGCAAGCAAAAATAAAAAATATGAATGACCTCTCTCGGCTTCCGTAAAAATCTACACATTGCACCTTTAACAAAAATATAAAATGAGTCAAATAAGAATTAATTTACATTTCTTGAATAATTTACATAATTCTGATTTTGTATGATTTATATGTCATTAACCAAAGTAAACATTAATTAATCAATAAGGCCCTTAACTTTGTAAAACACATTGATTTTTCTTTCTATTTAGTTCCTTTGGAGGACATAAGATAGTACTTGGTATTAAATGCAAAATCAAAGTATTTTCACTCATAGTGTCAGGGTCTCTGTCTTTTATGTATCCCCCTCTATGTTTTATACATAGTCAGCAGAAGAGATTTAGAATGAAGCTAATACATCCCATGAATTTTTCCACGCTACTCTCAATGTGCTACATGATCAGGAGCTTCTCATACACACGGTCACGAATTCTCCTATTCGCATTCATTCCACGCTGCCGTCGAGTCTACGCTCCGTCAGCGGAGTGTGGCACAAGATCCTTTATTTTTACATTGCAGGTTCAGGCTGCTGGCTGTTGTTCGTGTCTGTCACACAGCGTGGCAGATGTTAAACCAGAGCGTGAAATAAATTCTCCCTGAACGCTGACCTCCGCCAGTCACGGGTCTCATCAGCTTGTTAAGTGTCATTCCACTCTGATAGAATAGTATGCAAAGCAGGATAGAGTGGATGAAACTCGTTCCTCATCTCCCCTTCGACATGTGCGCGATATGAATGTGGAAAAGCTTTAAGAGATCCCACTTCTTCCCTCGACAGGCTCCCCTCTGAGTAAATGATTGATAAACTCTTTGAATCTACAAAGAAAACAAATTGATAATTGGACAGGCCGAGATGAAGGAAAGCAGTAGTTAGAATTTGTATCAGGGAGGATAGCGCATACGTTACACTTCGTGCCACTTGTGCAATCAGGGGAATGGAGAAAGAGCTAATGACACGATTGCCTGTGCACTTAGAGGTTTACCCTATCAAATGCCCTGAGCAAGACATTGAGTGATTTCTCAAGTGATAAGTCTGTTATTCTGTGAGATATGCATGTTTAGCACGAGGGGGATTGTGGTCATCGGGTCTTGATTCGGTCAATAAAACGCCCAGAGCTTTTAATTATGAGGTTTTTAGTATGTGAATGATTGGTCTTGAATCTGTGTAGGTGTAGAAATTGTGTTTTACTTATTCCAAAATTGTAGGAGATTGTTTGGACAATGCCTACGGCCTGTCAGGGCCTGTTATTAGAGATGGTCAGGTTGATGGATGTAACTTATTGATCCCTAAGGTGGTACACATCAAACATTCTCACATACACACAAATGTACACACTGACAGGAAACATAACAAAGTCTAAAGGCAATTACGGCACCCAAAAAAATCCTTGTTGCACTTAAATTTTGAAGTTGAATTAATTTGAAATTACAATTAATTTTAACTTTTTTGACTAATAAGTAAAAAAAAACACAAAGAGTAAGTATGGTCCGATTCGCTATTTTACATTTCCTTTGTTGTATAGACAAGTTTCCCGGGTGAAATAGGCGGGCCGCCATTAGCATTTCACTCTGCCAATGACTTCCGGTTAGCGTCTTTTACTGTCTTTGGTTAGCGTGCAGAAAAAGTAAACTATGGATGGTGTTACACGCCAACACGGCTCCGGGACATATTGTGCTGTTCGCGGTTGCAACAACTCGTGGTGAAAACATTGTCTATGGCTGTGTCCCAATTCAAAGGCTGCGACCTTCTAAGGACGTATTTTAAGACCGATTGCGTCACAGCAGCGCGACTTGAGGCTGGTAAGGATGTCACAATTCAAAGGATGCTTAGAATGAAGCCTCAAAATGCGTCCTCATTTCTCCGCGATGTTAAGGATAGAACGAATGGATCCTTAACAGCCGAGGATATCCCAAGATTCATTGCACGCCTGCAACGGCGGCTGGATATTCTAAAATAAACAATTAAAACCTTCATTAAACAAAAGTGTGTATTTATCAAAAAAAGTTTGTCACTGTTTTAGTATTATAAGTTATATTTTATGTTAATATTATTATTTTTATGATGCATATATTTCTAAGGTTGATTAATTTAATTTAATATACTGTTGAATAGTTTAATCTACATCAACGTGTCATATTTTCTAAACTAAATTAATATTTTTCTGATTTCATATTTTAATAAGTCAGAAACGTTTCCGCTATGTCCTGCTGACAGGCGCAGCAGGTGACGTCAATTATTGGTCGTCCGAAGGTTAGACTGTCTCATTTCAGTTCTCTTCGCGAACTTCTGAGGCTGCCACCTTGAAAGACCGAGTGCTCATCTTTAAGGTCCCATGCTTATAAGGTCGCAGCCCTTGAATTGGGACACAGCTCGTAAGTGTCAGGGTTCCCACGGGTCCTTGAAATTCTTGAAAGTTTGTGAATCTGGGGGAAATAATTCAAGGCCCTGGGAAGTTTTTGAAAATATACATACATCGATACAGGTCATTGAAAGTGCTTCAATCTATTTTATGCAAGAAGTTTTCTAGAAAAAATCCATATAATTCCCTGTGTAGTGTAGGATAATATCTTAACATTTCTAGCCTTTTAAGCACACGTGCTAAACTGTTCGCTTTAAATGCTTATATCTTCTGTATGCGAATGTTGATTCATACCAAAATGCTTTTTTGCATAGTTGTGTTTGACACATGAAAACGTCTCTGGTTACATATGTAACTGTTGTTCCTTGAGAAGGGAACGAGACGCTGCGTCTCCCTTGCCATACTTCCTGCGTCGTTGTAACGCCATCTTTGTCAATATTTCAAATAGCGATATACTTCCTGGCTCCCGCGTCACCCTGTTTTTGTTGTTAAGCCTCACCTTTGATTGAATTTGATATACACATTCAGATGCACTTAACCCTGGAGACGTCCCCAAAGTGTCACCGCAGTGACGCAGCGCGAGTTCCCTGAAAGGGAACTGTAACAATGTATCTTAAAAGGTAACACTTGTAACCTTGTTCTCACTTGAAATGTGTCCCCACATTTAGTCCTTGAATTTGAGGGTATTGGACCTGAAAAGTCCTTGAAAGGTCCTTGAATTTGAAGTTAACTAAGGTGTGGGAACCCTGAAGTGTATATTAGTACATGTTAATGATATGCAAAAGGTACAAACCCCAAAGTAAATGATGACACGAGTTATCATTCCAACGTAAATCTCTTTTCTTGGACTACAACAAACACGCGGATTGTAGGCAACAGTTTACTTCCTGGGCCGGTTGGCATGGGCGCAATGGTCATTATTATAACTCCGCCCACTTCTGAAATATAGCCTGTAAGTTACCTTCTGTCAGCATTGCATTGTGAGTGAATCTTTCAAACATGGTAAGCAGCGTCACATTTCTGTCTGACGTCAGAGGTATTCAGGCCAATTACAACGTACAGATTAGCTGGCCAATCAGGGACAGCGCTTTTCAGATCGATGAACCTTTGTAAAAAATCTGAGCGTTTGAGGAAGGCAGGGATATCTAGAGCTATAAAAATGTATGGTATGTGGAAAATAATTTGTTTTCTGAACCATAAACCACGCGAACACATTGTATTATACCAAATACACAAAATAACATTGTTTTTAATTTTTGAATGAGGAAGTGAGGACGCAAGTGCAGAGTTTGTAGACTGAATAAATAACATTTAATAAATAAATGGGAAACAAAACACGGGAATCAAAATAACAGCAGGTAGGTAAAACACAGGAATAGATGAACATGGAACAGGGTACAAACATGGTAGCTGTGACAATGATCCGGCGATGAGTGTGACACAACACGGGTATAAATACACACAGATAATGACACACAGGTGGAATGAATCAGGTGATAATTAACAAATGTCCAGGTGATGACAATATGGAACAGACACAAAACATGACACGGATCCACCGTGACATTACCCCCTCCCCCCTTAAAAAGTGGCTTCCAGACACCACAAAACAAAAGTCTGGGAGGGCGACTCAGGGGGAGGGACAGAGGGTAGGAGACGACGGCGGGTTCGACTGCGCTGGAGACAGGACGAAACCTGACGTCATCAGCAAGGCCAATGCAGGAACGGTCTCTGGTGCGTGGACCATCATGGGAACCGACTTTGAAAGTTCAACCATGGCGGGAACTAACTCTGAAAGTTCTACCATCCTGGGAGTCGACTCAGAAGCTTCGACCCATAAGGGAACCGACTCAGGCGACTCATCCCTCACGGGAACCGACGAGGATTCAACAGGCCCAGGAATGAACTCCACCCGTCTCGGGGAAACGGCCTCGTAGATAGCCGTGACCATCCCGGGGAATAAACCGGGCATGGCCGCGGCCGATCCCAGAACCGCATCGAGCACGGCGGCGCTCTTCCCAAGAATCGACCCTGAAGATTCGACCGTCCGAGGAACCATGACCACACACTCAGGCCTCCCTGGACCCGGCTCATGTGTTGCGACAACCCACCCCGGGGAATGAATCGAGCGTGGGTGCCGCTAACTTGAGCCAAGCCTGGAGACCCAAAC
Source organism: Misgurnus anguillicaudatus (assembly GCF_027580225.2). Classification (NCBI taxonomy): domain Eukaryota; kingdom Metazoa; phylum Chordata; class Actinopteri; order Cypriniformes; family Cobitidae; genus Misgurnus; species Misgurnus anguillicaudatus. The sequence goes on from NC_073355.2 coordinate 16,152,748, forward strand.
ATTCGCTCTCCGCTGACTCCAGTAGGTGTCGGGACACAGCGGACAGCGCATCCAGACGTCCGCGCCACCTGTTGGCGCCGGTGTGCGTACTCATAGAAAACAATGTGTTCGAATTTTTTTTTTTTTTTGAACTGCTCCGCGCTGCGTGGCGCTGAGCTGCGCGTCCGTTGTGCAACCCCCTTTAGGTACATAAGTATAATAAAGCAATAAACCCCAAGAAGCAGTGGGTTACCAGTGCATTTTATAACAGCTAAGGGGCGTTGTTACGACGCGGAGCGGAGTGCCTAAAACCCCCTTAGCTGTTATAAAATGCACTGGTAACCCAACGCTTCGAGGGTTTATTGCGTTTATAAAACGGTTACTTCATATGCATAACGTTAGCGGGATTTTATTAAATAAAACACAAATAAGTTGTAATTATATTAGTACAAATATTACTCTTCCGCCAAACAAAGTAGTTCCTCAGAATCAAGTGTGGCTGCAACAGAGCGCAGTTCACAAACAACACAGACGCAGCAAAGGCGCAATGAAAATATGATTAAAGACTGTGGTGTTTATTTTTATATATCAACATTCATCTAAAATATACATTAACATTTATATCGTGCAACTGTTGAAGTGATGATCAAATATGCTTGGAAGTATGCTTAACTCTTTTTTCCCGTCAGCGTTTTTTTTTTAAATTGCCACCCAGTTTTAGTTGAATGCCTTACAGAAAAATTATCTTCTTTAAATAAACATAAAATATCAAATGAAAGAACAGTCCATCCGCTTTCCAACAACATCAAAAAACATTTCATCCTACCTTTATTTGTTCTCTTATCGGTTATCACCTCTCAAATTTTCAGCTAAATGCGGAGATAATTCCATTTTTGTGAAGAACTTTGTAAGAGATCAGATTCAGAGCCTGATCAAAACACACGTCACGCTAAATCCACCACAACGCTGTTGTGTCGAGTGTATGCCTCAGTGTTTAAGTTGGGTAAGATTGCCATCTTGTGGATAATAGCGGAAATATCAATAAGACAAAAAAAACCTCAGAGAACGTTTTCTCTTTATTGATGAAATGTTTTATTTATTGACATTTATCTGGATATCGCCATAATTGTGCAAAGGTAGAAAATTAAAAAAATGATTAAAGACTGAGGTGTTTATTTTCATAAATCAGTACGCAGCAACAGTGGCGCAGTGATACTTGTGATGCGGTCTGAACCGTGGGTTTACCGGGGTATTTTATCACGGCTTAGAACGCATTTCAACCAATCAGAATGAAGAACCAGAACGAGCCGTTTTATAATATGAGTTAATGAACTGGTTCTGATATATTTTAGAACAAAACAAACAAACAAACAAACAGACAAATGAAGATTGCATGTCAAATATAAACTATACCTAATGTTTTGAATCCTAATTAAAGGGGGTGGAGTTTATAAAATGGCACTATTCAAATTTTTTGTCATCATTAATTACATTTCTCATGTACAATTAACTAAATTTTTATTTGTTGACTCTACTAAGGTTTGCTGAGTTTACTTAAACCTTTTTTTTTTTGTAAAATAAACTAAATTATTTTGTGTTGAGATTAATTAAACAAATTGCCTGGAACCTGTTGATGTAATATTTTTAATTAAACCCAACATTTCATTTTTTTGATTGTAGGTGCCCTTTAAGCCAATTCAACTTTATTTTATAATGTACAGCAACTCCTCTTTTGTCAATTTTTTTAAATGAATTGCAAATTCAAGTTGATTAAACATAAAGATGTAAGTGCAACAAGGAATTTTTTCCAGTGTAGAAAGTGTAAACCTGTTTGCGAGCAATGCTGTTACTCAGTCCAAGCAATTTTCTATTTCAGTTGTGACGCGTACAAGCTTTTTTTTATCTAATAATAGCTTTTGGAGGATATCAAAACTATATACGAAGAAGTCACGTCAGAAGTTTTGGCCGATACTGCAATCCTCCTGAACTGCATGTCCCTCTTAATTTCCTCTGCAGGAATGTGCCTTCCCAGAATATTGTGATCGATGCGATTTGATGTTAGCAATTACGCCACCATTGAATTATTTCAGTCATTTCAATGCAGCTGGACCTGGTGGAGGTGATGGAGTTGTTTGTCAACAAGCTGCTGGGTGCAATGCGTTTTTACCCGAGCTTGTCCTGGCACGCTTTTTCTTTGATGCATTTTGAAAAGTCATCAAAATTCCTGGGGAGCCGCCAACATGTCGCATTAGATACGTTTGCAGTCGAGAAGGAAACACAACCGCCATTTCATCGGGGCATTTGTTTATCTAATCATCAGAGAAATTAACTTCTAATGGAATAGCACTGTATCACTGGAAACAATGATAATGGCCTCTATTAAAAAGCTATCACATGGATTTTGTGTAAGTAAATAGATTTATTCCTCGCACTTGCCAAATCGCTTATCACATTTATGCTAGTCTTGCTTGAGGGAGTTAAGAGTTTAGATGTATAAATAGAATAACGCTAATAAGCGCCACTGTGGCGAATTCATACGAGAAGTATAGGCCGCTCTGCATCAACACATATTTTAGTGTCACAATCCCTCGGCCGCTCCTAATGCGACTTATATCAGCGTTTTTGCCATTGTGAATAATTAATGCTGCCATTAGGTCAGAGTACACAGACTAAATAGTGATGAGGGATGCACTTAGGAATGAACGCTGCTAGTATTTCACCGCTAAGACACGAGTCTGAAATGTGCCAGATGTGTACTGAGGGTGGAAACTGACATTTTCAATTTAAGTCATTGCATTGGCTGTGTTTAAATGCCATGCTCGAGTTAGAAGTGTGGAGCGGTAGGTTGTGCATTTGTTCACAAGACAAGTTGTGCTCAGGGGCATAAAGGTATAGATATGGCTTAAGTCGTACGTTTGGATCCCAATCCGTCACTCTTCGTCCGTCCTTCACTTTGCAATATATAATAGAAAAGAACAGAATAGGGCCTATATAGAATATGATTTTATTTAAATAGAAAATGAATTATGAATCAAAGTTTTGAAAACAAAAACTTGTATAAATCATCCAGATTCGGTTTTCAAAGTGGTCTAAATATATTTACATAAATATCTTCTGTGGAAGGTGCAGAGCCATAAAATATACAGCCAATCATTGCTGTCCGGTGTTCATCAGCTGTCAATGTTAGGGTGATTTTATACTATAAGGTGATTTTTGAGGCTAAGATCATTTGGCTAGTTTTGAGTGGTTATTGGGCTGGGCAACTCTGCATGTTCCATTATCCCATTCAGACCTACCATATGGTAGGCCTTCCTTAAACAAACGGGCACAGGAAAAGGATGTAAAAAACAAAGACTGTAAGGAAAAATGTCTGGATGAAGAAATAGCTAAAAGAAGAGTTAACATGTTTTGGAGGAGGTGTGGCTTTGGAGAGCTTGCTAAAGGGCATAGATATATACACTAGATGTCGCCTTGGGGTTCTAAGCATGCGTCAAAACCACCGCCATCTTAGAACAGGGGTCTTGTCATAGGAAGTAGCTAGGTAAAGTTGCTATCTCCGCCTCTACTTCGAATTCATGGACGATGCCGGACTTTTGTGCTGCATATTCATGTTAGGCCTACTAGCACTATTCATTATAGTTAGAAAAAGTATTTTCAAAATAATAAAACTTTTATTGTTTTCTGGACTCAATGCTAAATACACGTCTGACTGTTGAAACGAACCAAAAGAAAACCAAGAAAATCACATTCCTGATGATTTATGGTGATTTTTTTATTTCCGTTACACCATTGCTACCAATGACGCTGATGTGGGGTTCCCCTGTTTCAAGATGGCGGCTCTATTTGACGCATTCGGTCCAATAAACTGCCGTAGCCAAGGCGACATCTAGTGTACATATCTATAGCTAAAGGGAGTGTGATTTTATGCAAAGTTAGCTTGCTATGGCTGGTTCTGGTTAGAAGGGGATGCAGCTATGACCAAATCTCGCGAGATGTTGAGTTTAGGGTTAGGATTAGGGATGCACTGATATGGAAATTTTGACCGATAACCGATAACTCTTTATATTTGGGGGCCGATAACCGATATAGGCTGATAAATATTCATATTATTTTCGCAATGAAAACTCCCAGACTGCGGACATCTTGTCTTTGCGCTAGACTAGCATACTCTTCTTAAGCCCGCAACACGTGTCATCTTTGTGCTATGTCACAGAATGCACCAATCAAAACTTCACATGGCCAGCAATGAGCAAGTGAAGTGGTTCAACAAACCAAAATAATCCATTATTTATCGGCTTTCATTTATCGGCCTAATTTTGCTATCAGACCGATAACCGATAATATTAAAAATAAGCAGTTATTGGCCGATAACGATATGTCGGCCGATATATCATGCATCCCTAGTTAGGATGAAAAACAGCAGTTCTGGCTGGATAAGATACAGCTACGGCCTAAATCCCGTGAAATGTTGGGTTTAGGGTATTGATAGGACAATATATTGCAGAGGCCGATACATCTGCCGATTTTTTGACTTTTTTATTATCGGCCAGTAAATTTCAATCGGCCAGTAAATTTTCTATAACTTGTTATGAAAATACACTCACTGTCACTCAATGTAAAGCCAAAGTCTGACAGACAATAAAAAGACCAATCATTACTCACTTTTAATATGACGTTAAAAAGTTACACAACACCGCACTAGTTTAACAAACTTACCCTGAGGTGTCAGATCCACATTAATTATGTCTTGTAAATATGTTTTAACTTTAAAAGGGTATATTTATAAATGTTATGCATAACAAATGTTTTTAGTTTACAGTTTGTCTCTTATTGACTGTAATAACATTTGTCTGATATCGGCCTCATAACGGCCCTACATTTAGACATTTCCATCTAGTCATTTAGCAGACGCTTTTGTCCAAAGCGACTTACAAATGAGGTAAACAATAAAAGCAATTATAGCAACACAAGAACAGCAACCCTGCTGTAAAAACCAGCATACCAGCAAGACCAGCATATGTTGTGTTTTGGTGCTGGTTTGCTAGTGAACACCAGCTAAACCAGCACTAGCTAAACCAGCACCAAACAGCATTAGCACCAGCATCCCATGCTGGTCTTACCAGCAAGACCAGCATATGTGTTTTTGGTGTTGGTATGCTGGTAACCACCAGCATAGACCAGCATAATTCCCATGCTGGTGTGATGCTGTTTTTTTCAGCAGGGAATACACAAGTGCACTGGAAATAGTCTCATCAAGTCCAACACAGTATACGTAGCCAAGGGTTGGTTAGTATTTTTTTTCTTAATATCAGCACCGGCCATAAAAAAACCCCATATTGGTACTTGAAAACCCATTGATACTTTCAAAACTTTCAAAAGTTTTCAGTACTTTCAAAAAGTACTTTTTGTTAAAAATGTAAATAAAAAATGCAACTGTGTTAATACCTCCATTATCTGAAATTGCATATCTTTGATTTGGAAAAATGATCTCAGTTTTAAGATAAAAATATAGTTTCGTTTTTGTGTTACGCAAGGGTTTGCATACAATGTGCGTGACGCTGGATTTTTGTAACCATGCATACTTTGTACACTTGAATGTCTATTAAACGTCTTAATTTTTTTTTAAATCCTAAAATAACCTTTTGTGATAGTGGATGTTTAAGGTTCTATGGACCAGTACAGTCAAAAGTGGTTCTCCTATGGAATTATGTAGCACCTATTTTTACGAGTGTAAAATAAATGGTAAATGGTAAATGGACTGCATTTATATAGCGCTTTTAACAGACCTATGGCCATCCAAAGCGCTTTACAATTAGCCTCACATTCACCCATTCACACACTCATTCATACACCGATGGCGGTGTCAGCCATGCAAGGCGCCAGCCAGCTCATCGGGAGCAGCTGGGGTTAGATGTCTTGCTCAAGGACACCTCAGCACTTGGTCCGGTGGAGCCGGGGATTGAACCACCAACCTTCCGGTTTGTAGACAACCTACCTGAACCACTGAGCCACTGCCGCCCCTAAAGTTAAAGTTTTAAATAAAGTTAAAAACAATAAAGTTAAGTACATCTGCATTTATGTTATGGTATTTAATTGGTAAAACTACATTTAACTCACAACTCGTACCTAATCTCTCAACTTACATAAACATCACAGTTTTACTTTTGCGACTTCACTTTATCATTCCCTACTCATTATTGTGTGTATTGAGAATCTTCTTACAAGTGGGATTTGAGATGGGGACAAAACTGCGGTGGAAAATCAACAAACATCCACAAATGTGACAGCGTCTCACTATGGGGCTGTGGGTGCTAATTATCCACTCCACGGTGACATTGATAGCACAATGACTTTCTCCAGAAGAGAAGACTGCTGAAAGATGTTTCTGAAGAGAGCCTGGAGCAAACCCGTAAGAAAAAAGCATAAATATTCTCAGAAGCCTTAAGATCGGCTGTCATCTGTGATAAAAGAAACTACAGCGCAGGACTGATTGACTTTGAAGCTGACAGTCCCTCTGTTTGAGCCTCGTGACTGGTAAGTTCAACGTGTCCAGTGCATTTTCTTATAAAGATAAGAGGAGACCCCTGATGTGGGTCACAGTTAGAGGATCGGTCCATGCGATTGGATACATTTTTTTTGGATAGGACTATACCAAGGACAGCCTGATCTCACAGGAATTCATTCGTATTTTACGAGTTGGCTAATTTGTAGGAAGAGAATTGTGCAAAAGTGTATGATTCATTTAAAAATACAATAATGAAACCCGCCCCTGACCCCAACGGCACAGGGGCGAGAACAGTTCTTACGAACATAGTTATACGAATTAATACAATTTAGCCACTTTATATATTTATTGTATGTACGAACTGCCACAAGATTTTGTTGGACTGTAATTTGTAACACCATGAATGTTTCCAATAAATCTAAAATGCAATGCTCTCCCTCTGCCCCAAATCCGCACACACATGCTTTTTATTTACTACATGAGGTTATTTAGATACAGACATTGCAAGGTGAGACTTTGGAATTGGTTTGCGGCATAATAATACCCTTTTTAGTATTCGAACAGCCTGCAAAGCGTGAAATAGCAGTGTCAGCACTCCACCACAGGACACAATGCTAAGCAATATCACTCAGTGGTCCTATCACGGCTGTGTTTTTGTGGCAGGCTGGATCAAAAAAGTACAATGTGTTACGTCTTACCAGACAGCGTATGCTCGCTTGTATAAAATTTTTATGTATTTGCGCAATACGGCCCGGCGGCATGGGCGAGTGAGAGCGGGTGATATAGAGGAAATTTTAGTCATGATTTCAGATGAACGGGGCACCCGAGCTGCATTAAAAGTGGTGGCCCATATCTCTCCATAGGCTGTCAGTGGACTCTTGTCAGGAGCATCTTACAGTTACGCCAGTGACCTTTACATGATAAAGCGCTGAGCGTCTCGGCCGTGGCATGTCTCTCTGTCTTACAAATGTGTGGCAGGAACTTGTTCTGACCCTTCCCGATGCAAGGATGCATGACAGAAATCTAGGGGGCATCGCAAAGGCCACTATTTATCTTTGTTAGACCTTCTCTCAAATTAGAAAGGGTTCAATACCATACAGAAAGCAGAACTTCTTTGTCTTGTACCAGTTTTAGAAAGAAAGAGTGTGGTCTTAAAATGGGACTAATTTGATTTATAAGTATAGTTGTTTTATTGGATAAATCTCTTGGATCCTCGATTGTGAATGGTCAATTGCGTGTGGCACCAAGCAATTAGATGTTTTATGCAGTGGCTGCTAAATGGTACTGTATATTTGAGGGTTGTACTTGGCGACATACTGGTGCTGCTCTTATTTCAACAGTCTGAATGATATCAGTCAAAATGATAAGGAGACATTAAGAACATGATGAGGCGGGATTGTAGATATAAGAAGATATATTACATTATTGGTAAATAGCTACTATATAATTCATAAAAGTGACTTGGATTGTAGAGTAATGATACACTGTCAGACAACCCTACTGAAAAATCCAGCTAAGACCAGCATAACCTGGTGAGCTGGTTTTAGCTGGTCCCAAGCTTGGTTTTAGCTGGTTTTGCTGGTGTAGGAAGCTGGTTTTGCTGGTGTAGCAAGCTGGTCTAGCTGTGTTTTGGTCACATTTTAAGCTGGTCTGGACCAGCGTAAACCACCTTAAACCAGCTACCAGCTTATGCTGGTTTTAGCTTGATTTTTCAGTAGGGAAAATGGTAAAAAATGGTCCCAAGTTGTTACGGGCAGTGCCACTGAAAGAGGTCCTAATATGTACCATTTATATTGCCATTGTTATAGGCACTTTCAGCAGTAACAGCATAAACAAACGGCTTTCGTGAAACAAACGTTACTTGCGGTAAACTCTTGCAACGAATCAACAACAATAGAGTCCTTAGAGTAATTTATTTTTGATAACAAGCAAAATAAATAACAAGTAGAAAACCTTAGTTCAAACATAGCTAAAGCGTATCAAAAACTACACTGAGCTAACGTTACTGTGTTAAAAAAATGTACAATACAAGTATACAATCTTAAAGGGACACTCCACCTTTTTTGAAAATATGCTATTTTCCAGCGTCCCTAGAGTTAAACAATTGAGTTTCACTGTTTTGGAATCCGTTTAGCAGATCTCCGGGTCTGGCGGTACCATCTTAAGCATAGCTTAGCATGATCTATTGAATCTGATTAGACCATTAGCACTGCACTCAAAAATAACAAAAATAAAATAACACTTAATTTTCTGTCATTCTTAGTACAGTATACATGATGTAACTACAGAAGAGTCAAGTTTTAAATAGGAAAAATATTGAAACTCTTTGGTTATTTTTGAGCGTGATGCTAATGGTCTAATCAGATTCAATGGATTATGCTAAGCTATGCCAAAAGTGCTAGCGCCAGACCCCGGAGATCAGCTGAATGGATCTTTAGGAAACTACAACTTTTTTTGATGAGGTATTTTCTCATAAGTTCACAAGCCAGACAATTAAACAAACAGAGACCAGAAGTTCAGTTCAGTCCAGACTAGGGCTGTAACGATTATTCGTGTGTCCCATTAAAAATGCCTGTATGAAATCGATTCTGAGTCGCAAGGCTGCGATTTTTGTGTTTCATGCACAGCTTGTGCGTATACTATGCATTTAGTCAGTACACTGTAAAAATACATCATTGCCTTGTAAATCCATGTTGATTCAGCAAAACATTTTAAGTCATTTCAACTTACTATTATTTATCTTGACTAGAGATGAGTTGTTATAACTACAGGTGAGTTGTTATAACTTATAAAATTAAGTTGACTTTTCTCAACTATATTTTATAAGTTGTGACAACTCATCTCTGTTGACATGACTTGTAAATCTGAGTTTAATTTAACAAAAATTTTTAAGGCAGCAAAGTATTTTTTACAGTGTAGAAAGTCCTTAGACTCATTATGATTTTAGATTGATGAGTCGTTTATAACTTGCATTTAAAAAAGCAACACTTGTTAAACTTAATCATTAAAAATATTCTTTATTATCATGAAAATACCTTAAAAATGTGAAGAACAGTGATATAAAATATTCCTATAGACATTTCCTGGAATAGTGTCTGTAATGCTGCTAATTCTGTGGCACAAAGGGAGTTTCTGCAGGAGAGCGCCCCCTGGCTTTGGGATGTGCCGGGATTTTACTGTAATTCATTCAAATTCATTCATTGAGAAAAGCACATTTGCACGATTAATCATTACATTGCCAATATGTACATTTTGAGGTACTAATAGGCACTCTATAGGTGGAAATGTGTACTTTTTGAAAGGGTACCACCCCAGTGAAAGCTAGGGACCATTTTATTGTCTTTTCTGACAGTGTAGTTAAAATAAATTGTATTTATGTAGTTATATCGGATTTAACATCGAATAAGTGTTGCAGTGTTGTCTTACCAATTATTTTGTCATAATGCTTTTTATTCAGCAGAAGCTGTGAACAAATATACATAAGAAATTAACTTAAATCAATATTTCATGTCTTTGTATTTAATTATTTATTAAGTCATCTGCGAATGCGTGGAATAAGACAGCTGGATATTATAACAACATAAAAATAAATCCCTTCAGGGTGATACAGCCTGACGTGTGGGTTTATTTCGCAATAATGACCGGCTGACTGCACATCATCACTTATGTATTTGATTTATTTTCCTAAACGTGAAATGAATAACATATCAACCCCAAACTCACAGCTTTCTGTGTTTCTTTGAACTTTAAAGCACTTCTGTGGAGTTTAGTCTACAAAAAAGAATAAAGTTTTTTTGATGTAGTCCTTTCCATCTGAAGTGTCCTTGAAGTAAAAGGAGGATAGGGAAAACAGGATCTGGATCTTTTCAGTATAGATATTCTGCATTTCACTCAGACATTATTTCAGCCTTGGAATCACTTGACCAGTTTTACTTCTTCACAAGCCTTGAAACGTTCGTCTGATGAAACCCGTCTCTGTGAGCAACGCTCGAGTGCTGCTCATCTTCCAACAGAGAGGCCTGTTTATTTATATATTTCTGTTTATAACTTATTTATCCTGCTTTTCATATTTCAGCGGTTGTTGGGGAAACCGAACGTCTTTCTGGCCCCTTGAAATATTTGTGTCTTTCTGAATGCTTTATTAATGGAGCAGGGTGATTAAGGCTGTCTGCCAGGACCAACTTTGATCTTTTTTTAATTTTATGACGCTCGTGCCGTTGAAACACGTGACAGCCTGATACACTCTTTAGGTTCGCGTTAATTAAAAATCATCCTTTTAAAGGCGTCATGTTTGCTCTGTCAGCATAAAGTTACCACAAAACCTTTATTAGACAACACAGATGCCAGATTTATGCTTTCAATAAAAGGATACAAAAATTTCCCATGTTAGTACATTTGCAAGTGATGCAGATTTACAGGAATCCTAAAGTAGCTCTATAAATACCCGAGTCGACCTTGTGTGGACGTTTATGGTGCTGAAGGGCCGAGACCATCTTTGAGGTCCAGCCGCTGTGTCTCTAGATGTATCGACCTCACCCCGGGCCCTCTGTACGGATCACCTGAAACATAGCCAGGACTCTTGTGTCCCCGCAGGGGTTGTTTTTCAAAGACTTCTCAAGAGCGATATAGACTATCCTCCACGGCACGCCACGAACAGATCCTCTCCAATGTCACTCTCGGTATCAACAAAGCAATTATTCTGAATGATTTCTCTTTGAGATATCCGATGCCTTCGTGCCTTGACACTTTCAAACATCGGATGTCAATTTATGAGGGAAAAACTGGAAAAGCTGATCTCTCGCAATCAAGTAAAGCCGGTCTTACTGCAAAATTCAATCTTGCTTTTAAAGTCAACTTGAAACCGCGATCGCAAGCCTTTTAACTTTTGTAATCTGGCATATTTCCAAGCGAAACTGGATATTTGGTGAGAAAAGGAATGGTGGTATAGTACTAGATATTATCCATCAGGAATTGATTGGATTGTTAAGAGGTTTTTGGAGAGAATGGATTGAAAACAAAGATGGGATTGTTTATGCCATCTGATAAGGGAAGTTGTTTCAGAGGCGGAGCTATGTGATTTTGATAAAAGTTTATGAAGAGGGATTCCCTTAAAATACCATCAATTCTTTACCATGGTAAGACCATGAACATGTATCTAGAAGTTAAATGGGTTCATTTGATTTTATGTTGATTTTAAGGCTGTTAAATTTACTACAATTATTTGTCACTTTTTTAGATTTGATCGTAAAGTGTGCGTACGCAAAAGTGCTTAGTGCCACGTCAGGGTCTGAGCAGACGTAAGCACTTTTGATTATCCGATTGCTTCAGGTTTTTGGAAATAAAAGCCATTCTTGCTGTTTGAAATTGGGTTTAAACATTGACGAGCTCTTTTATGTCTATGACATTAATTAGGCATCGTTTAAAGGCGGAGATCTGAAACTGCTCGGCTGCGCGCACAAATTCAAGTTAATTTGCAATTTATAGATTTGAAAGGGGTACGCGCGTTTTCTGCGCGTACGTTCGGTTTATGAATCACACGTACGCATTTTTGATAAATGATCGTAAGATCAAATGTAGGATGCTTTTTACACAGCATTTTATAAATGAGGCCCCTGGAGTGCCTATGTCCTGCAGATTTTAGCTCCAACCCTGATAAAACCTACTTGTAGTTTTCAGGGGTCTCATTTATAAAGCGTGTGTACGCACAAAATGAGTCGGGAAACATGTGTACGCCAGTTTCCACGCAAAGCTTGTGATCTATAAAAAACAAACATGATTGGAGAATGGGCTTGCAGGGTGGGATCTAAGGCGGATTCATGTACATACACTTGCAGGTGATCTGGCGCAAAAGGAACTTTGCTTTGTTTTATAAGTCTTAATATTTTTGGCGCATGCCATTTTTAGCTTTTGTGCGTGCATAGACTTTTAGTAAGGATCCTACGCACAGTTTTATAAATGAGACCCCAGGTGACTTTTTAGATCTTGATTAGTTGTTCTGGTGTGCTTGATTAGAAACTCTGCAGGACACGGCACTCCAGGACCGACGTTGCATACCACTGGCTACCTGATATGAAAAAAAATTCTCTCATAATTTATTCATCCCTATGCCATCCCAAATTTATATGATCTCCATTCTTGAGTTGAACACAAGAAAATAACTATATATTAAAAAGTCATCATGATATCTTCTTATCTCCAAAAAAATAGGTCATACAGCCATTTATAAACAATAAAGCTAAAATGACTTCAGTGGGTTAATATATGTGTTTGTGAGATAAAACAATTAATATTTTTAGTTTATTTGTTGATCAATACATCACATATTTATAGAAACATGCAGATCAGCATGGTAATTTTAAACATTGTGGTCAGGAACTTCAAATTATTATTCTTCGGTTATTGTGTGTTCTATGACTGATGTATCTTACAAGTAGGGGTATAAATCAGATATTGTATTGTATTGCATTGTATATTTATTTATAAAGCACATATAAAAACAACCACATGGTTGACCACTCACACTATCCAAACCCAACAGCGCACGGTTGACCCCCAAAGTCTGGTTCGTTTGACTAGTGTGATCGCTGTGTACCACGCCCGGGCACGGTTTGGTTAATCGCGCCCTGTCCGACTTGCAGAGGCATTTAACCATTTTACCATTCATCTGACAGACCATCTAAGCAATATGATGGCATGTGAGAGGGCTGTGTGTCATCACACACCAAACGACTCTGAATAAAAACACAGACTTAACATTACGATGGGTTCCAGTGTTAGTGGTCCCGTTCTTTCTGTTTTTTTAAGCTTTGATTGTGTTTACAGTGCACAATATAACGTGTGTTCATGTTTCACGTGTAAAAACGCTGTATTTTTCACACAATTTACTTATCTGTATAGCGCTGTTTTCCCTTTCCTCAAAACGGGCTGATGTTTTCCTTGTTCTATGAAGTCCCTCCTTCAGAAATACCTATTGAGTTTTGGTTGTGTAGTTTGTTTAGTGTGTTATGATTCGATAGCAGCTTAGCTTGCCGTTAGCTTAGCTGCCGACTGACGTATTCCTGTGGGCGGAGTTAAGTCAAAAAACTGTTGTAGTGATGTCATTAAACCAGGAAGTAGAGGGCTGTAGTCCAAACAGGCCATTCACTGTAGGCTTTGAAAGGGGAATTCTGTTAAAGAAAATATATCACCTGGCAGTGAACTTTGAGCTTTATCATTTTACAGGTATTATTTATGCTATTATAGCAACATTACACACTAACTAGGGTTTAAAAAATGGGATCAGAAAGAACGTGACCTTTAAGAGAGCGCTTTACCTTTGTTCAAAACAATTGCATCTTAATAATGAAAGCGTGCCGGCGCTCGGATCAATAAAAGTACAGTGTGTGCTTCTGGGGAAGTGGGGACAATCGCACTGTGGCACGTTTTGCTTTGGTTTGGATAGTGTGAGTGCACCCCTAGTTGGGTTATGAGGGGGTACCAAAACAGAAAGGTAGTCTGGAGCTAAGCCATAACATTTGTAAACAAAAACTAAAACTATACTACAGATATCTTGAGATTATGAATTGAATCTCAATTTCAAAACGCAGTGAGAAGCTACGGTACAAGACAAACATCATCGTCTAAGGCAACGTAGATATGAAATGAGAAGATGCTTGTAAACCTTACTCGATATGTCGATATTTAGACATTGTCCGATAGCAAGCACAAAGTTTTCTCCATCTGACTTTTTTGCTGCCATGACCGCTTTGTCGCTGCATTGCACAGTCAAGACATTTTGATGGATATTCATAGACGGGGGTTACGTGAACATATGGATAGTTTCAAAATAAAGGTACCTCACAATAATATTTTAGGTGTGGCTTTGATGCATCTTATAGTTTTACATTTGATCAATGAATCAATCCATATTCATACACATGCTACGTGTTTCATCACAAGACATATACAGTCACATCTGGAATGGCATGAGTAAATTATTTGAAAATTTTCATATTTTAGTAAACTCTTCTTGTAAGACAATCAAATGACACTTTGTCTAACCAAACCAAATCTAACTTTGTCATTATTACTGATGCTGTATAAACATAAACTTGACAGAAGGAAATTAACTGTCATGTAAATTCCTGTATAGAATCTGTTATTCACGAGCTTCAGTGGCCACAGATTGGTTAATGTAGGCCTACAGTAATTTTACTACCCGCTGCACATAATTTATGTGGATACTTTTCATATTCAGCTTGATTGGTACAAATTTGTACCTGACACTGTAGCGAAAACATTACATGTATTGTAATATTTCAGAATTTGGTTGTGCCGATAATGGTCAATGAGACACTGACCATGCAGCGTGTTTCCTTTTTCTAAAAAGCAGTTGAATTAAAAGATATATAGATGTGGGTTTTATCATTTAACCATGTGATTAGTTTTAGCAGTTGATGCATCTTTAGTGTTTTGCTCATTGGGATGTGGAGGTGGCAACGAAATGTAGCTCCATTTTGGGGGTGTGAATATGTGAAAATTGATCTTTACCACCGGAGAAATGTTCCTAATGCGGGTCCTGTCACTGTAGCTCATTTTAAATCTGAGTATATCATCTGCACGTTTTCTCAACAGTAGTGGACACGGGATTTAGCTAATGCACTGGCATTATGACCATTGTTGTGTAATGGATTGATGCATCATTTCAAGCAGAGCTGTCTGTGATCTCACCCACAGTAATAGCTCTGTGTGAATGTATTTAACACTAAACCAGGAGTGCGATAAATGGTGTGGAATTGCTTCAGTTCTGTACAGCGCAGCGGTTATAAAAAACGACACAATTAATGTGTAACCCTCCCCACACATGAAAAATCACGAATGGGATCTTTTTAATATATGATGTTTATATTTGACCAAACAATGGGCTAAAACAACTCAGGATTCTGGCTGGAAACAGCCCAGCATAGTTGAGTTTGTCCATTTTGACCCAAGATTTTAGTATGAACTTAAACATTTCCCTTCAAATTATCAGAGTAATTCAATCCACATTCACTTTTTTACTCTATACCATTACTGTACATAAGCAGTTGTCTTTTGGAAGAATCATATAAGACAGATTTGACACTTGTATTAAACATCACTGAAATTTCCATTTGGCTATAAAGTGCAGTACAATTTTCCTCTTGTCCACAAAGTCACCATGTCATGTAAACAAACAGGCAATGGCGAGCACTCTTTGAGATTAATACCACCAGACCTTCATTTCAGTGTCTAGTTGGGTAAATGTCCCGAATGCCGAGTCAGTGACAGAAAACATTCACACCCTCATTCATCAAGCAGTTTTTGCATAGAGCATCTCGGATTCCTCTCTCCTTTCCTGTCATAGACATTTTCCAACTCGCCGTGGATGATCCTGAGGGATTATATCGTGCATTGACTACAAGAGAATGCAAATGGCATGAATCTGGGACAAGACGGCCATGACCTGCCGCGGTCTCCTCTCGGCATTGAGCGTCTGGGGATTCAGAACGCTCCACTGCTGGAGCTTAATTAGCCAAACTCTGTTGCCTGGAGAAGTGCTCAGCGGTTGACCTTTCCTAAAGGTAAGCGACCGGCGCGTGTTCGACAGGCCAGACGAAAATGAGCAGCACAGTGGAGCTTTCTGACGAGTCGAAATATGAGTGGAGGTATAGATGGCTGAGGTATTTCAACCTATGCCTGGGCAGCCTCTTGTTATATTGCCAGATTGGAGTTTTAAAGCATTGGTGAAGCTGGTATCAAGACATTGTAGAATTTGCATTTATTAGAAGTGGGTTTTAAAAGCATTAAAGGGACACTCCACTTTTTTGAAAATATACTCATTTTCCAGCTCCACTAGTTTGATTTTTATCGTTTTGGAATCCATTCAGCCGATTTCCGGGTCTGCTGCTACCACTTTTAGCATAGCTTAGCACAATCCATTGAATCTGATTAGACCATTAGCATCACGCTACAAAATAACCAAAAAGTTTAGATATTTTTCCTATTTAAAACTGTAACATGGCTGCAGGAGGCGCAATGATATTACGCAGAGCCGAAAAATAGTCCCCTGCTATTGAAAGTTACTAAGGGGACTTTTTTCGGGCGCTGCGAAATATCATTGCGCCTCCTGCAGCCATGTTAAAGCAGCAAAGTCCTTGATTATTACGCTAGAATGAGAGTATATCTGCCTAGAAAATCGCAACTTTAAATGTTCCGTCAGTCTTAGTACCAGATGTAACTACAGAAGAGTCAAGTTTTAAATAGAAAAAAATTGAAAATCTTTGGTTATTTTTAGCACGATGCTAATGTCTAATTAGATTCAATGAATTATGCTAAGCTATGCTAAAGTGGTAGCGCCAGACCCAGAGATCAGCTGAATAGATTAAAAAACTGTAAAAATCAAATGTTTAACTCTAGGGGAGCTGGAAAATGAGCATATTTTCGAAAAAAGTGGAGTGTTCTTTTAAAACACAAATCCGTGGATTGTAGCAGATAGCTGTATTTATAGCCAGTATTAGAGCTGGGGAAAATGCAAATTTTAATTGATTTCCAAAACAATATGGATTTGGGAAATCCCTGATACAATTCTTAATGTGCGTGTTTACTTCATGCAAGGCTCATAAGGAGTTCACCATGACCCAGGACAAGCGTGAACAATGCTCAGGATTGCTGACCGAATTGTCACTCGCCCACACGTGCCAGTGCTACATCGTCACGTAAGTTTATCATTTGCGTGTGTTTAAGGCCTTGCCAATTGAAATATTTAGGAAAGAACAGAACAGATTTCAATGCACTACTCACCCAGTGTTTGAGAAGTTTAAAGGATAAGTTCGGTATTTTACACTTAAAGCCCTGTTTTCAGATTGTTTATGATGAAATAGAACGGTTTTGACTGAAATTTAGACATATGATGCTGGCCCGAGAACTTTCGGTTTCTGTTGTATCACCTCAATCCTCTACAATGGCTGCATAGGTGCACTGGAACAATCCTTCCTAAAATGCATTAAACTTTTGTTTACAAAGACGTGAAACTCAGTGAGTGGTCCGGGGTGTTCACTGATATGCTCACACAAAAAATCGCTGCAAAAGATGCTTTCCAACAGCTGTTTTAGCATTCATTGTAAACTTGTGGACCTATTTTTCCAAACGCCTCACACCCGTATATTCTTCAGTTGAGAGCTTGAATAATAGACACTCCAGCCCAGTTGCAAGAGTACAAACAACGTTCCCGGTGCGGAGTAATACTGTACCTCACAGCACATCTAATACAAGTCAATGGAGTTGGACAAAAACTACGATAAAACCTGTTGGAAAGCATCTTTTGCAGCGATTTTTGTGTGAGCATACCAGTGAATACCCCTGACCACTCGGTGAGTTTCACGTCTTTGTAAACGAAAGTTTAATGCATTTTAGGAAGGATTGTTCCAGTGCACCTATGCAGCCATTGTAGAGGTGGGGGCTGATACAACAAACACCCGAAAAGTCTCGGGCCAGCATCATATGTCCCAATTTCAGTCAAAACTGTTCTATTTCATCATAAACAATCTGAAAACACGGCTTTAAGTGTAAAATACCGAACTTGTCTAGTGTGAATGTAAACAATTTAGAAAGAAAATGCATGTGTAACAAGTACACTGGATTAGCGCGTTACATTTAGGTCTTAAAGAGACAGCACACCAAATAAATTTCATATTTGCAAAACTATTTTTAAAAATAAACATTGATAACTAATAGATTTTGGACTGAATCAAAGTCAAATCAAATCGAAACCATATAAAATGAATCAAATCATCAAATTTGGTCGCAATACCTAACCCTAACCGGTACTTTATTCAAAAAGAAAATCTTCCATGCTCTGTAAAAATGATATCAAATCAACATATATTATTATGTTGCTTTAAAGGTGTCATGGAATGTAAAACAGTATTTCCCTAGTCATAGATGAATAATAAGAGTTATGTACATGGTAATGACATATAATGATTCGTGAGCATCAAACACTATTGCTTCCTCTTTCTCATGTAAACCTTGTGCATGCAAAAGAACACTGAAAAAAAAGCCTCAACATAGCAATTGTGAGGTTACAGTCGAGATGTACGCCCCCAACATTAAATTACACATTTGACTGCTGAGTTAGCGCTACATGCTAATTAATGCTATATGCTAGTGTTTAGGCTGAAGTTCTACTATTGACGTTACAGTTACGTTTTGCAGGTCCATACTGAAAAAACACAAACTTACCACTCAGAAACGATCTGAGTTTATTATTCCTCAATCTATATCTTTGTCTGATACAAACAGGGTCATTTTTGTCATCTTGTAAAAAAATTAAATCATACGGGAAAATTTCAATTGAGTGTTTCTACACTTTTGAATGGCAATGTGCAGTATAGCTGTAAATACAGTAGGATATAGGCTAATTGTAACTAATGAAATTCAACATTGTTGATTACATTTTGATATCTTTTGCAAGATACAGTTGTGTGGGAGTCCTAGACATATGGAAAATCTTAGAAATATGCCACACGATGTGACAAGACTCCTATTTTATGGTGTTGGCTGACACATTTATACAGTATGAGATTTACATTTATGCATTTGACAGATGCTTTTATCCAAAGTGTCTTACAGTGTGTTTAAGCAACACATGCTATCAGTGTGTTCCCTGGGGATCGAACCCATGGCCTTTGTAGTGTTAACGCAATACTCTGCCAATTAAAGGAATAGTCTACCCTTTTGCCATATTAAACTATGTTATTACCTCAACTTAGACGAATTAATACATATCTATCTTTTTTCAATGCGTGCACTGTACAGCGCGTCGTGAATGTGTTAGCATTTAGCCTAGAGCCATTCATTCCTATGGTACCAAACAGGGAACCCACCAAACACTTCCGTGTTTTCCCTATTTAAAGACTGTTACATGAGGAGTTATACCAGTAAGTATGGTACCATAAAATAAAACGTTATTTGTACCATAGAAATGAATGGGGCTAGGCTAAATGCTAACACAATCACAACGCGCTGTACCGTGCACGCATTGAAAAAAGAAAGGTATGTATTAATTTGTCTAGGTTGAGGTAATAAAATAGTTTCATATGGCAAAAGGGTAGACTATTCCTTTAAGCCACCAGCTTTCGCATGTATGGACATTTTCTGTCCGTAATGAGCGAATATGACCGAGTTTAGGTTATACGTAAACAATACTTTTAGATTGTGAAACTAGAGTAAATGTATTGAGATTCTGTATTATGGTGCAATATAACGAATGCAGGCTCAGGCGTGTTTCTCTCTCTTTCTGCATTCATATGTCAAGACCTTGACTTCATCATAGTTGCTAACCGTGTGCTCTGCAACTCTAATAGCTCGGTCTTCATTAGCGTGGCACAAGAGCTGTCAGGTCGAGTATGTCAAGCATAAAGAATCAGAAGAGCCAGGTCTCTCAATTACACACCCTGAACCACTGCTTTTAAACTAGCCAGAATCTACCTCACATCATAAAATCCCTGGTAGGAATTTGGTGCGGCATTTCTTGCTGTTCATGTGAATTGTAACCCTTGTGTCCTGGAGCAGGGACGGGTTTGGTCATGTGATCTACGGTACTTGTACCTACACAGTCCTTTGAGGGTGGGATATGTCCGTTATGCTATAAATCATACATGGACACATACCTCGCTTGTACCGCAGTCAGGCATGGTTCTCATTATCCTGTGTGAGTTCGACCCCGGCGAGGTGCTTTGAAAAACACAAAGTCGGCATCGCCATTAGCGGCCCTTGAGCTCACGTGAACGCGCTCAGGAAAATGCGCTATGATTTTAATGGCGATACAACTGATTTAAAGCCGTGTCAAAACATGACAGGCTTTTTACAAGTGTCATACTTTTACAGAGGGGCAACCACCATATTCCGGGCGTGTGCTTGGCTCATCAGTTTGGCTGTGCATGCCGCAGAGCAAAGGTGATTACTTCAGAGAATTACATCTAATCACTTAAAATGCTGAGGGAAACATTCTGGGCCCATAATAGTGGTGTGAGAGTTTGGTTTGTTTATCCCCATTGGATTTTATCTAATGAGTTTTAATGCTGTGAAAGTCTTTTTACGCCCAAGTATAGAGTATAAAAGCCCTATTAAAAATTCATCTTTACTTAGAAATAAAAAGCTATTTTTTATTTCAGAATGCTCCCAGGAAAATGGAAGGGAAGGAAGTTCTTATTCAGCATTGCAAGTTATGACAGCATTATGTATTCTGTGTGAAAATAAAGGGAGCTGTGCTGCATTTGTCACTTTTATTAAATGCAGTTCAGTAAACTTTGGTCCTATTTAAAAAAAAATAATTTTGTCCTGTTCCACTTAATATATATGTCAGAATTTTGACAATTTGTGTTTTAGATTATTATTCAGTTAAATATACTTTTGTTAAAGAGACACTCCACTTTTTTTGGAAATATGCTACTTTTCAACTTTTCAACTTTTAATTTTACGTCGGCCTTAGTACACGATGTAACTACAGAAGAGTCAAGTTTTAAATAGGAAAAATATCAAAACTCTTTGGTTATTTTTTTAGCGTGACGCTAATGGTCTAATTAGATTCAATGGATTGTGCTAAGCTATGCTAAAAGTGCTAGCGCCAGACCCGGAGATCAGCTGAATGGATTCCAAAACGGTAAAAATAAAATGTTTAACTCAAGGGAAGCTGAAAAATTAGCATATTTTCAAAAAAAGTGGAGTGTCCCTTTAAATAAGGTCTATTTTTTACAATTTGTTCAGTAGAGCATTACGTTAGCAGTACTAAAATTCATAGGTTCAAACCCAGGAAACGCACATGCTTATATAAAAATGTATACCTTATAATGCACACTATAAGTTGCTTTGGATAAAAGTGTCTGGCAAATGCATACATTAAAATGTAATAATATTTACATAATGATTTAAGCTGGAAAATACCAAAACTAAATAGTTCATGAAATTTAGTTTGACAAAAAAAGATTTTTAAAGGTTAAAGGGGTCCTATGACGCTGGTGTAATGCAATGTGTGGTTCAAAACACACATTATTTTCAACATGCTGTACATTTCTGTTGCTCCTTTGAAACGCGTTGAATTTTATGAAGTTCATCTTTCTGAAAAGTGCATTGTGATTGACCAAATACCTCAAGCCCGTGAGACGAAAATGATACGCACCTTACCTTATTTGGAATATCAGCTCCCAAGCACATGCCAATTTTTACAAAACTCATTGTTCTGAAAAGCATGGTCTGCTCTGATTGGGCAGCTATCCAGTGCTTTTGTGATTGGCCAAATACCTCAAGCTTGTGATGGAAATGATATCCCCCTTACCATATCCCCGCATGCGTTTAAAAATAAAGTTGCCCGTCAGCATTTTTGCGATTTACACAAAAAATTATTCTAGAAATATATATACAAAAATACAAATACACTAACCTAAAGGATTATTAGGAACACCTGTTCAATTTCTCATTTTGAGCAAAAAGCTGAAATTATTGCATTTTTGTAAAGGAATTTTGTCAGATATCAGATTCAGAACGATTATCAAAACATACAAGGAGTTCTTTCTGTGTTTTTGAAGTTTTGATTGTGTTTGCAGTGCAGAATATAACATGTGTTCATGTTTCATGTGTAAAAAAACAGTATTTTTCACACAATTTACTTAACTGTATACCGCTGTTTTCACTGTCCTAAAAATGGGCTGATGTCTTTCTTGTTCTATGAAGTCCCTCATTCAGAAATACGTATCGAGTTCTGATTGTGTAGTTAGTTTAGTGTGCTTTGATTCAATATCAACTTAGCTTGCCATTAGCTTAGCTGGCGACTGACATATTCCTGTGGGAGGAGTTTAGTCAAACACACTTGCTTTGACGTCATTCAATCGCGAAGTATAGGACTGTAGGCTAATCTAGCCATCTAGTGGAGAATACCGGAATCACAGATTACCGTAAAAACTTATCAGGAAAGCGTCATTGGCAGGGAAATGTTTTTTTCTTAATTGACAACATAACTCGTCAATGGCAGGGAAAGAGTTAAGTACTTTCCTTTATCTATAGTTGTCGACATGCAATTTTCACATTATAAAAAACTGGGTTATTTTAAACCATTGTTGGGTCAAATATAAAGATTTCTCGGGTTAATTTAATCCAACAGCTAGATTTGTCCCTTTTTGACCCAGCGATGGGATGAAAATAACCCAGAAATCTTTGTGCAGAAAAAATGCTTATTAAACGAGTGGCAACCATCCGTGGCTTAAATAAATGTGACCACATTCAGCTCATTTTTTTGTCTTTAACAAGGATGGACTAATACAGCATGAAGACAGACATTTCTGGCATGCTGTTCATTAGGTGAGACAGTGTTGTGACACTCATAGTCCTCTGATGGCCTCTTTCGTTCTACATGCCAGTCTGAGCTCTAAATGCTGAAGCCGCTGCAGGACATAAAATCGTCTCTGACTTGACAGTCGTGACAAGAGCTTGGCCTTATCAAATAAAGATAGAATGCTAATTGAAAGGCTCTCTCCAGAAACCTTGTGGTGCTTTTTGTGTAGACACATATAACAAACAGCTTCGTTTTACAGAGGATTGACTTTTTTTGTGTGCCATGCACAAAATCTCACTTTAACAGAAACAGAAATCCCCACATCGCCTCGATTTCCTCGCTTTTGAATGGCGCTCAGCAGGTTTCCATCCATTGGCATCTGTGGGATTTTGGGTATTCTTTTGTCTTAAGAGACTCAATTTATTTTGCAAGTAGTGTAGCAGAGAAAAATTCTTTCCTCTATAAATGATATGGGATCTGCACCTGAGTAACTTTTGTATAGTCCATAATAGTAGGCTAATATTGATGTATGTACACGTACAATACATTGTGTTGAGAGTACATACTGTAGAGCGGCATCGCTGTTTTCGTGACCGTTCTTTTAGTTGAATTGTAATGAAATTCAGCAGATGGATGATGGCTCTTCAGCACCTCAAATGACGTCTCAAGTGCGATGCAATATGCTTTCTTTTGCTCATTAACACATCTATTTCTGAAGTTTGTAATGGCGCAACATATTGTTGCAATTCACCTTTTCTCACCGTTACTGTGCCTGTCTATATTTGCATAGCATGTTTAACATCTGCTGTGTTATACCAGGTTTCGGGAGATTACAGCCATCTATTTCCTTAGTGGTTATAAAACTTCCTGTGATAATGGTTTACTTTAAAGGGGCCAAAGAATGCATTGATACAATATGTGGTATCTCTGATATCTACATAGAAGGTGTGTGACTTTATTATCCAGAAACAGTTTTACAAGTCCATTTATAACCCTAGGATTTGTTCCCAGAATTAAACTATTTGTTGTTACCTTATTTGTAAGGCTTAAGAATAATAATGTTGAACTTTACGACAGAGCCAAAGCCGTTAGGTTGTGCCCCGCTTTCCCCTATTATATTTATGCATATTGAAAAAAAATCCAGTGAAATCCCACCCATCAGCTAAATAATAAATCATTATTGTAAGGTAGATTCACGCTTTGGACACTTAATGTATTTTCGCGAAATAACAGATTTTTGTTCATTTTTTATCAGAAAGTTATAGAATTGCAGCTTTACATAATTGTTTAATCAATAACAGCAAGTTTATCAATGGCTATTCTGATAACATTCAGGTGTTTATATACAGTGGGGTCTAAAACTATTCAAATTTATATATTTATATACAGTGTTGGGTTAGTTACTAATTACATCTTCAATCATGTAATTAGATTACTTCACAAATTACTCTCTTCAAAAAGTATTTAATTACTTATTAATTACTTTCTAAATCCTATTTAGTATATCATACAAGGGTAGGCTTGAAATTGCTCGAAGAAATAATATATAAAAGTACATCAATTATTCTGTTTCCACTTTAGGGTCCAATTCTCTCTATTAACTAACTATTAACTACTTTTGCCTCAATATACTCCAACTACTGCTTATTAATACTAAAGAAGTTGTTAATTTTAAGTATTGGTAGAAATGGGGAGGGTTAAGGACGTAGAATAAGGTTTTGCAGAATCAGGCATTAATATGTGCTAAGTATTAAGTATTAATAAACAGCCAGCATCTCATTAATATTAATGCTAATAATCAACCAGTTAATAGTGAGAATTGTAAACTTAAACCATGTTAAATCCACTATTGTATAATTGTTTTAGAGTCCATACACAGTATTTAGTTACATCAGAAGTAGCTGTAATTAGATTACAAGAAAAATAAGAGTAATCCCTTACTTTACTTTTTCAAAAGAAAAGTAATTAAATTACAGTAACTAATTACTTAGTAACTAGTTACACACAACACTGATTATATATGAAGAGTTTGGTTGCAAAACGTGATAAACGCCTTTTTTTTTTTAAAAAGAGTTACTGCCAAAATCAGTATTATATCAGGTCAGTATTTAAAAGTAAATTCTTAATTTTACGCAAAATCCAATATCCGCCGTGTTATTCTATCATTTTTTTCTCCCTTTTTTCCCATAACGCAATAAACGCCACTCCTCCTTTTCTACAGAACGCAATAAATCCACTCCACATATTACAGCCCACCATTCCACGCAATGTAAACAAACAATGGTGGCGCGTTGAGTACACGGAGTCCTAGTTTTCCTCGTCTACTTTGTACTTCGTGTTTAACAAACAAACAAAAGCAAAATAATACTTTAATGGCATTGATAAACCTGTGGTTGTTTTCTGTGATGGAAAGATTGTAAGTCATCAACATCCAATAACTTACGCGAGAGACACTCAGGAGACGGGTGCTTGTTTTTCCGACAGCATCTGTGAAGTTTGTGATTCTAGCACATTGACCCCAGAGGACCTTATGAAAAACTTTCAATTATTTTACTCAAAGTCAACGAAAATCGAGCAGGACCAAAACATTTTACAGCGGATCGCTTTGAAAAATGTTAAGCGATGGCGTCAAGTATAACGCAGCAATGACAGTGTCATTAATATGACAAAGTAAGTGTTTTGATTAATGACGTTAATGTTTATTTTTTAATCAGTGTGTACAACTGTTCAACTCAATGAATATATCATGGCAAAGATGAATGCACATTTATACTTGATTGAATAGATTTATAGCATTTTGAAAAAAACTTGTCATGTATTTATTGCATTTTGTGGAAAAAATAATCCGTTTTTATAATAAATCTTTGACAATCAAGTTATGGATTTGAATTTTTTATGTTTGTATAACCTAAAGATTCTTTGTGAAAGTTTGTAACAGAAAATAGTGGTTTTCATCTTGACACTTTCTTGGTATAGAAAACACGTTTTTACCGAAATTTGTCAAAATGGATTTATTGCGTTTTGGGACCAAACTCTTCATATATTTACTACAAATTATGTATTACAAATTAAATAATTTAAGAAATGTTTTATTACTTTCATAATTTCATTAAAAAAATTATGATTTTCATAATTCCGGTATTTTCATAATTTAAAGAGTTTGGTTCCGAAACGCAATAAATCCATTTTGACAAATTAAAAAATGTGTTTTCTATACCAAGAAAGTGATAAAAACAGCTATTTTCTGTTACAAACTTTCACAAAGAATCTTTAGGTTATAATAGCATTAAAAAATTCAAATCCATGATTTGATTTTCAAAGATTTATTATCAAAACTGATTATTTTTTCCGCAAAATGCAATAAATATATTACTTTTTTTTCTAAATGCTATAAATCTATTGAATCAATATATAAATTAAGAGTTTCGTTGCAAAACGAGATAACTCCGTTTTTTTAATTGTTCAGAAATCTCGTTTTTTGGTTGCGCATTAATATCAATTCAACTGCAGTTGGTTTGTTTTGATTTAAACCTTCATAACTTAAAAAATACAGCTAAGTAGCACCATAAAACAAAATAATAACATGATAACATGATAATAAACATGTTTTGACAAAAATGTTAAAAAATGGATTTATCTCGTTTTGCAACGAAACTCTTCAAATATGCATTAATCTTTGCCATGTTATATTCATTTAGTTGACTAGTGGTATACACTAATAAAAATAAATAAACATTAATGTCATTAATCAAAACACTTACTTTGTCATATTATGAACACTGTCATTGCTGCTGTACTTGGGATGTCGTTGCTGAACTTTTTTGATCGCGATCAGCTGTAAAATGTTTTGGTTTTGCTTGATTTCGAGTAAAATAATGTAAAGTTTTTCATAAGATCCCCTGGTGTCATTGTGTTAGCATGACAGAAGCTTGATGCTGTCGTGTGAGAACAAGCAACAGCCGGCATTTTTCTGTCGCCTCTCACGTAAATTATTAGATGTTGATGGCTTACGTTTCTTCCCCGCCACAGAAAACCACCACAGGTTTATCAATGCCATCAAAGTATTATTTTGTTTTTGTTTGTTTGTTAAACATGAAGTACAAAGTAGATGAGGAAAACTGGGATTCTGTGTTTATTCAAAGCACCGACATTATTGTTTACAATGCGTGGAATGGTGCGCTGTGATATGTTGAGCAGATTTATTGCATTCTCCTGAGAAGGAGGAGTGGCATTTATTGCGTTTTAGGAAAAAGGGAGAAAAGATGACAGAATAACACAACGGATATCAGATTTTGTGTAAAATTAAGAATTTACCTTTTAAAACTTACCAGATACAATACTGATTTTGGTGACAACTCATTTAAAAAAAAAAAGGCTTTTATTGCGTTTTGTAACCACACTCTTCATTTAGTGTTTTTGGTATCTCTCCCCTTTGCTTTATTAACAGCTGGCACAGACGCCTCAAAACCTAATGATCCGTGTTATCACAGCATGATCTGATGTTATAAAGAGCATCTTGTGTGCTGCAGTGGAAGCAAGAATCTGATGTTAACACGATTACCGTCAAAAATGTGCTTATTTGATTTGTGTTCTGTATTATGCATTGCATGTGCCAAACTTTGGCCACTTTGAATGCTAGATACAGTGCAGCCTCATATTTTGTCCATTATATTTGCACAAAAAAGCAAACTCCCCAAATGTGTCTGACAGTCACTGAAAACATGACAAGGCATACATGATTCTGTTGACAATACTTATTAAGGCTGAAGAACAAGCTGCTTAGGAAAAGCTCCAAAGTTCATGACATTTCCAGCACTGTCTGTTTATTTCTCGGTATTTACTTTGAAGGTTAAACTGGCCTGTACCAGTAATTGCATTGTTTCTTCCCTCGTGATCATAGCGAATCAATGGAAGACCTTTTCACAGCACATTGATGTGTTTTTAAAGGACTAATGCTTGATTCATCATTCTGACAAATGGACTCAAGCTCTCCTTCAGTCGGAAATGCTGCAAATACTGCATTTACAATAAAAGACATTGGTGATGCACAATGAAAACACTGCCATTAGATGAGCAAACCCTGTGTGTTTTCTCATTTATTGATTTGAACATAGGGACTGTAGATGTAACTAGTTTTGAAAGAGGAGTGTGGAGACAATATTGCTTTAAAAGAGTTGCAAATTCAATTTAGTTTTACATGACTATTTTTCAGCCTTTCTTTTACCTTTTAAAATTAATCAGACTTCATTTTATTATATATTTAGGACTTCTATATGTAGATGATGTCATGAAAAGGATAAGCAGTTCCCTTTACCTGTATTTTTATAAAGTTGAACCTGATTTTGGACAAAACTCGACAGATACCACACCCATGCATTTCACATCCTGTCGTCAGATAGCTTAAATAAAAGTGTGGAAAGATTAAATACAGCTTAATTCTCTTTTATTAGATTCCCTATAATTCTCAAAGATCTTTAAACTCTGCATCCCAAAAAATGTTTTTACAGTCATATGCGCTGGTTTTTCAGGCAATTTGATAAAATAATAAATTGCAAATCTGCAATAGAAACAATAGAAACTCCCAGAAACACTTCATACATGAACGCTTCTTAGTATTAGAAGCTTGATTTTGATATAGTTCTGAAGCCCCTCAGTACTTTGTTTTTTTTTTTTTTATATGAATATACATTTTTATGACCATTTGAGGGCATGAGCATTTTTGTCCATTTTAAACCCAAGTCTGATTTTTTTTGAAAACCTGTCATTGCTCAAAAATAATAATGCACCAAAATTAATGTTGTTATTAATTATTAACATATGTAAGACTGTAATAATAAACCGTTCTTCCAGAAAAAAATATTTGTTTTTGTATTATTGCGGGCAAATTCTTGATGCTGCGGCACGTTTTCTTAAAAAATGTGATGGAATATGCAGGATATTCAAGCAATTTTATGTGATGAAATTGCAGTAACTTGCAAAAACTGTGGGAACTGAAAACAGTTTTTGCAGCTTATCAGTGATGTTCACGTCAGATAATCACATCACTTCATAACGTTCCCATAGCAACAGGGGACATGGCTGTGCTTGTGTGAAGTAAATGTAACATTTTTCAACTTTCTGCTAAGATATTTAACTTTTGCTACAAAAATGCGGGGATTATGAAATCATGCAAGCCCCGCATATTTTGCGAACGGAAATCTGCAATTTATGCTGCGAAAGTGCGGCGTAATTGAAAAAAATGCTGCCCCCGCACTTTGACTGATTATGCGTTGAATCATGCATAATCGCGTTTTTCTGGAGGGACTAAATAAAAAATCAGCTTCACATTTAGTATATGGAAAATAATTGAAATATATTTTTTTTCATAGAATCAACAGTGGCAACAAATGCAAAGTGGCATTAAAAGGGTTAAAATTCTGAAAATGAATGAATGTTTGGTAGTTATGATCAGAACTGATTTTGGTTAAAAAATTAAGTCATTAAAAGTTATGTATTATTAAAGTTAGGTTATGTATTATATTTTTATGACCATTTTAGGGCATGGGCATTTTTGTCCATTTTAAACCTAAGTCAGATTTTTTTTGAAAACCTGTCACTGCTCAAAAATAATAATGCACCAAAATTAATGTTGTTATTAATTATTAACATATGTAAGACTGTAATAATAAAAAGTAAAAAGTCCTTCCAGAAGTTTTTTTGTGATTGTTGAGGGCAAAAATCCTTGATCTTGCAACATGTTTTCTTAAAAAATGCGATGGAATATGCGGGATATTCATGCAATTTTATGTGATGAAATTGCGGGAACTTGCAAAAATTGTGGTAACTTGCAAAAATTGCGGGAACTTGCAAAACTGCGGGAACTTGCAAAAACTGTTTGCAGCTTTTCAGTGATGTTTACGTCACATAATCACGTCACTTCATAACGTTCCCATAGCAACAGGGGACATGGCTGCGCTTGTGTGAAGTAAATGCAACATTTTTCAACTTTCTGCTAAGATACTGTATATGTGATTTTTGCTACGAAAATGCAGGGAATATGAAACCATGCAAACCCTGCATATTTTGCGCACAGAAATCTGCAATTTTTGCGTGGAATCATGCGATCGCATAATCACATTTTTCTGAAGGGACTGAATAAAAAATCTGCTTCACGTTTAGTATATGGAAAATATTTTTTTTTCCATTAAATCAACAGTGACATCATGTAAACAAATGCAAAGTGGCATTAAAAGGTTTAAATTCTGAAAACGAATTTATGTTTGGTAGTTGATGATCTTGATGATCAGAGCTGATTCTGGTTAAAAAAATAAAGTAATTGAAAGTGAGAAAAAGTTACTATATAATATTTTTTGTACATTTTTGTCGATTTTAAACATAATTGCGAGCTTTTAAAAAAAAAAAGTAATGGCTAGTGCACATAAACCTACCAGCATCCTCCTTATCGCCAGAGGAATATATTATTTTTAAAGCCCTGAATACACTGCACGATTTTTGGATGTCCTAGGCGAAAGATTACCGCCGTGAAATGTCCTATGTCATACAGTGAGAGAGGTTTAAAGACGGTCGCTTTCCAGGTCTTGCGTCCAAAGATTGCCTCCAAAATTTTCTGACAGTGTCAGAATTTCAGCATGATCAACACACTGTATGCTTGGTGCTACGAGCTGCGTACCAGTATTTGTTTACCACTAGCGCATGCTGGTAAAGTTGCGCTAACGTGTGTCAAAGTGCAAAAACCGTGCAGTGTATCCCGGACTTTAGTTGCACTGTAAAAAAATTCTGTAGAAATTACAGTATTACTTAGCTGCCAGTAACTTACTGTAGATTTTACATTTATGTTATTTACTGGCAACATTTTGTTCAAAGTTAAATGAACATAAAACATTTTCAGACTTTATCTTCTACAGTAAGTTACTGGCCACCAGCTGCAAAATTACAGCAAATTTTTTACAGTGTGCATAAGATTGGTTATTAAAGAAAAATTCATTTTACAATAGTTTTACTCGACAGAAAATGGAAACCAGGCTTCTGTGAACCTTTTCCCCCCACCTTTATTTTTAAGACTGTATTTGATTTCTGCCCAGTTTGGTTTTCTAACAAAGTGACAGAGTTTGCACCAAAACACTGCTCAATTGAATGCACGTCAGCATCAAAAGATATTAAAAAGCATTTTCTCTGTATACTTTAAAGTGGAACAGCCTATTTATTATGCTATCCTAACCTTATATGATAATATGATTAATGGCATTTAATTATATCTGCTGCCCACGACCCTATAAGAACAGATGGTCGAGCCACCACCATCGCTTTATATATCCTTTGATTCAATGTCAGCAAAGAAATATATCACAGAGGCAGTTGCATGCACAAGCACCCGAATAAACCTCCTGTACTGCTGAAAGTCAGTGTGGTTCAGGTTTTGTTTAATTTGTTTTCCTGTGTTACATTTTATGAGATAAAAGCAATGACACACCTCAGCAGCTTTTGTATGCTTTACGGGTTTCAGTTTCATATCAAGATGATTGACTTGGATGAGTGTTTAAAATAGAAACAGGAGGACAATGAATGAAAGGAACGTTGCGCATACCAAACACTTCGTGAGATCCTTGGTTGATTTAATGACCTTGCGCGACTTCTAAATGTATTAAAGCATTTCGTGTGGTAGGCAAAGTCTCATACATTACATACAACTTTTCTATTTGAGCATATTTGATCATTTCATAAGCTTGTGAGACTTTTTAATACTTTAAGAGCATCGGGGCTTAATTAGTTTGAGGTTTTCTGTTTCTTCCTTTGTCCCGCTCACAATAGACAAACTCATTTAATTTGCTGACTCGCTCGAGAGCAGAAAGTGGAGCCTGCTTTCACCAAGGTTCTTTTCCCTCAATCCCATCGGAAGTCATGACCCACCATTTCATAAAATTTTACATTGAATGGCCTATAAAATTCTCTAAGCTGCTCAATGACTTCCTGGTCAATCTGTACGTGAGTTCTGCCCTTAGACTTGCCCAAGCATCGGGGCTGGCTGCTGCTCTCCGGCTTCTTCAGGCACGGAAAGCCTTTCGTTCGGTTGAAGTAGAAGTGCTTGTCCGTGATGATGCGTTTGAGTCCCAAAAAGTCCTGCACGCGGCCCAGCTCTCCGGCCGGATCGGTGATGAGCCGCTCTCCGCTGACGAAATGGATCTGGGAGAGGCGAAAATACTGCAGCCAGTTCTCCAGGTGTAGGATATACATCCCTATGCGGATGGCATTCCAGGAGGTGTCCACGATCCCTTCGCTCCTGTTCTTGAAAGCTAGATCCTCAAAGGATGGGATGTCGGGCTTCTTGGACAAGGTCTGTGTGTAGTCGGAGATGGCTCGGGTTACAGGGTTTCGTACCACTACGATCAGCTTTGTTTCGCGGGACATGTTTGAAATGCGCCGCGGTGTCTCCCGGGTCACAAAGTAACTTGGGGTTTTCTCTATGGTGATCTGGCTATCCAGAGTCCGTGGCATAAGGCTTCTGCAAAAGAAAATGGATGAATTACTCAAATATACCAAAATTTTACTTTTGTTTTACATTTTTCATATCAGGCTACAACTACATTGTTAAAACACTTGAATAAAATGCTGAAATGTCTCAGGTGAGATATTGACCATACTTACACAAAAGGAGAAACCGATAAAACTGAATATCATAGATTTGAGATTGTGCTCTTTTAATACCCTAGCAACCACCTACAACTCCTTAGCAACCACATAGGAGCACACTATCATTGCAGGCACCTAAACAGCAACCCTGGCAACCACCCATAACATCTCGGCATCATATTCGAGGAAGTATGTGCAAATGTTACCCTTGTAAACCGAAAACATCTACCGTATGTGTTTTTTTATGAGACTATTTCTACAACATGTTCACAGCGCTTTCAAGAAAAAGTGAGGCGGCTCACAGAGAACACAGTCAAGGCTCACATTATTGTCGACTTCAGCATGACAAATAGCAATTCAGTTACAGAAAGTGACAAAATAATCAGAGCACACACATGAGGCTTTAATACTTTCAGCCAATATTTCCAGTCTCTTATCTCCCGGGTGAGCGCGATGCTGAAGGGTACGGGGAAATTATCAAATCTCAGGCACATCCTTTACTCTCGCTCATAAATCACCATCACCTGCTTTACAGATGCACAATGGAGGGAAAGGATTCGGCAAATCTGGGACATACAAAATAGGTCATTATTTTCACAAGTTTCTTCGAGAAAGCACACGGTCCAACTTCAGAGTTGTTCTGACTTGAACCAATGAACTACATAAAGAGATATCAGCTCGGTCACAGTTCTGATGTTGTAGCAGATGGATGGCTGCCTTGTCGATTTCTTAGGAAGAGAGGAGAATATTAAAGCCTCTGTAAAGTCAATATTAAAAAAATTTTAAACACATAAATGTTAGAAATGTCATTTCAAAAAGACTAAACTATGTACTCATTTGCAGAGTTAGATTGTTAAAAAGTTTTTCACCATTTCTGTGTTAAGGATTATTTGAGCAGGGTTAAAACAGTGGCTCAATGACGCACTTGAGACACCGCGCATGGGCCCGCCCCAACACAATCGCGAGCATCCATTCAGGTTGTAGCTGTATTTGAAAGTTGAGAGAGATGTCAGTTTTCCCGCGTATGGGCGTGGTTTTACAGCCAACAGCAGACACCTCTTGAGAGCAGAAATGCTGCTTATTTTTTCAAGATTTTGATAACTTATTTTATTTACTTGCCATTTTTTCCAGCATTCAAATTTGGTTGGGTGGCTAATAACACATTTTTTTCTGTGGTGTGACAAACTCAGAACACATTTAATATCTGACTTTACAGGGAGTTTAACTCATTCCCTGCCATTGACAAGTTATCTCGTCAGTTAAAAGTAGAGATCGACCGATACTCATTTTTTCAAACCATTGCCGATAACAAATATTTGGATGCTTATGTGCCCGATAACCGATATGCTGAACCGATTTTTATTTATTGTTATACTTCTGTTTTTGACATAATAATTACTACACTACTGAACTGAACAAACCCTTATAATAATAATCATCATGACAATCACTCCCTCTTTGCATACAAAGTAATAAATAGAGGGGTCTGAAAGAGTGAAGAATAATATTAATTTAATGAATAATGTAGAAACTATATTCCCAATACATGGACTATTCCAAACACCCCTATCATTTCGTCAGAAATGGACTGATCCAAAGTTCCCGCTGCAGTTTTCAGGTAACAGAGCGGGAGAGAGAGAAAAGTATAGCGGAGTTGGCTGCTTGTTATACATAGTTTATAGAGTAAAACAGGTGGATTAAGTGCCTTTTTTGGGATATAATATCGTTGTTTTGACCAGCAACCTGTAGCCTACAGCAATCCAACCAGTAGTTAGCAAAGAGATTTTACAAATAATATCACTGACTGGAATACTACATTCAGGAAAGTAACAAACAAAACGGCTTATATATCATCAAATTTCTTAACTGGTAATGTTATTTGATGTCAGAATAATTAATATTTAGTTGTTATAGCTTATGAAATGGCTGTAGACAGCGCTGTTTATCTATGCATTTACTCGCGCATTAACTGTATTAAACTGTGACCGCTTGGGGAGGTAATAAATAATTAATTAATATCCACAGACATTTATTTAGATATTTTAGCAAAATAATGTTTATCTGGTAAATGTTAATAGGGTAAATCTTGTTAAAAGTGGTAGATGTGCTTTAGCCTCCGGTAAGTGATCAGCAATATGAACGTGATTTTACGATGCTAATGATAAGCATAAATAACAGAAAAACGAATTTAATTTAGCATTTTTATTCCACAAAGCATTAATTCATGGCTGTTTTATTCATGCAAAGCTACGTCGTTATT
The DNA here is from genome assembly GCF_027580225.2 of Misgurnus anguillicaudatus. NCBI lineage: Eukaryota > Metazoa > Chordata > Actinopteri > Cypriniformes > Cobitidae > Misgurnus > Misgurnus anguillicaudatus. Next base: position 16,187,446 of record NC_073355.2, read on the forward strand.
GGGACCGGATTTTATGGATCAGCGTGACTCTGTGAGTTCGTTTCTATTCTTGGACAAGCTGCATACATTGCTTTTAATATCAACTTATTTAACATAACATACATTAATGCATAAATAAGCTGTGTTATAAATGCCTCATATGCAAAGTAAGTATACTCAAAGTCCTTTTAATAAAGTCGCGTCACTCCGCCGTCATATTTGCTGTGCACGCTGCTGCTGCTGTGAGCTCCTCTCCTCCGATGCGTCCAGCGCGCAATTCTCAATTCTCTTGTTTATCGGTCAATCCGATATTACAAAACAGATATCCGATCATCGGAAAATGCTCAAATATCGGGGAAAATATCGGAAAACAGATATATCGGTCGATCTCTAGTTAAAAGAAAACATTTGCATGAAAAAATGTGTTCCTGACGAACTTTTATGGTAATCTTTAATACTGCGATTATCTACTAGATGCCACTCTTACCCAATTTATTAAAAAAAATTAAGCAAAAAATTATTTATTAATTTTACACTCCGTGTATGTTTTGATAATCGTTCTGAATCTGATCTCTACCCAAATTCCTTTAAAAGAAATGCAATTACTTCAGGTTTTTGCTCAAAATTTTGTATTTTTGAAGAAAAGTATTATAAGAGTTTATAAGCAGAGAAAAAATAAAGATAGGATGAAACATTTTTTTCCCCATTTTGTTTGTTTGTTTGAAAGCAAGGGGGTCTGTTTTTTCATTTGTACATTATATTTGTATGTTTGAACATTTTTAGAAGAAAATTTTCCTGAAAGGCATTTTGTGAAACTTTTGTGAAAATCACAAAAAATGCTGGAAGCCAACTTTAAAAAAAAGGCTGGCGGGGAATAAATTAAAGATACTGTCAGGGTTTTTGTATTGTGTCTTGCTATTTGAGTTATATGTCTTATTTTGTATCATGTATTTTTATTTCATGTCATGGCATTTCATTTGTAGTTTCTAGTCATGATCCTTGTAGTCCTGTCATGTTTTACCCCCTGTGACGGCCCAAGAAGCGGCCACACACTAGCGGTAATGTAGACCACACCCTTGTATACTCATGTTTATCATGATTTAATTATTAAAACAGTTTTTCAGTGTCAAAAAAATGTATTTGTTTGATTATATTTTGATTTTGTTTAATGTTATGTTAAGTGTAATGCATATTTGTTCCCCCTTTTGTATTATAATGGGCCCATCTTTTCCTTTATAAGTCGTTTGCTTTGTTCATTTGGCTGGTCTGGTTTTAGCTGGTTAGTTTTCTTTTTGTTTGTCCTTATTTCTTTGTTGCAATAAGTTTTGGATTTTGTATGTTGCTTTGGTTGACTTCAAATAAAGTTGGGTTCAAATAAAGACCCTTTTTTTTGCCAAAAGACTTGGTGTTCTTCTTTCCTGACTGCTCAGGTCCCTCACACCCCCTAACTCTTTCCAGGTGTGTCTTGTTACTTGTTTATGGATCTTGCCATGGCTTACTTTTGCACTTTTGGATGAATAAAACCCCTTATCCCATGGGGCTGTTATGCTTTATTTTATGTAATGCTTTATTTTGATTGGTTAAGAAATGTTCTGTGGGTATGCATTCTTTTTGATAATCGCACACCTCACCTGTCAAATGTCTTAAAATAACCACCAGAGCAATGTCTGTGCTAAACGTGGTATAAGCAAAAAAATTGACTCTGGTCCATTAAATATTTGAAAATAATGCACACTCCGCTTCTCATCATGCCGCATTACCACCTTGGGTCTGCATTATTTTCGACTAATTCAACGGACCGTCGTCAATGCTCCTGTATAGCTCAGTTGTTGAGCATTGCGTTAGCAGTGAAAGGTCATGGGTTCGAACCTAGGGAACACACGTTGATAAAATGTATACCTTGTAATGTACTGTAAGTCGCTTTGGATAAAAGCGTCTGTCAAATGCATAAATGAAAATCTGGTGGATATATCTTTAAAATGTCTGTCTAGAGACACCACACCTGTCTGTGGCTCAGTTCTAGGCTTTGTAAACAGCTAAAATAATTTTGCTGTTGGACACTATTGTTTGGCCAAGCAGAAAACTTTGAGGTGCATTTTGCCTGTCAGCTCATTGTGGGCAGCTCACGCCTTTGAACGGTGGAATTTTGAAGACAGTTTTCTTATTCAGTGACTAAGTCTTGTGCAAGTTCAAATGTGCTTTTGGCATCAATAATGTTTTGAATCAATATGGACATGTTGACTACTGTACATGCAAGCTTTGATGGAGATGAACTATGATGTGATCAAGGACTGAAATTTAGTCAAAAAACAACAGTATATGGGTTTGGAAAGACAGTGTGAGAAAATAATGCCATAATTGGAAGAGTTCAGATGCAAACCCCTTTAATTGCATCTAACATGTTTTCTTGTAAATTACAATTTTTTATCAGACCATATGTTAAGGGTTACTTATTTCACTTTATTGGCAAAGAAAAGGTTATTAGTATGTAATTGAAATGTTTTATTTTCACAAATTTCACTTTTGTCATTTTATTGGTATTTAAACAATTTTGCTGCAAAACCCTCTAAGTACATGCAAAAAAAACTCTCTTTTTTTACAAAAAGTATCCAGTTAAGATCTTTGCACATTATATTCTGTAATTGTCTTATGTTTTTTCATATTTGTATCCTACAAATTCGTCATGCACGCAAACCTTGCACACTGTATCCAATGTTTATAAATTCATCTGTTGCGGAAAAAAACGTGACACGATACAAAATAAAGTTTTTGTAATGTTGCCACAGTTCACTGCTAATAGATAAATAGCAACAAGCTATGGTTTAGCTAACTTGAGCATGGCAGCTTTCTCAGTTCCTCCCTGTATGGGCTACCATACCTGACAATCACCACACTTTCTATCTGTCTTTAGATTTTTGTCTCTTTGTATTCCTCATTTTGTTTATCATACTTTGTGCTGCGAGATGATGTGGATCAACTTGTCAGACGCTATTCTTGTTTTTCGCGTTTACTTGTACGGTGGCTGGTGTCAAAACATCTCTCGAAATGCTTGCTACGGATGCGAAAAACAGAAAATCGAATCTAATATGAACTTTTTTATGATGGTCGAACGTTTCGAAGGCAGTGTGCAAACTTTATGATGCAACATGAGGTAGTATTTATTTTTTAATGGGCGAAAAATTCAGACGAGTATTTTGGACCCAATGTGCAAAGATCTTTACTCTTCACTTTTCTGAATAAAGGTAAAGGTTCAAAAAACGATTCAGTAACCGGGTACGAAAACACTTACAGCTTTTTACGTCATTCATCCAATTGTTCTTTGCTGAAAATTTTTTTGTCCCGTTTACGGATTCTGCCAACAATCCATATTTATTGAATGGGTTGAGGCTGGAGTTAAACGGATTTGAAGCGAAAGTATTTGATGAACATATAATAAGTGCCAAGATCTTATTTTTGATGGAGGTGGCGATTATTAGGGCTGTAACGATTAATCGTGTGTCCCATTAAAAATGCCGGTCTAAAAAATCGATTCTGAATCGCAAGGCTGTGATTCTGTGTTTCATGCACAGCTTATGGGTGTACTACGGCATTTGGTCAGTAGGAAGTCCTTATCAATGTAAAATCATTATGAGTCAGAGTCGTTTATAACGTGCATTTAAAAATGCAACACTCGTTAAACAAAATCATTTAAAATATTTTTATTTTCATGAAATTACCTGAAACAATTTGAAGAACAGCGATATAGACGGTTTCAGCAGTAACAACATAAACAAGCGGCTGTCGCCGTCCGCAAGTAAACTTCCGGTAAACTCCGCTAATAATAAATAACAAAAAACAAAAAAGTACTTTAAACGTAGTTTATTTATATAACAAGGAAAAAAACAACACATAGATTACATAGGACACCAAAACATGTGTTATTTTCGACGAGGCATTTGTTCGAGAGATCCGTTTAGCAACTAGTCAGACCATTTAAAAAAACGAAACGGGAAGTAAAGTTCGTATCTAGACGTGTATCACGTGCGTCAGATGAAACCGTCTATAAATATAGACAGACATTTCCTGGAATAGCGTTTGTAATGCTACTACTTCTGTGGCACAAATGGAGTTTCTGCACGAGAGCGCCCCCTGGCTTTGGGATGTGCCGAGATTTCACCGTAGATAGTAAATAATTCAGTAAGTACTTGTGTGATATCAACATGAGGTAATTAATGGGACATTTTGTTACATCCACAAATCCCTCACACAATTTTCCTCAGACGGTATTAAAACCAGAGCTATAAATGAACTTTTTATGTGATTACATTAGCGTCCGCCCATTAAATTGAGAATTACAGTTATAAGACAGGATTAGTGCGGGCTTAAGATTTTAAATCTTAGCGAAAGACTGTAATAAAGATTAAAATTATATTGAGCGTCTTATTGTATGGAACACAGGGGTCAAAGAATAACCTCGAATTTCCACCAGCTGTGACTCATCCCCAATTCATAATAGGCTTTCCTAAAGCAGTAGTTGCTATACTTTACCTCCACAGTCCTGGAAATATTGATCCATTTAGCTTGATTTATAAATGCTGTGCTGCTGGCCAGGGTGTCTCTGTTAGCCTTAGCAGTTCAGGGCCAGAGGCAACCATTAATCTTAGAAACAGGACTAGAGCTTCTGCTACTGAACAACTTTACTAGGAATGCGTACAACCAATCCTAGTCTCATATGGATGCAATGCACACCAAAAACACAATAAAACCTATTGCTTTTAGGACATCTATCAAAAATGTATTTTTCCCCCAACATTATGAGATCAAAGCTGAATTTACATTTGAAAAGTAAGTTTTAAAGGCGATAGTTCAGTAAAAAATGAAAATTCTGTCATTTTTCTTGACAAAATTTATAAATTGGTATTTCTGTGGAACACAAAATGAGAAGTTTAGTTGAATGATCTGCTTTCCTCCATATGGTGAATGTGGATGGGGATCAGCTGCTGCCAAGGTCAAGAAAAGAGAAAAAGGAATCATCTGTTCCAATGCAATAAATTCAAGGGCAAACCATTCTTTATAATTTACCAGTCAAATTTGTAACTGAGACGATATGATTTCCCTTAAAGGCGGAGTGCACAATGTTTGAAAGCCAATGTTGATATTTGAAATCACCTAAACAAACACGCCCCTACCCCAATAGAATCTGGACCTTCTTTTAAAAGACCCGCCCCACACATACGCAACCCGGCAAGGATGTCGTTTAGTAGACACGCTCCTTACTGCTGATTGGCTATAAGTCTGTTTTGTTAGTCGGCCCGTCTCCTTTTCCAAAGCGTTTTTCAAACATTGTGCACTCCGCCTTTAATGACAAAAAACAGGATTTTAATGCTAAGCATTCTTATAATGTACGTATGCAGTGCCCCCCCAACCACTAGGGGGCCACCTTTCTCTTAATTTTATGCCACGCTGCACAGAACGATTGGCGAGTGACATTACTGTGTTGCGAGAGCAATTCGAAAGCATTACAAGAAGTCTGATCTCACGGTACTTCGATGTCATATGACAATTGCTCAGTGCAAGCGCTGCATACGACTGAACACGCATGGGTGATTCTCGCGAAATTAGACTTATGAGGTGTCATGAAATATTTTGATAAAAAAAAGTAAATGCAAAGTAAGAGTATCAAAATAAGCAGTATACAGTTACAAACATCTCTTTACGTACTATTTTGCACATGATTTCAAATGATATCATACAAACCAATTTTGATGTTTTTTCACATTTAAGGGGGAAATTGTAATTACCGCAACATGTCCATGACTGGATTTGGGTTCTTTGACATGGAAATATTTATAATTAAAAAATAAAAAGCTTATACTATAAACATTTACAGTAAAGAAACGTGGTATTTTGTGATCATTGGTAAATATAGAGACAATAATAAGGAATATAAATGTGTCCAAGACCAATTTTCTCATCCTCCGCAACAATTTTTAATTATTGTTTAAGCCCTCGAGGAACTAACATTTAAAAAAAAAAAAAAATGTTGAAAGGGACATAATTGACAGTGACACTCAAGATGGCTACCAGGTAAGCAGTTCTTATTTTTTCTCTCCAGATAAAAGTTAAAATTTTGTTTGTCATAGTACAAGGTTTCCCGCAGCACATTTCAGTTAAGGCGGCCCGCCTAAGCTTGGAAACCCTGCCGCCTAAACTAGGTCGTCCAAAAAAAAAACAGTCGAAATGAGAAAGACGTGGTCCGAACCATCACTGTCTGGAGGATAACTAGCCAGTTGATAAAACATCTCTGAGAATAGCGCAGATGCAAGCACGCACACCACACCGGCCGAAATGAGATAAGACGTGGTCCATCATGTCTGGAGGATAGCCAGTTGATAAAACGCGTGTCCGTGAGAACTGTAAATGGATTTATGTTTTGGATTTATTTAAGCCTGTTATTGTATTAGTCTATAGTTCTTGCAATTTTAAAGTAAGCAACCTGCTAGCTAGGTTTCACATGCCTGTTGATTCGATATAATTGTTGAGCGCTGTTGCTCACGTTATTTATGTGCATTATTTACATGCTACAGTAGTTACACTTCTTTAAGATAATGTAATTAATAGTGAGAAATAATCAGTTTTTACAATTTTTGCGCTATCTATCATCGTTCGCCAGACGTTCTACAACATCTGCTTTAGTTTGTGTTTATTAATCCTTTAGTTTCACTTCACCACGCAGCTATTCCCGTTAGAGGTAAAACATTTAATTCAGTAATAATCTAGTATGTGTTTATTTTTTGTCATAGTTTCTTCAAAATTAAGTTTTATTTGAGTGTTTTAAACAATGACGTATACGCCCCGCCCCTTTGATTGCCACGCCCTCTGCCCAACCTTACCACCTTAAACAAATTTTTTATTCCTGGAAACCCTGTAGTACCTAGACAACTTTTTAGTTCTCATTACCGAAACATGAGTTTGTAAATGCATATATTTAATGTAATATCGTGTTGTGGTAATGATAATTTTTGAAAATTATAATCTAAAAAATTTAAATAATTCTATAGGAAATATTTTGAAATCCTCTAAAAATAATGGTTATAGTAACTTCAGACCTTAATCTTATATGTGCAAAAAAAAACTGGCTTCAAGGGCTTTTTAAAAAAATCTGATGCTGGACACCTTCTAAGTCTGGATTTCGTGAGAATCACCCGCTTATCGATGTGCGTCTTGATATAATGGGTTTGATTTTCTAACAAAGTTTTCTGCAGGAGCAGAAAAGACAGAAAATGCACATGCCTGCATGATCATATCACTGTATTATTTACTGCCATGCGAGCAACAAATTAAAAGCTTGACGAGGCGTATGCCGTGCAATGAGTAACACTGGTATATATAAAAACGGCATTTAGCCAATGGCTTCGAGGCTACGCCGTAGGGCCTATGCACAACTATAATGAGCCCTTAAGTAGTGAACACACACCCACTGCATCTAGAGCAGAAAAAAACTTTCGGTTTGCAAGCGCGACCTTTTAACCATTCGGCCACGACTGCCCCACAACTGTACTGTTTTACAAGTCTTCTGCTATTAGCTAGTAGTGTTGACTTAGACCTACTTGATAGTGAAGATCATTGTTTACTGTGCCGTCATTATATTGAAATAAACAACTTTTGAAAAAGTCAGAGTTTTAAATATAAAGGTTTTTACAAGCTTCTTTGTCTGGCTTACTGTTGCACAGACGATAAAAAGTTAAGAAAGGAAAAGCTGTTTTTTTGGCAAAGTATCTTTTACAGACAGAGCCCTGCATTTCACACACGCACGCACGTGCGTACACGCAAACCAGATCCATGAACCACCAAGAGGCGTGCGCACGTGTGTGTGTTTGTAACGTGTTATTGATTTAATGAATTAATTGCATGAGTTATCGTGTTAACGCTGAAAGCCCTATAGATTTTATGTGAACATTTTCAGAAATAACCAAGAGATTATTGTTAAGCTGCAGTGAAATTCTTTTTCTTTAGAAATTGCACCAAATATTTGTTAAGAGAAAGACGTTGGTACAGTTTTACACCCATCGCCTACCTCTGTACTCACAGGTTTCTAATTATTTGTGTTTGCCGGAATCAAAAGATCTGCCAGTCTGGCTGTTAGCACATCAGTGATGTGTGTCTCTCATCTGCTGTCTTGAGACAGGGGCTGGCAGGTGTTCGGTTGCTTACATAAGAGTCTGCTCTGACGGAAGAAAATCCTTTTACAGAATGAAGGCTAAGTTAGCTGAAAGCAGGCATACTGTGGAGAGGTGCTAATTGCAAAGTTCACAAAAACATACAGTGCGATCCATAGTGAGAAATAGCCAGTGAAAAAGCTGCAGGTGGAAATGTTTCAGGAACTATACTGTACTTTAATTTTAGAGGGTAACGTCACACTCTTAAAATGGGGTTATTTACAACAAGTTGGGTTGTAATTGAACATATGCTGGGTTGTTTCAACCCAAAATGCTGGGTTGTTTAAATCCATTTTTAGGTCAAATATAAAAATTTTATGGGTTAATTAAACCCTAGAAAAGTGTTATTTTTGGTCTTTTTTAAATTAATTAATTAAAATATGTCCCAAATTTGAAAATTAAATGCTAAAATAAAAATTTAAAGACTAAATTAAATCATTTAATTAAAATTTTCAACGTGATGAAGCATCATTCTGGCCAAATTGAAAAATTTAATAAAATTAATGATTTGACATTTCATTTTCCATATAATCTTGAGGCAGGACAGCCAATATTGAAAATAAAAAGGCAAACTTGAAAAGGAATCTGTAAATACATTTTTAAAAGGCTTTTTATTCATGCCCAAGCAATAATAGGGACAAAATTAAAATGTAAAGTCCAGTTTTAATTTTATGTTCTCTTTTACTTATTGGTTTTCATTTTCGTTTTCATTTTTAACTTGTATGCAAATTCAATGTTAATCAGTGGGTGGGGTTTACTTACTCAAAAAAGGGGATTTGCTGAAGCAATATTGCCAACTCAGTGACTGTGTTGCCAACTACATCTAGCGACTTTTAGACCCATTTAGACAAACCTAGCAACTGTTTGGATGAATCTTAGCTTCACGCCTGTACATATAGGCTACTGTGTTGCTTGTACTGGCCCACGAGTGCTGGGTCTTACTGTCACAGTTTAAAGGGGCCATGGCATGAAAATCTGACTTTTTCCATGTTTAAGTGCTATGATTGTGTCCCCAGTGCTTCTATCAACCTAGAAAATGTGAAAAAGATCAACCCAGTAACTTAGTTTTGGTAAACCATTCTCTACAAGCACATGAAAAAATAGGTCGTTGAAATTTGGCTCTCCTTATGATGTCATAAGGAGCTCTTATTATAATAATACCACCCCTTAATCTGCACTATCCAACCACAGCACTGCCATTTAGTGCAGAGAAAAGCACAATTGAGTTTTAATTGCAACAAACCACCATCATTGTGATCAGTGTTTGAATTTCATCAGCTCATTTGCATTTTAAAGGACACACCCAAAACGGCACATTTTTGCACACACCTACAAAGTAAGCAATTTTAACATGCTGTAATAAATTATTTATATGGTATTTTGAGCTAAAACTTTACATATGTGCTCTGGGGACACCAAAGATTTATTTGACATCTTAAAAAAGTCTTGTGCCATGGCCCCTTTAATGTGTGTCTGGCGCATACATTGTTTACATTGTGAGTTGGGGTTATAGTTGGGGTTTGGGTTAGTATGTCTAACAAATGTGACAGAAAGTGATTCTAACCCCAACCCCAAGCGATAATGGTAAGAAAATAGGAAAAAACAACGAGAAAACAATATATATAATATCATGAAAAAGAAAGTCGTGCAACAGACACAAAAAACTATTTATAGAAATTTGTGCGAGTAACACAAAGAAAACTGATTTCGTGCCATGGACACAAATAAATTATTCAAATTTTTTGTGACTATAACTCGATTTTCCATGAGATCAGTCTGCATAGAATTCCAGTGACACGTGCTGACTAATACCACATATAGGATTGTGTACAGTGGCCACCTGTGACTTCTTTTTCGAGGGTGCATGATGTAAAGCTTGACACAACATGTATTCAGCCCATCATGTACAGTATGTGACTCATCATGTCAAAATATGTGTTGGTGCATCATGTAAACGTATGTGCATCAGGCGTCATTTCAAAATGGCTTCAAAGGGGCTTATGATAGAAAAGACACTCGCGTTTGCCAGATACTCGCTTAATCACATGTGTAATCAGAGTTAAGTGTTAAGCTGGTACAGTATCTTGGGAGTATTTTGTGAACGTGAGCTTCTCTTTTATCATAAACAGTTTTGACGCGTGTGCAGCAGGCACGTATTTTGACAAGACGCATGATGCACATGGTTCACATGATGCAACAAACACATATTTTGACATGAAGAGTCACACACATGACACAATATTTTATAATCTCCCCTTTTGGAAGAGAAGTCAATGGCCGCCACTGATTTTTGCAATTCTGTTTGGTGCAAAAATCACACATTTCTTTAAAATAGACACTAAAAATGCCAAAAAGGGAAATTATCCAGAAAATGTAGCACATTTCAACATAGCAAAGCTATCCAAAGTGCTTAACAATGTAAAATAAACTAAAAAGGAAAAAAACAAAGCAAAGTATTTAAACAATAACACAACATATACAAAAATTATGAAATAAAATGAAAATGCTAAGGTGAAAAGATATGTTTTAGCCTTGATTTAAAAATGGTAACGGACGGTGCAAAGCAGCAATTGGTTCCACAGACGGGGGGCAATGACTGAAAAGGCTTTCACCCTTTGTTTTCAAAACGGGACGAGGGACTGATAAAAGAGCCCTGTCATCTGGTAGATGATAAAGGGGTGTGATCTCAAGGAAAGTAATCTTATAGTTATGCAAAATTTGATCAATTTTTTTGTGTCCATGGCACGAAATTCAGCTTTTTTGTGCCTTGAGCACAAATGTATTTTTCATGACACTCTATAAATAGTTTTTCGTGTGCGTTGTGTTACTTTTTTTTCCGTTTCAATTTATATTATTGTTTTCTCATTGGTTTTTTCCTATTTTCTTACCATTGTCGCTTGGTGTTAGAGTCACTTTCTGTTACATTTATAGACCCATCCGAACCCAAACCCCAACTCCAGACGAGAATAGTTTTAAAAGCGGAAGAAAATCATGTAGAAACCAATACATAAAAGTACATCCTAAACCAAATCTAACCACAATGCCAAGTGACAATGATTTAAAAATAGGGAAAAAATTAGAAAATAATACATAAAATGACACGAAAAAGAAAGTCGTTCAATGGACACAAGAAACTATTGATAGAAATTCGCAAAAAATTCACAAAAAAACATTCACGCTCAAGGCACGTAAAAAAGCTGAATTTAGTGCCATGGACATGAATAAGATAAAATTTAGGGTGAATAATATAACACGACGTTCCATGAGATTATGTTGTCAGATCTATTAGATAAGATGGAGCTTGTCTAAGAGCGTTAAAAACAAACAATATAATCTTAAACTGAACTCCCCAAACAATAAATTATTTTTTTAAAGGGACACAAGGCAGCATATTTATGTTAATAAATCATCGTCATAAGTCGGTATATGGTTAAATGACTCATTACCGGACGAATGAAGACTCTCTCGCCCGCCCCTGCCGCCTGTAGGAAGAATACCCCACTTGCAAGTTCGCTGTATCTGACCTGGTGTCCTTCAGTCTCGCAAAGTCTCAGATATTGCGAGAAGCAGGATCACTTTACGGCAAACAACACAGAGGCAGGCGAGCAAAACACGGCTAGTTCAGACTTCAGACCTAATATATATATTAGGGTGACCATACGTGCCATTCTTCCCGGACGCGGATTTCGGGTGCGTCTTCCGGAAATCATATTTGTCGACCGCATACAATCCTCATAGAGGATTATTATTATTATTATTATTACAAAGAAGCAACAGTTACATTTTAAGGTAAGAATGAAACTACGATTGCATGTCTTATGTTTTTAATTGAATGGCGTATTCTGTCAACAAATGCGACTTCCGGAAGACGCACCGAAATCCTGGCCAGGACGCGTCTGGGAAGAATGGCATGTATATAAATATAAATATAAATATAAATATAAATATAAATATAAATATAAATATAAATATAAATATATAAATATAAATATAAATATATATAGAAGGATGGATGGATGGATGGATAGATGTAGAAGGATAATATTTGTTTAAAGTTATATTAGTAAGGTCTATAAGTTCATCTGGACGAATGATGTTTTCCCTTTGCTTGTCTCGTTCATATCGGTTGTTCACTGTAAAAATACTATTATGCATGACAACCAGTGATGGTAATAATGGCGTTATAAGTAATTGCCGTTAGTAACTGCGTTTTTTTTTCAGTAACGAGTAATGAAATAAATGACTGTTTCCCCCGTTATAACGTCGTTATCGTTACTGACATTAAAATGCTGCGCGTTACTAAAATTGATCTCACTGTAGTGATTTTCACCCACGTATGCTCGCTCTCTCACCCAGACACTGTTTTTCTCTTGTGTGTGTGTGTATGTGTGTGTGTGTGTTGCGAGAAACATAACTGATGATGATTGGTGTGTGTGTGTTAGAGGGGGTGGGAGAACCACATAGCTGATAATGATTGGCTTAATTTCCATCGTTAGCAAACCAGAGGCAGAGTTCACAAACAGACACGCACACTCGCACAGTCCGAGCGAGCAGTGTAAAAAAGTCTGAGCAACTTTGTCACTTTGTCTCTAGATTTAGCAACTTTCTTTCACTTTAGCGACTTTATAGGACAAATCTAGCGATCTTTTCTGACGTGGTTGGAGACTTTTGTAGACTGACATGAAAACACGCGTCGTTTTCTCTTCTCAACGAGCAGCGGTGCTGCTGCTGTGCCCCATCTCAAAGCACTGACATGCAGCCCGGTCATCGCGCATCAATCACTCCAAAAACACCGGCGACAGGGAGATGGCAAGTACAACAAGCTCAACAACATGATCTCACAAAGTTCCGTGGGATAGTCACGGAATTTTTTGCTCATATTTCCGTGGCATTCTCACGGATCTCCGCATATTTCCGTGGCCCATTCTCACGGATTGGTTACTCAACTGCTTTTTCCTATTTTCAAACCATTGTCGCTTCGGTTTAGGGTTAGATTTGGTGTTTGCGTTAGTATGTCACTTTAAGTATTGGTTTATACTGTTTTTTTCTGATGTATTCTTTTATATTTTCTAAACTTTAAACAATTGTCGCCTGGCGTTGGGGTAAGAGGTGGGTTTTGGTAGGGATGTCATTTTATGTAAATCTAACCCTAAACCGAAGCGACAATGGTAAGAAAATAGGACAAAACAGTTGATTAACCAATCCGAAAAGAAAGTCCGTGGCAGGGCCACGGAAATATGCGGAGATCCGTGAGAATGCCACGGAAAAATTAGCAAAACAGCATTTTATGTTGAAACAACCCAGCGTAGGTCAATTTACAACCCAAAGGGTTGGGTTTGTCCCATTTTGACCCAGCACTGTTTTCGTAAAGAATAAATAAAAACACAAAACATGTTTAGCTACTGTTTAGTAGTGGTAGAAGAAAATCCCAGAGTAAAATCTGTGAATCCTCAATTTAGTAACAGCAGAGATTTTAATAACATCAGCAAGCATGCCAAAAAAACTTGAGCATTTTAATCACTAGAATAATTCCTCTGGAATTACATAATGAATGTGCTTATCATGGCACAGCACACGAGCATTTTTATCTTATTCCATTGAATTAACTCTGAAGTCTGTCTCTTGCAGAATTAAAGTGAATTAATTGCTAATTGAATTTCTATCATAAACAAGTAAGACACAAAACAATTACTGCCAGTTTAAATCTGAAAGTTCCAGAGGGAAAGTTTCTCCATAAGGTGCGCTCCAGTGATCTCTTTAAATCCGTGCCTTTATTAGATCTCTGTATCTGTAGAAATAGGTGTACATAATGGAGGATATCCTGATGCCGCGTATCACCGCGCCTTTCAATTTTAATGCAGATTGACATTCTAATTCATCAGGGGGCTTAGTTGCTACTTACTGCTGACACATCCACCACCTCAGTGTAATAAGAAATGACATCAGGCAAAGGTCTGATATTACATTTTGGAAGTTACAGTGCTGTTAATTGTCTGGAAGAACAGTTTGGTTTTACTGAAGATGCGTAGATGTGTCAAAGGTTGTCTTGCAACCGCTTATATGGCCGACCAAAAGTTATCTCCTCAAATTAAAAGTCTCCTACAGGTCCTCTTTTGTGAGGCCAGATAGTATCTCTATTCCAGAGCTGGCGACGATAAATGCACAAAACACAACTTCAGACGGAAAAATCTGACGAGTCTGCATGCCGTGCTAAGTGCAAACCAATGTGCCGTTCCTACCGAGGTCATTGATTCTGATTAAAAAGGCTTTTGGCCAACCTGCCCGCTGAGATGAGTACTTGTGCACTTTTATGTGCCACACATTGTGGTATGTTTCTCTAACAAATGACAGTGGCTGTTTGCAATAACGGAGAAACGGAAATCAACGACACAGACGTTTCTCTAGAAAGGTACAAACAGTGACATTGTCATGAGCAGATTTATGTTAAATTGTATTGCTCAGACTTTGCTCTCTTTTAGCTCAGAAATTGTTTTGGTATTCTCAGTTCTCATCCTTCTTATAAAAAAGCTATTTAATGAAATAACTGCAGCCGTAAAATGAATGTGTATCGCATAGAATTTGCACTTGGAAGAAGTTAATGAGAAATGTGTGAGTTCGTGTTACAATCCGTGACTTGTAATTGCAGACTTGTTGAAATCTGTCCTGAAACTCTAGAGGAGCTTCATGAGATTACTGGGCTTTCTTTCGCAGAAAGAAATATATGTGAGAAGCAAACCTAAGCAAAACGTCTCCGTTTAATCTCATTGATGTCTAGGAAATGCAATTTTTCCTATAGGACTTGCCTATGTAAGTTATCTGTGAAATATTACGAATGTGACTTTGACTGACTTTGCAGTGCTTTATGTTTTCTATTACAGTATACTGTATATATAAAACAGTTAACATCATACACGGTTCTGACGCAGCCTCGGGAGGATTTTCTAAAACATCTGAGGAATGCAATGCGTTCTCTGTGCTTTAATGGCTGCAGACCACTGTGTTTTATACCGTATTCGTGTCATTGTGTATTCCTGAACCTTTGCTTCAAATTAAAACTTGTAAGAATTCGAGACCAGCGTCTTGAAGATCAAAAATGTCTACTGAACTCGGTTGAAAAGGTCAGTTTTAGATGTTCGATCGATGTGATGTGCTAAGCTCCCTCCTGGTGGTGTTTGAAAAGGGTTGGGAATAAAGTCTGGGGTTTCATCTGGCGTGTGCTCTGTCAAACAATGCTACACATGCACAGTCCCAGAATTAAATATGTGATTCATACTTTAATGCACTCTTTCATGCACTCAATTCATGTGTGACGGCTTACTCAAGTTTACTTTTAGATTATTCAAACATATGCTGTCTGCTGTGCTTACAGAACCCACCATTGAAATCAAATGACTCAATCGAAAGGTATTAAGGTTAAACTGGACATATTTAGATAATGCCCTGACACTCTTTTTTTTTTTAAACCAACATCTTCAATTACTAGCTGGGCTGTTATGCTACTATTTCAATATAATTAATCTAAACTTCACTGTGCTAGTTAAAGTTCTTTACGGCGAGAGGATTGGACAGTAATGTTGGTGCGAGCGCTGATCTGATTGTTATTTAAATTGGAAAACATCAATCACTATGACAAGACTGCAGGGACATACAGTACATACACAGTGAGTCTCATTTCCTTGTCTGAGTTTAGATGCTTATCATTCTCTAAACTCTTAATGAGTCCAAGTTCATAATATCCTACCTTCATGGCTCACTCTGGATTTTAGCCGGACATTCGATATATTTACCTGCTTTACCGTGGGTTCACACCAGCCGCGTCTACCGTATCTAGTTTGCCGCTTGAACATTTTGAGTTTACTTGCTTCATTCGCGCCTGAAATTCTAGTCATTCGAGACATTCACGCAAAAATTCACGTCATGGGAGGGGCTTCTGCAACTCCGCTCGCTTCCTGTAATCACGTCACTACTAGAGCAAGCTCCTAATTGGTTAACGCACCGCGTTTTTCCGCCAAATAACAAATTTTTAAACTCGCGCGTTTGCCGCGGCAACGCTCAATTCGCGTCTTACGTGCAAATGAGGCTGAATCGCGTCTGCCGCGCTTAACGCCTTATTCGCACCACGAAACCTCCAGATGCACGTCAACGCGTGTTCACATTGACTTAAAGAGATAGTTCAGCCAAAAATTATATTAAACCCATAATTTACTCATCCCAAGATGCATATGTCCATCATTTTTCAGACTAACACATTTTCAGTTATTTTAGAAAATGTTTTAGATCTTTCAGTTACTCAAATGTAAAGTTACGGGGTCCACGTCCTTCAAGTACAAAAACTTTTCATCCATTCTTCACCAAATAAATCCAAACGGCTCCACGATAATAAACAAAGGCCTTCTGAGGGTAATCCGCGCCGTTTTGTTGTTGAAATGAAAATAACTCGCTTCCGGTAACGCCGCCGTCTTAGTCGCGTCCGCATTCAAGGTGAGAGCTTACGCAGCTTACGGAGGTTTCTCTGCTGCTGCTCTTTGCTCCTGACCTCCGCATTTGTCATACGTCACTAAGAAAAGTGCGTACACTACACTAATACTCTCTCTGTAGCGAAAATGACATCATCGAGGAGTGGGCAGTTGTGCATGCTGAGTACGTGTGCCTTGTACACAGCATTTTGTGTAACTTTTGGCTCTGGATCGAAAATTATCAGCTTGTTAACAATTATTCCCCCTGTTGGATGTGCTACCAAAGATAAACTAAGTCTGTGGGAAATGCTGCAGCTTTATATGCTTAGTAAAGGGGCAAGACGTTTACAACTGTGTACTGTGGACATTTACAACGTATACTCACTGTGCTTATTACCGAATCTTAAAGTGTACATGAATAAAATGTCTTTATAGGTTTGAACTGAATTTGTATTGTTTGTACATTAGAAGTTTAATCAGTCTTAAGTTGCTGTTATTATGGGATCTTTAAAATGTTTTATTATGCGAGTATTGCGCATGGAGCAATTTAAAGTATTGTTAGAGCTACTGTGCCAATAAAAGTGTATTAGTCCCGGATAAACAGTCGACTGACTACCAGAATAAAGTTTGCACCTTATTCTGGCCAAGAACCGCCCACTTAGACAGACAGGAGAAAAAAACATGAAAGGCAATCAATCACAGTTGTTTCATATGACTACGTGTACAGAAATCTGCCAAGAAATCAGTGAAAATGTGTCATATTTTCTGTTTATTCAAAAGTACAGAAAATCTTACAGACATAAATTTATAACCACCACAGTTAAATCTACAATACTATTCATGGATATCTAATCCACTTCTGTAAAGTCCTCAAAGTCACAATGGAATTAAGTTTAATTTCTTTATTATTTTTTAATAAATGACTTGTCCGTGAGCTTCATTATTCTTTTTAAATTTATGTGCGCTCATAATCTTTAAAGGAGACATTTCACAAAACTTTTTTAAGATGTCAAATAAGTTTTTAGTGTCCCCAGTGTACGTATGTGAAGTTTTAGCTTAAAATACCATATAGATAATTTATTATAACATGTTAAAATTGCCACTTTGTAGATGTGAGCAAAAATGTGCCGTTTCTGGGTGTGTCATTTTAAATGCAAATAAGCTAAACTCTGCACTAAATGGCAGCGCCGTGGTTGGATAGTGCAGATTAATGGGCGGTATTATCCCCTTCTGACATCACCAGGGGAAGCAAATTTCAATGAGCTATTTTTTTCACATGGTTATGGTTTACCAAAACTAAGTTACTCGGATGTTCTTTTTCTAATTTTCTGGGTTGATAGAAGCACTGGGGACCCAATTATAGCACTTAAACAAGGAAAACGTTGGGTTTTATGATATATCTTTTATGATATATTTAAAAAATGTGGGCCAGGAAGTGGGTCGGGTACAATTTTATTTTATTTATTTTTTTGCGGTCCGAGTTGCGGGCAGGTTAGTTGAAAACATCAGTCGGGTTGTTTATACATTGATCACTGGTGTGAATACATCTGGTTGCTGAAGCCACACATAACACTCGTTATAGTTGTGCGTAGGTCCTACGGCGTAGGTTCCCTGTCGGTTTTCATTTATACTTTTGCATCGTCATCCGCGTCGACGTGCAAACACACGCACAGACCGCTGGTAGGTAGTATCCACGCGTGTTACCACAGTAGCAGTGCAACTGTCAAAGAAGAAGAAGCTTGACAAGTTAACCCACAAACGAAGAAGCTTGGGTGTATGATTTGAGAAGATCAGCAATGATGGAAGTAAACAAACAGCGACTTTTGTTGCAGTTTGAGATAAATCACTCCTCAACTTGGCTCATCTTTGTTTTCACCTTCGCAATTGGAAATACTTATGACACAGTTTTTTTACCCGACGGAATGGGGTTCTGGTGGACCAATCACAGAGCTTGCGGTCTATGTAGAACTGACGCGATGTAAAAAAATGTGCGAGATGCACGTCAGGCTAAACACAGAGCTACGCACAGGCTACACATAACCTACAGCGTAGCTACGCCGTAGAGCTTACGCACGACTATAAATCGGGTTTTACTCCTCCCAAACATAATCCTGTCACTCGGAAGTTAGCAGAAAAGAACAAACAAAGATGACACGCTTGTTGCTTTATAAAGCAACAACAGTGAGTAAAAAATACTTTCTAGAACCAATAAAATAGTCAGATGAAAAACTCGAAGAAATAAAACTTTGAAAGAGCGTTTTGTGAAGCGTTTATACCCCTGTCATAGACCTGCTGCTACTCTGTGCCCCTGCCCAACATACAGTAAGTGCTGCCTTTTGTTGTATAAGCTTTGTCTTATGCTTTTTAAGGCAGAGTAATGAATAGTGCATTTGCATTTTGCACCAGACGCATTTTTGTGTAGACAAGACACATTTTTGTGGCCGAATGTAAATGGAACGGATTTAATAAATCAGATAGCTGTCCGATCAGAGAAAACACATGAAATGACCAAGTGTAAAAAGGCCCTACGTGTGTTTAATCTATACATTTTATCAGTATGTGTGATCCTTGGAATCGAATCTATGCCTCTCCCCATGAGCTACAGGAACACTACAGTATATCTTGTCATAAAAGAATTGAAAATTCCATAAATAGTTAATTGAAAGGGTCTTACGCTGCTCCTTTTGTTTCACCAGTCACACTGTTCCCAACAAGCACTAGCTGCCATTTCACTGTTCACATATTAATAGACCTGATAAAGTCTGGTTATGAGTAGCCCACTTAAACTTAAATTTAGTTAAATGTTGTTTTTATTGTTGTATGTTAAAAAATAAAATTTCGTCTATTAAATTTCATATTTTGCCTTGTTTTAGCCTAGATGTCTGGGCTGTGTTTCCACGGCTATTAGACGACTTTAAAGTGCAAAATTGCTTGCTAGGTTAGGAAATAAACTGCATCACATACGATCTCTGGTCCTGTGCACAGACCTGTAACTAATTGCAATCCAATTCCCGGCCTGATAAGAAGAAATGGCTTAATTCTGCCTCCACCGTATTAGAAATCATGAATATTTCAGCTGCTCAGATTTTCTTCTGCGTGAATGTCAGAGCATTAATGACCAGTCAGCAAGTGCACTTGCCTGAGAGAAAGTCTATTAAGAGTCAGCCGCAAATTCATCCACATGTATGTCATGCCGCGAGTGTGGGTGAACGGTACTGGCAGTAGTAATGTGACTCAAATCAGGTTTTGAATGAATTAAAACTCCTTCCATTTGACACCTTTAAAATCTGCAATACATTCATCTTACAGTAGCTCACATTTATGCACTTGTCAACAACACGCTGTGATTGCCGTTGCTCACCTGCCCTTATAAATCTATCATTCGATTTCTTAGCCGTGATTGCGATATAAAATTAAACATGTTGATATTATTGATCTGGCCTAAAAGGCCGGGAACAATTAGACCATCGACTGCACTGAAATAGACTGCAAGGTGGTGATAAATGAACACCTAAGAGGGAAACGGTGTATTTAGATTCAGAGTGGTACGAGTCGAGAGAGAGGTGTAATACACACCCGATGCTGAAAGACTTTGTGTAGTTACTGAAAGATCTTCTCGACAGATGCTATAAAAAGATGAAAGGTCCCAGACTTGTCAGTCTCCAAACTCATTTGTGTTAGAACTGAAACATCTTTGCACCTTCGGAGTGCGACGGTATTTTTGGTCTCATTTACTTCAGATAAAGGTTCTGGGAGGAGGAGGAGAGCTCAAAGAGGTGATGTCTTTTGGATGATGGCTTCAGTTCAGCTCCTAGTGGTCCCACACACTCATTTTTTACTAAAGTGCGATACAAAATGCACCATTACATAGTGAGAAGCTTCTCTATTATAGTGTTCTGCAATTTAAACCATAAAGATATTACTAAAAGGCATTAGATACCGACACATGGCCGATGCAAAGTTTAATTTTGTGTGTTTCTTTGCTCATTAAATTATAACGCATGGTGGTCTAGCTTTATTTCCCCAATTAATTTTTGTCTAGTATCAGTGCCATTGTTAGTAAAAACACAATATGTTAATCCCGCAAACTGAGAATTCTTGCAAAGAAAGTGCGAAGTGAAGAGAGAGAGAGAGCCAAAGCTTTCATTGTCCACAAGGAGTAGATCTGAGCGACCATCAAACCAGCTTTAAGGATGGCCTCCAGGATAAGAAACTACACTACACTAAACACAACAGCACGCTTTTCAGCAATAGCTTTTGTCTGGTTTCATATTCGGTTTATATGCCTATCCTGGTTTTAAAGGCTCATCGTAAAGCTGCAGGATATAATGGGAACATTACCAAGGAATAATGAGAGGCAAGCTTACGCGATATGTGGCAGAAATGCAAATGGTTGGCAGGACACCTGAAATTGTAAGAACTTAATAATACAAAATGCTTGCACTTTATCTATCACATGCTTCATGGATGACAACAAGCACCAGGAAACCTTAAATGCGAGGCCTGATCTAATACGAATTTCATCGCAAACCGTAACGACTTGAGAGAATAATGAGATGTTCTGTCACACCACTTTTCTATTAGCATTAAAAGTAGACGCATTAAATAACTTACTCCGCGTACCACTGTGCTCACGTACGCCGTAATCATTTTTCATTTTCTTGAAAGGTAATGGTCACATAGATGGTGTGTACGATTGCTGACATTACAAGCGTTGCAAAGGAAATCATGACTAGAATGGCATCCAGTTGCGTCGAATAAATTCACCTTCCCCATCTGCCATTTCTTTCCATATAAGGTTTGTGCTTGGGAATATATGAGTTGTGAATTGATTTTAAAATGGGAACTGGTTATGTTTATGCAGTGGAGCCTGAAAAAAAAACAGTGAAAAATGATAAATTTCTATCGCTCCGTTGCTTATATATATGCACTATAACCTCTCTTGGACTCTTTAACATCAATACAAAATACTGTTTGGTGTCAAGGGATAAAATAAATAAAAATGTTATTGAATTAATCAAAAATTAAACATATTTGAATGCATTAATATTCTTCCCCTAACTCTGGCTGATGAGACAAAATATTGCTGCCAAACAATTATCCCCAATTTTTGGCTAAAGCTTATAGTCCATCAGATTGGACGGGGACTGTTTATTAACAACAACATTTAAGTCATTTTACAGTTGAAGTTAATTAAACTGGAATGGGTTTGCTTGGGCCACTTCAGAACATTAAGCGTTTCTGCTATTAAATCACTCCACTGTGATTTTAGTGTATTTTTGGGTCATTGTCCTGTTGGAACATTAATCATCTTCCAGGTTTCAGCAGACTGCAGCACGTATTCCTTTTAGATTTTCCGGTTCTATTTATTTTCCTTCATCTTTATAAAGTCTCTGCCAGTAGGACACATTCATAATAAACAATGCTTCCTGCATGTTACAGTTGGGAAGCTGACAATACTACTACTTGTTTTTAACCCATTGTTGGGTTATTATACATTACCTAATGTTAGGTTGTTGTTATCCAGCATGGGTTGAAACAACTCACTATTGGGTCATTTTTAACCCAACTGTGTTTTCTGTCCAATATTAAAACCAATCAAGCATTTTTTAGCGTATGTTATTAGTTGAAAGCTTTCCAGTAGAAATGATACAGTAGAAAGGCTAGCAATGTCAAGGTCAGGGGGTTTGTATCCTAGGGAATGCATATACTGATAAGATGTACAGGTCAAATTAGCATGAGAGTGCAATTTAAAAAAGCGCAGATGGGAGTGGAAATTTCTGCGGGTGATTTACTGACATGCCGCAGGTTAAAGAACATGGCGCAAAATTCCATAATGACCAATGCAATTTACCAAGAACAGTGCAAGTCAGGATGTTCACATCTGAGCCTTTGATTCAGAACATGGTGGGTTTTCTCAATGGTTTGGTTCATTTAGGCCAGTGGTTCTCAACTCAGTCCTCGGCCCCCCTCCCAGAATGTTTTAGATGTCTTCTTATATGAAACACCTGATTCCACTCATCAGGCAACATTTCCTTAATTTACACACTAACAAACTAATGAACTGAATCAGTTGTTTTATATATGGAGACATCTAAAATGTTCTGTGGGGGGCTGAGGAGTTGAGAACCACCGGTTTAGGCATATATGAACACGGCAATTGCGCTCGGATGCGCACCAAAACATACATCCGAAAGACCGCCAGATCAAGGTGGTCTTGGCCTGATTGCAAAGAAATTTTGGATAGGTTTGCTATAAGTGTGAAAGCAATCCGACCCAACAGACCAACAAACAGACTGACTTATTGCTTTATTAACCATGAACATACCTGATAGCTCTTAAGTGACGAATTCTGGTGAGCATGTCAACCCCACGCAAAACAAAAGCTCACGTGTTCCTTTAAAATGTCTTCTACAGTACCTGCTCTCCTCTGCAATAGTTACATGGTAAGAATGTTGTCCCGTCTACGTCAAAATAAAAAAATAATATAACCACAGTTACCAAAAAAGCCACAATAATCCCATGAAGCTGCTGGACAACTTTAAGCGAAATCACAGATAATAAACAGATGCACAAAAAAAATGAGAGTTTACTCACACTGTTTGGAAATAGTGGGTCTCATTCACTAATAATTGCGCAAGTTTTTCGTATTTATATGCACACTTGAACTTCTCACGAAAACTTTCCGCCTAATTCACAACACGTGCATACGCACATGAATTTGTTCTTATAACAAACCAGCTCCCCGCTTTCATATAAAGATTTAAAAAGTGAGGAAGGAAAGCGTGAAGATTTGTCATTACGTGCATCTTCTTTATTTGTGTAGAAAAAATAAGTAGGCTGCAATAATGTATAATATAATGTATATAATAATAATATAGATCATGTATAATAATATAATTCAGAAAATATAAATATAATCATGTAAATTTTATATATCAACATTGTTATAAACATAGCAATGCCTAGTATTTGATTATAGTGTACGTGATTATATTCTTGAATTTTTGTGTACATTTAGAAGACATTTTGATACGAAAGTTTTTGACGTTTTTGTCACGATTTGTTTGTGAAAACATCTGTACGCACATCTCACAAACAAATTTGCGTATGCATGCTTATTGAATGAGACCTATTGCCTTGTGAATACGAACCAAAGCGAGATAAAATTGAAACATTGTAGCGATTTAACCTCCGGTTTTAGAAACAAAGCAATCGATCTCCAAAGGTTTAAAACCTTTGCTAAATAAATTTTAATTTAAATTAAATAAATTTAGCGTCTGAAAGGGAAACTCCTACAAATGCATATGCAATACGGTCAGTTGCAAATTTTAATTGCATGTCTTTAGTAAACCCCAACAGTATTTTTTTAACCGCAAAAGAGCCATTTGTGCTGACGCAAGCTTGTTAGTAAATCTGGCCCCAAATGGGTTAAAAAGTAACTAATACAGTCTACTGTTAAAAAATATTGTCAAAAATTGTGCCTAGCTGTTATTGGGGTGGTACCCTTTAAACAAATACACCATAAGAGTTTACATTAGAAGCTCAGAAGTACATATTGGTGCCAAAGAGTCCTGCACGGGTCCAATTTTGGAGACCCACTCCCGCACATACCCGCAAAGTTCAGCAGCAGATCCGACCCGTCACCCGTGATAATATCAAAAATAAATCCGCACCTGCCTAGTACCGTTACTATTTGGCCCGTTACCCAACCCGTACCCGCATTAATCACACACGCGTAAATCATTCCAATTAAAGTGCTTTTATTTTTTATCTCGTAAGTTACCTTTCTCAACATCACAAAAGCGTCATGAATGGACTAATGAAACAGGCTAAAGTGCGCTTTGTTTGGCCATTCAAGTAGCTTACCATCGGCACCTAAATAGGCTATGGAACCTGATAACTATACACAAATAGACATATTAATGAAAACTAAAAATACAACCTACATACACAACCCCTGCTATGCTCCTACAAGTCTTAAAATGCTTCCTAAGGGGCCAGTCACACCAAAAGCGTTTATGGCCGTTGCAGGCGCCTTTTTTGAATGATATTCTATGGGCAGGGCGCGTTTGCACGCTGTTTATGCGCGCCGAGCGCCTTGCGGTTTTTTTACGCCTGCCGCGCACGCGTTTTTAAAAGGAGCGCTGAGAGCGGGAAGCGCCCGACGTCATTCGCGGCTTTGCATTGTCCAATCGAATGAGGGGAGAGGCGGGCCTTACGTTGTAGTGAGTGAAGTTTACAGTTGCTTTGAAGAACCGGACTCCCCTCGCTCACTCTCTCCTGCGTGTTTGTACACCTCTCACCCTCAAACAAGGTCAGAGCAAGCGCCCTCTTTTTAAAGTTTCTGCCAATATGACAGTTAACAGCAAAAGAGCGCTCACGCTTCAATATTTGATTGACAAGACAGCTGACTCGGTGGTTGCTTAGCAATATGAAAAGCCGCGTCGCACTGCTCTTTTTTTAAAAAAGGCAGTGCATCGCATCTTGCGTTTGCAAGCGTTTAAAGCGCTTTTGGTGTGACTGGCCCCTAAGAGAAGACGTTCCCAGCTTCCGACTATCAAACGGCAAAACTTTATGCAACTCCTGCAACACTCGCTCCAACTAGGCTACAAGAAGCATCAACAAATGTCACACTGTCGCAGTGTTGGTGAGTGTGACGTGATGGGTCAAATGTCATGTTGTTGTGTGTGTAATGGTAATTTAGACACACAAATATTGCATATATTTTCATTCAAGCTACTACCTGCCCGCACGGAGTTAGTTATCCGCCCGCATCCCCGGCCGTGAACTTAAGGAATCTAACAATCACCCGTTTTAGACCCGACCCAATGTCATAATCCACCCGTTGCAGGACCTGACCCGTTGCAGGACCCTGCCAAAGTGTGCATACTAGTACCTCAAATATACATATTGGTACCAAATAAATGTTACATAATAGGACCTTTAAAAAGGTACCATTCTAGTAACATCTTTTTTTACCATTTTTTTCCTATAAGTGAATTAGAGATTGAATAATATCAAAGACCACTAAATCTTAGATTAGAAAAATAGAAGATATAGGATTCATCAGCTGTGTCCTTCATCTTCACAGTGTACGTTTTCACAGAATCCCACTCGCTAAGTGAAGATGTTTATGTGAAGTAAAGAGGTTTATTTCTTCTGAACCATCTGAGGTGGTCTGCGATCATGTGTGAAGCAGAGAAAAACTAGGAGCTTATTTAGATACGTAAAAGCAATGGGGTGTACTGTAAACGTGTGTGGTTTGCCTAATTTCTGTTTTCTCTTGGTAATCTATTTACTAAATTGTCTAATTTATTTCCATTACAGAGTAACACAATAAAACGTGAATGGGGGCGAATGTGTTTTATAAGCGCGGTATACGTGCAATTTAATTTGCACAGCAGAGGGCCAGTGCAATGCCATAATGTATGATAATATATGATGACTGCTTCTCTTCAAGTATTCTAAGTGAATCTGAGCTCTCACCTTCAGCTCCTCTGTGGTTCTGTGGTTTGTCTCTAGAGTGACTCAGAGCATTCAACATTCATCCTTAATCCAGTCAGTCCCATAATGGACTCCCATCGGTCGACACTGTCGTTCAGAGAAGCTCATATTTACTTACTCTTGATAGTGGCAACTCGTGTCTAATGAGTAATTTACGCTAAAATCGTCAAATCAAAACATCCCTGTTGGTTGCCACTTCCTTCGGGATGCATTGTGTTGGTAATTAATGTACGACTTTGAGCTACGCTGGGATTAGCAATTGCCATTAGTGATGCTGGGGAATAGTAGGATCTCTTGTGCATACGGAGGAATGGTTTTCCCTGTTAAATAAGATCTGTCCAACTTTCTGTCCTCGTCAACCTTTCCGAAAGTTGTGTTTCGCTGCTCCCTACGAGCCAATTAATGGTGGACTAGGAGGAATTTTTCGGCTCTAGCAAATGCTAAAAGGCAACTCGTACGATCTGACGACTTCTTAGGAAATCTGCTTGAAGAGCTTCCTACATTTGGAAAATCAATGGAAATCAAATGTCCTTTTAAGTTCGGATGGTGTGTAGCGCAGAATATTTGTGTGATTTAATGATTCAATGGAAACGCGAGCCAATGAGTGTACGAGCTTTGGGTAAATGAAGCTGGTTACAATGCGATGTCCGTATCAGCAAGCTTATAAGTGTCTGCTCATAATAGGAAAACAGGATTGCCTAGAACAAATGAGGCCATAAGGATTCGTTTCCCTCCTAAAAATATAGTAATGAGCATTGCACATTCGTATTATCTCTCTCGTTCTCTCTCTCTCTCGTAAGCTTTAGGGTAGAAGTGCAAAAAATTGACAATTAACAAAATTGTCTTGGAATCACTCCAGGGCTTTGTCAGCTATTGTGAATAAATTGTATTATTTAAAGCAAGCCTGTTGGTTCAACACATCCTCATCCCATGGCGTCAATATTTGACGACACTTGACCATGCGTCAATAGTTGACGCGGAGGGTGTACCTTTCGCGTCATTTTTTGACGGACTGGGGACTTCAATACTATTGGGTACGCATTGTCGCCTGGCATTGGGGTTGGGGTTGGGTTTGGGTAGGGATGTCATTGTGTAAATCTAACCCTAAACCGACGCGAAAATGGTAAGAAAATAGGAAAGAGAATGCAACGGACTTAATAGTATTGAAGTTCCCAGTTCGTCAAAAAATGACGCGAAAGGTATACCCTCCGCGTCAACTGTTGACGCATGGTCAAGTGTCGTCAAATATTGACGCCATGGGGTGAGACTTTTGCTAGTTTACACAAATCATGGTAGAAGCGCAGGGGTAGTTTGAACAATGCCATTGGATTTTATTAAATGAAACGTGGCAAAACAAAGATTGAAACAAAATGAAAAACAAGACCCTAAAAAGGTTTTATAAGGAACTTTTGCTTTAATCTGCCAATGCATCTTTCTCATTACTTGTGCCCTTTATTGCAGACCTTATTGGTCCTCCTTTTGCAAGATGTCAGTGGCTAAAATAAAATGGCTTTCAGTGAAGATTAGGGGAACTGTTTCAGTGCCTTGGCCTCGGTGGCATTTTAATTAACCCATCCACAAATAGTAATTGATGAGTTTCTGTGGGTGTGTATAAAGTATTGTGTGGGTATTTTTGAGTAGCGTGTGCACATTCTTATATATAGATGCTTACCGTTAGACTGCCTGTCATTTTTTTGACAAACATATGTTACTTCGCAAGTAGTTGCTGTATGCTATGTTATGTTTTCAGCTGAATAGCCATATGAAAGGTGTTACAACATCACAAGGCATAAAAGGTTTATCTCAGCTAAGACACAAAAGCACATATCTACTCTATTAATAGCTTATTTGTGGACATTGCTATGCGTTTTTTTATCCTTGTCCATCTTTTTCTCCCTATGTCCAAATACAAGGACTAGCATCGATCTGCACATCTCACAAACACATCCGCTTCAATTGATTTAAGCACAGTAGGCCATGGGTGAGCGGAGTTGCTCCTGAATGAACACAAAAACAGAACAAGTGTTTTGTTGTGGTTTCTAGACGCGAGCCGACGCAACAACTGCTAATGGCTGGAGGGCGGCTCTCGCACAGGTATGTACTGTTAGTTTCATGGATTTTCCCCCTCGTGTTTGGATATAGCCCACGGGGAGTCCTTTCTGTCCTGTCTCTGCTGGGATGTGATGTGTGTGTGTAATTACTGAACCTGAGCTGCAGGCAGACACCGTGCTGGATAAGGGAGGGAGGATATTGTCTCCATCAGGCTCCTACCATACAGCCCCATACGCCAGTCAGTATCGACGCTGACTTTTCGCGCAGCCAAACGGCTCCCCGATGGGTATTTGAATGGCAGCCCATCAGTAGAAAGGAAAGAAGGGAGGAAGGAGTTGATTTTAATCTGCCCACTGATCAATATGATCCATGCCTTTCCTTGGCAGCGTTTATAGAAGGTTTACTCTTGAAAGAGATCCATTGCCCTTTATCTGCATATTTTCCCCCTGAAACCGAATACCGCAATCACTCCGTGTCATTCCAACCCGAGTCTCTCGCCAAAACACTATATCATTCCTGCACTTTCAGTATGACTTTCCGCTAGCAGCTCTTTGTCAGCAGTTTAAATGTTCGGCTTTTGTCTTTAAGCCACCACAGAAACTGAGTTTTTTTTTGCACCCCGCTGATATTAGCTCTTGAAAACGTACCCATAAGACGCGACTCCCTTTAAGATAAGTGCACTTTTGGAAAATGCATGGTTTGCTTTAAAAGAGTTTGCACATTTTTATCAACTTGTTTTTCTTTATTATTGTTTAGTTGACTTTGATGTTCCATTTGTGGCAATTCTAAGGAAAAAGTTTTGTTTTTTAAATACAAAGGTTAACACAAACTATTTACAGACAACACTATTAAATGATGCACCGATAGGATTTTTTTGGGCCAATACCGATTCCGATATAAACAGACAACTTCTGGCCGATACCGATGCCGATACCGATATTAAACACTTGTATACAATACTATACAGTTGGTCTATTAGCTAGTTTATTTCTGCATCAAATTATTTTTACCGAACATGGATTGGATCTAATTAACATTCAACTGACCAACATAATAAGAGAGGCACAACTTAAGCTAAAACAAATATAATAAGACAGCATGACAACCTTCAAAGGTGGATTTTGATATTCAGCATTTATTTTGTTAACAACATTAACTATTTTTTTACATATAATGGATTTCTTTATGCAGTTATTAATAAACAATCGGTATCCGCCTTTCTTGTGCTATTGCCGATTTGCCGATGGTTTCAAATTCATCAAAAATCGGCCGATAAATATCGGTGGCCGATATATCGGTGCATCACTAGTTTAAAGAGATGCCACACTTTAAAAACAAACGGTGCTTAATAGCACTAAAAGTGGTTCTTGGCTCATAATCATAGAGAAACCATTTTTAGTGCTATATAGCACCTATGAAGCACCAAGAACCGGGGTCATAAAGCACTACAGTAGCACCACATATGGTTCTACATAGCACAATATGGTTCTACACAGGTACTTAATCAGTGCTATATGGCACTTAAAATGGTTCCTCTATGATTACGAGCCAAGAACCACTTTTAGTGCTATTTAGCACTGTTTGTTTTTAAAGTGCATGAACTTGGTTCTCCAAAGAACCTTTTTAAGTCAAAGGTCCCTAAAAACATTAATTTTTAGGATTTTATATTTGGAAGATCCTTTATCCATTACAGAAAACTTTGTGTGGAACAGAAGGTTCTGCGGTTGTTAAAGGCTCTTTATAGTATCATACAGCCAAAAATTGTTTAGCGAAATTGCATTGTTTAGCACCTTTTTGGTAATGTTTTAATAGTTCATAACATCAGTTTTCATCATGTGTGCATTAGTCTTCATTTATCAACTCTAAAAGTCCAGTTTGTGTACAGTTACAAATATTTGTTTTTTTTTTTATGTCAATTTAAATGATAAATCCAACTTCATGCAAAAGCAATGTCAATGCTATTGAAAAACCTACCTGTACCAGTCCAAGCCTTTGTCATAGTTCCTATCAAAAAAATGTGGCTCAGTCCCGAGTGCTCGAACATCTGGATGGATTCGGATGAACTCCAGAACAGCACGCGTGCCTCCTTTCTTAACGCCCACTATAAGCGCATTGGGTAACTTCTTGTTCCCGTATTTTGGCGAATTAGTATTGTTAACTTGCTTGTGATCTATCTGTGTTTTCTGGTGTTTGCTTTGGTTTCCAGTAAGATTTGCCACGAGACCTGCAGCCCCCTCCGATATAACTCTCGTCTTTGCAGTGATAGTGCAATAATGTGACTTCTGTAGAAGTTTTTTACTCCCTATGGTTTTCAGATGGACGCAGCGATGCTCCTCCAATCTCTGGTTAGTCATGATTGTACCGGAACAGAAGAGGATGCTGTAGCATAGATACGTGAAAGACAACGAGATCGTGAATATAAAAATAAATCTTCTGCTTAGCCTGTTTGAAGATGGCACGACTCGGCTGGACAGGAACCTATATGCCATGTCTCCATGGATGAAAAGACGGCATGTTTTTCTCTGTAAGTTTCTCTGTGGTGCGTCTCGTGCTCCCCATCAAGACACGGCAAACTCGGACGGCGCGAACTTACATCTCATTTGGGAAAATAATAGTTAATATTTCCGACCAGACACAAGGGATGAGGAAAAGTGCAATGTTTACCAATAAGATAAAGTTTTAAAATTACCCTGACAAATGTAATTCCACTGCTTTGAGTTCGGGCGTCGTGTCACTTTCGTACGTTAAATCACCTCAGCGTCGCTCCTCACTTCACTATAACGGAGTTGCTGCTATAGTGTTTGAAATATTTAAAGTAATCCATTTGTTTGATCCGATAAAATCACATCGTCCTGCTAAATGTAATCCTTGTTGGAAATCTGATATTCCAAGTCTTAAAAGGCACATTTTGCTCCCAAGTTTCCAACGCGAAGCTGCGCCGCGTCTCTCCGCCGCACCGCTCAGCTCATGTTGGTCTCTTTGTAAACTTCTCAAGAATGGCTTTGCGGCAGTGAAGCGCTCGAGATCAATATTTAAAGACGACGCCTGACGTCACGTCATATTTTCATATTCCTCGTGCGTTTGTCTTTTTTTAAAGGAGCATGCCACATCTGCTTGTGAACGGCAACTTTTGTTTATCTTAAAGCAATGATTTGAGATGTGTTTTTATACCAGTGATGCCATTGAAGATGCTGTGTGTAATATTTTTGGAGGTCTAATATTCACATGAGCATGGTGTGAAGCTTGTATTTTTACATACATTTGTTCAGAGAACATCGGAGATTCTGTATTTAAACATGGAAAAAATGAAATGAAATAATTGATAACAAGCTCTTATGACTTAAAATGCAATATAATAATGCAAGCAAATTTACATTCATGCATT
Organism: Misgurnus anguillicaudatus; assembly: GCF_027580225.2. Classification (NCBI taxonomy): domain Eukaryota; kingdom Metazoa; phylum Chordata; class Actinopteri; order Cypriniformes; family Cobitidae; genus Misgurnus; species Misgurnus anguillicaudatus. Next base: position 16,219,023 of record NC_073355.2, read on the forward strand.
CGGCAGAAACTTTTATTCAAAGTGAATTGCAGTGCATACATTTTTTTACCAGTATGTGTGTTCCTTGGGTTCAAGCCCATGTTTTTTTGTACTGTTAACGCAATGCTCTAATTGCGTAATAACACAAAATTGCTGACTTTTTTGTTTTTGATAACTGAGAATGCAGTTTATGTGCATAAACTTTGTTAAAAATATTTTCTATTCAAAATGAAAATAAAAAGAAGATGCAAAATAGATATTTTTATGAGTGATTTCAGATTTGGAGCAGACTGAATCCTGAATCTCTCAAATTCAAATTCAAATTGCTTTATTGACATGATATACTTGAGTACATATTGTCAAAGCATTGCACAAAACAAAACAACATAAAACATAACAAAAACATAACATATATATTTATACAAATGAATACAATATGGATGTGTCACTCAGTCCCTCTGATTTTGTGGCAGTTATAAATATAAAGTGCCACTAAAGAATTAGTAGGTCCTTCACCAAGTAAGATTTTTAATTTTTTAATCATTTTCACCAATTGACAGAAACTCAGGAATAATCTCCTGTATTTGATTGTACAGTGAATCTCTTAAAGATTGATATTTATTACATTGGAGAAGGAAATGTTCTTCTGTCTCAACTTCTACTGTTGTGCATTCATTACATAAACGCTCTTCTTTAGGTAACCAGGTCTTTTTATGTCTACCTATTTCTATGGCCAGCTGGTGGTCACTAAGTCAACTTTTTCACCATTTCCACCATCTTATCTCTCTCTCTCTCTATCTCTCTCTCTCTCTTTTTCTCTCTCTCTCTCTCTCTCTCTCTCTCTCTCTCTCTCTCTCATCATGTGGTTTGGAGATATGCCTCTATTAGAAGACTGAATAAGGACAAGGCATTGAAAGGTGCAATAACATTTGTTTTAATATCACATAAAGACAATTATCAAGACAAACAGACCCTTAATCTCCATTCCCTAATCTGCTGCACAGTTTTATCTCTAATGTGTTTGTATAGTAAAACCTCACTTAAAGTCTTACGTCTCCTGCAAATACTATATCAGAAAACTTTGGTTTGCACAGGTGAAATTCCTATAAAAAAGCCACTTGGAAATTTTGGGACTTAAATATCCAGCTGTTTAAGTGCATGGTGGCTCAGCTTGTTAAACAGATTGTCATTACTAAAATTGCCTGTTTATATTGGCTACATTCCTAAATGGCCATTACTTCTGCTAACTGGCAAATAATATGTCTAACTTCGATCATCTCGAAAGACTCGGATGTTGTAGACATGAATTACACAAGAGTCCAAGATTGTTTCAGTCAGCAAATGTCACTCTCTCACTTTGTGTTGGTCTGACATTTTCCACAAAACACAGAAGGTGTAGATTATATTTATATAAATGTTGACACCACAAAATGCACACCAAAATAACATGACCACGATGGGATAGTCTTTTGGTGAAGGAGTTTTAATTAATGGATTTTCTTAAAAATATATTTCCCAGTGATATAAAATGTAAGTATAGAAATGCATGCAATGGGACTCCACCGCCCCCAAGTGAAACGGTGAGGGGTACAGAAAGTAAATGTGTAACTGCGAGACAGTTTTTCCAATTAGTGGGGCACCAGAGAGTCTGTTCAGCTAATCAGCCACCCCTGCTGTGACTTGCAATTCGCTTTTAGTGAAATGTGATCAGAGACCGTGGATCAATTGGGTCAACAGCATTGCCCGAGTTGACATTGATACAATTAAGCATGGGGCTTCATTAACCTTTTGATTCTAGAAAGCGCAGAGTCTCATTCTTGATATTTCTAAACATAATATATAGACATTTTATTGGCTTTAGAGGTGAGTGCTGCAAGATATGATCTGAAATAACCCAGGTCAAAGTGCGGTCAGGCTATAAGGTGGTTGTTTAATTTTTAGTGAAACAATTTCAAACTCTGCTGGATGTAATATTTCCACAGGAGTGAAAGTGCCATTTCAAAATAATTCTCAATTACCAGGTTATATTCCAGAATGACACATTTGGGGGTTGTTTTCATTTATCATATTTAATGTGTTTTTGTAACTGTTCTCTGTATATTTCAATTTATGTTTCAATCAAACTACCACCACTTTCTTTATCTTTGTGCTCCGTGATGCCAAAATTGAAAGACAGATCATTAAAATCCTATTTTGTTTTGCTGTAAAATAATTAAATTCCTAAACAGCCTTTCTTTTGAGCTTTTCAGCACCACGGACAGAGACCAGCATGACGGTCTCTGTCCATGGTGCTGAATTGCTGCTCCTTTGTCAATAGTGATATGTGACTCTGGACCACTAAAGCAGTCATAAGGGTAATTTTTTTTTAAATAAGCTTTCCATTAATGTATAGATTGTTATGATAAGACAATGTTTGGCAACTATTTGAAAATCTGGAGTTTAAGGGTGCAAAAAAATCTAAATGTTGAGACAATTGCCTGTAAAGGATTAGTCAATTTTCTTTAAAAAAAATCAGATAATTTACTCACCACCATGTCATCCAAAATGTTGATGTCTTTCTTTGTTCAGTCGATAAGAAATTATGATTTTTGAGGAAAACATTCCAGGATTTTTCTCATTTTAATGGACCTTAACACTTAACATTTTTAATGCAGTTTACAATTGCAGTTTCAAAGGACTCAAATGATTTCAAACGAGGCATAAGGGTCTTATCTAGCGAAACGATTGTCATTTTTGGCAAGAAAAATAAAAAATATGCACTTTTAAACCACAACTTCTCGTCTTCCTCCGGTTGTATGACGAGCCAGTGCGACCTCACGTAATTGCGTAATGACATCAAAAGGTCACGTGTTACATATATGAAACGCACATTTGCGGACCATTTTAAACAATAAACTGACACAAAGACATTAATTAGTATCATTCGACATACAACACATTGGAACGGTCCTCTTTTTCCACATTTGTAAACACTGGGGCATAGTTTCGATACATCATCCTCTTGACATGATGATGTATTGCGTGAGGTCGCGCTAGCGCGCCACAGGAACGGAGGAAGAAGAGAAGTTGTGGTTTAAAAGTGCATATTTTTATTTTTATTGTCAAAAATGACAATCGTTTCGCTAGATAAGACCCTTATGCGTCATTTGGGATCGTTTAGAGTCCTTTGAAACTGCAATTTTAAACTGCATTAAAACTGTTAAGTATTGGGGTCCATTAAAATGAGAAAAATCCTGGAATGTTTTCCTCAAAAAGCATACTTTTTTCTCGACTGAACAAAGAAAGACATCAACATTTTGGATGACATGGTGGTGAGTAAATTATCTGGATTTTTTTAAGAAAATGTACTAATCCTTTAAAGCTATCCAAATGAAGTTCTTAGGATTTTACTAAAAATACATTAATTTTTAATATATTTACATTGGCATAATAAAATGTATAAATTTGACCTATACAATGTTTTGTTGGCTATTGCTACAAATACAGTATACCAGTGCGACTAATGACTGGTTCATGTATGTGACTGCATGTGAGTTCCTAGATTTAAAGTCATGCATTAAGTGTTGATGATTTTAAAATAGTTAATAGCAGTAAAAACTAAGACCTACCAGAGCGACAAAACTTCAGAAAAACTGAAAGCCATATAATTAAACCATCTGCTTACACTACATATGTTCCTTCAGACTTCTTTGTTTACACCTATTAATAAGATAAGAAAAGGTCTAGTTGGAATTAAATTATATAATCTGCAAGTTTTCCTATCGTCGAAAAGAATGAGGTATTTTAGAAGCGTCTTTTGTGTTTCCTTCTCAAGCAAGGCCGAGGCATTTCTCTCTAAGCTCCAATCACCATTGTACTGCTGTTCGTTCCTCTGAATTCAGTTTCGGGCAATCATTCAACAGTAATAAGATCAGAGCCTTTGCTTGCATGCATCACTCCCAGCCTCAAAGGCAAGAAGAGATTTTCTCGCCCTTTCTCGTGCTCAGCCATCACAAGTGGAAAATTTACCAGTATCGACCATTGTGTATACGCCATTAGTGCCGTTTCCGTTTCGTATTCTGAAAACTGAGTAGCATAAACGTACGCTTCTATTCATCCTTTTGGTGCCTTGCATACAACTTCTGCTTTGTTACGGTGAAGTTAATACCATGGGAACCAGATGTCAAGGAAAGGCCTTTGAACAGCAGGTTACTTCTTACCCTGCCAATGACCGAATCAGCTAATTGTTACTGACATTTTCTCCGTGTTGTTTAAATCAGAACTGTTTTGATCCATCGATCGCCGATGCCGCTCACAAAAGGGGGACATGAGTTAGAAATGTCACCCGTTTGGTCATCAGCAGCGTCTTGCCCGAGAGTTTCCCTGGAACCTGGTAATTGTCACCCAGTCTGTATTGACAGTAGTCAGCGGGAAACTCAGCATGAAGTGATATTTACGGACATCTCGAAACCTGCCAGCAGGCATCCTTATTTTAGTCTCACATTACATGTGAAGTTTTTTTTTGTTGTTGAAAAAATCGCCACATTTCTGTTTCAATTACAGATTATCCAGCTTTCAATAAGACTTTTTGATTGCTTTCCACATAAAGTAGTGAACTTAAAACCGGATTTGCATAACTCGAATGAAATCTACTTTGTCTGGTGATATTGAAAACAAATACGAGCAAAATAAATAAAATTTATCAAACATTTCGACGGCTAACACTTCAGTTCAGTAAATGGTGTGTGGGCAGTGAGGACTGTATTGGCTCTTTGATGGATAGTTTAATGGCACTTACAACAACACACAAGATCCTTTATCTCAGAACGTCATCTTGAAAATTGCCCGTAATTTATCTAGTCTGGCTTGTCTTTCTAGGAGACAGCTGAACACGTCACTGTAAAATATTATTACGGTGTCATAAAGCTTTCCTCATATATTACAAACGCGCCACCCACACACTCAATATTAAAATCCATTTTAGGGCAATTTGCCTATAATACCGTATTCTCCCGCAGTCTAATGTATGCTCCATTTATCTGTATTCTTTATTTTATTAAAATATATAGAATAGTAATTAAAGGTGATCGGGGACGGTTTAAGTGCAGGAATTTGATCAAGACTGAGTAGGTGATCATTAACTGGGTTGGCTGCTCAGACAGCCATTTGGTAATTTTCTCTGACTGGCAGAATTCCCAGATTTAGTTCGTGTATTCGTGTTTTGAAAGGTGAAGGTTTCGTACTACGGTATAGATGCACATGCACAGAATATTTCTTCAGTATTCAGTCTCATTTTGTAGTCTGCACGAAAACGTGATTTGCAAAGAAACTCTTTAAGTGCATTAAGAAATGTCACTGTTTAAAACATAAGCAGAATGTGTCACATCGCAGCACACTGTTTAACATTATCATGAAGACATTATAATGTGCAGTACATGCCTAATGATATAATACATAATTAACATGCAGTTGAAATTGATTAACTATTTCTCGTTCTCTCCGGTGGCTGTCTTGAAAACAGCAGTGCACCACATTTTCAAGTGCAGCGTGCCGTGCGTGCCAACCTCCTGTCCTTGATAAATGCCTCTATGGGTACTTTTCATGTTTACTAATTTTTTGTCTTTCACTCTCAAGAAAATGAGAATCTCCAGGCAGGTGTAATGAAGATTTCAACACCCTCTAGATGGCCTCGTTTTTTAGCCATCTCATGTTCATTTATAGCATCTGCATCTCTGACGCGCACCGGAGCGCATGCAACCCGGCGCTTTCAGCCCCAAACCGAAGCGCCATCCACTGCGGGCTCTGACTAAATTGAATCCAAACAAAATGGCAGAGAAATGAGAATCGGCCCTCATTGATGTCATCTATCACAGAGGCACAGTCAGCCAGACTGGAAATGATTCCCATAATGATACAGTATGTGCCTGGCCTTGCGCAAATAAAACTAACCGGGTTGTCTTTTGGTTTCTGAGGTCATGGATAATGATTAAAAAGTATCATCGCATTAAGGCCTGATTTGCAGATGGTGTGTGCCTATTTGCATATCGTCAGCCCTTTACACAGCATGTTTGCACAGTCTTACTGTGTTTGTGCGGAAAAGCCTTTAGGAATATTTAGGATCAGGCTTTACTAAAAACAGTTCGAGTTGTTTTTTTGAACAAGGTCATTGCTTAAAGGAATAATCTACTCATTTTCAATATTAAACTATGTTATTACCTTAACTAAGAATTGTTGATACATCCCTCTATCATCTGTGTGCGTGCACGTAAGCGCTGGAGCGCGCTGCGACGCTTTGATAGCATTTAGCTTAGCCCCATTCATTCAATGGTACCATTTAGAGATAAAGTTAGAAGTGACCAAACACATCAACGTTTTTCCTATTTAAGACGAGGAGTTATACGAGCAAGTTTGGTGGTACAAAATAAAACGTAGCGCTTCTCCAAGCGGATTTAAAAGAGGAACTACATTTTATGGCGTAATAGCACTTTTGGGAGTACTTCGACTTGGCGCAGTAACACCCTCCCTCTCCCATTATGAGAGGGCAACCCTATATCACGCAAATGCGTGACTATTTCACGTATGGACCAACACGAAAATGTCACGTTTTGCCGGTTTTGAACGTGAGCATGTCACGTTTTCTGTTTGTGTCACTTTCACGTTATGGTTACTCAACTTTTTTGTCCTATTTTCAAACCATTTTCGCTTCGGTTTAGGGTTAGATTTGGTGCTTGTGTTATATGTCACTTTAAGTATTTGTCACTTTAAGTATTGGTTTATAAATAAAAAGATACAAGACTTATTCTTTTATATTTTCTAAACTTTAACCAATTGTCGCCTGACGTTGGGGTTAGAGTTTGTTTAGGTAAGGATGTCATTTTATGTAAATCTAACCCTAAACCGAAGCGACAATGGTAAGAAATTAGGACAAAAAAGTTGAGTAACCAAAACGTGAAAGTGACACAAACAGAAAACGTGACATGCTCACGTTCAAAACAAGCAAAACGTGACATTTTCACGTTGGTCCATACGTGAAATAGTCACGTATTTGCGTGATATTGGGTTGGAGAGGGAGAAGGGGAGCGGACTTTTCAGGCGAGTCGAAGTACTCCCAAAAGTGCTATTACGCCATACAATATAGTTCCTCTTTTAAATCCGCTTAGCGCTACGTTTTATTTTGTACCACCAAACTTGCTCGTATAACTACTCGTCTTAAATAGGAAAAACGTTGATGTGTTTGGTCACTTTATCTCTAAATGGTACCATTGAATGAATGGGGCTAAGCTACCTGTAAATACTATCGAAGTGTCGCAGCGCGCTCCAGCGCTTACGTGCACGCACACAGATGATAGAGGGATGTATCAACAATTCTTAGTTAAGGTAATAACATAGTTTAATATTGAAAATGAGTAGACTATTCCTTTAATAACATAAAGGTCCTCACAAATCTACATCTAAGATTGTATTATGTATATAGCCTCACAGCTAACACACAGACTAAAATCTACCTAATTTGTATTATTCAATGATTTTTTTTTACTGAAAATACATTTATAAATTTATAGCACAGAATTGTCCATACAGGAAGATAAGTTGCTGTGTTGGATGGTGATGTTGTATTCACCTGCTATTGTTTGTGCATTATTAATGGTCTATGAACCATTCATAGTCTATCCATCTATATTTGATATAAATTGATCACTGCAGTGCTATATTTGAATGGCAGTAGGAAACTTGTAAGGAAGTTTATTTTTTAGAACATCGGCAGAAAGTCCTTGTGATTCAAATTCAGGGAAGCTGCAAATAGAAACTGCACTGCCAACAGTTTGCGTTCAATAGGTTTTGACTGGATTTTTTCCTAAGGTTGTGATCTGCAATCAGGCTGCAGAAGTCCTTGCAGAAACAATCATTGCATGCTAATAAGGAGGCGTAGAGAGCTGTAAGTTAATTCATTTCATTTACACATGTTAAAATACACATGTAGTTAAATACAGGTTATGAGCTTACCTTTTTTTACATTTAGGCATTTGGCAGAGGCTTTTATCCAAAAGATTAGGAAACAATAAAAGTGATGTGTCATAGGGAGGCAAGGCAATAGTACAAAAGGTGCTTATACCAAGGTACAAGTTTTCACTATTCCGAAACAATACCTGTTGAGGGAAAAACAACTTTTTTTGGAGATGAGAGTCGCATGGTATATTTGTGACATTAGCCAACAATACATTGTATGGGTCAAAAACGTTTTTAATGTCAAAGTGAGGTGAGCTGACCCGACCTGACCCAAACCAAACCGTGGGGTACTATGCAATGGAAAAGCGGCAATAGTGTTGTACCTTCTGGCCCCTTTTGAGTTTTTATAGAAACGTCCTCCTAGTTCCTTTAGGAACTTTAAAGACATTGGTTCTTCCAGTTAACCCATCATACGGTAAAGGTTTTAGAGGACTTGTAATAAGTATTGAAGGCTCTTTAAAGGTGCCTCAAGAGACTTTTAATTTTAACATCTTAATAAAGTTTACTTTTGCACTATTACATTTAAAAAAAAATCTATAATCAGCATTATGCGGATGTAATATACATTTTTAAAATTTTATATTTAAATCTTGGCCATGTACCTCTTTAACATGCTTTATACAGCACATCAGCCGGTCTAGACTCTACAGGTTTTGCAAAACATATTGATCCATGTTATGCCAGCTTTATTTAAGAATAATCCAAACAGCTCCTCGACTATGCCTAAATGAAAGCAAGGACTTCTGACTATATGTTCAAAGGAATCAATATGGTTAATATGGCATTTGTTTACATTTTCCTCTTCTTTATTTTTCATTATTTCCAATAGAACACAGACTTTTGTATCTTGCTGTATATGTGAGATAAAGATCCAGTCTTCTGTGTTAAAATCTGTAGGTGAGATTGCGGAGTGCAGTCAAAAAATACTACCTAATAACACCAGATTTTATAGGCTGACTCAGTTCTCTGTAAATTGACAATATATCTCTTTTAAAGGCTTGTGTCCAGGTCCCATTGCTACAGTATCAGAGGGCCGTGCTACTAAGTGTCTTTCCTAAAAGCTTTCAAATGCTCTTGCTCTGCAAGATTTAATCTCTTGTATTAGGTAAGTTGTTCGCGGCCATTCTGCAACTCTCGGTATTGGCTATGTAAATCATTGCTATTTGTGCCATTGACCCCAGCGACCAGGAGACGCGCTTGTCTGTGAAATAGGTTGACATGGCCCATTGATCACAATTATAGCAGGTGATTTGCTCCAGGCCTTGGTCAAAACAGTACTCTAAAATGAGGGCTTGAGAGTGGAATCCATATTGCATCCAGGAGGTGATTAACACGGTGAAAATATCCCAGAGGACCTGGCGTGCACTAATGAGGGAGAATCACAAAGTTGCCTGAAGTCAAAGTAATCGGCTCGTCGTGTTGCGTTCGAGCACCTCGGCTATCAGAACCTGATGCTGCGGTCCAGTTCTGTTTAATCGGTTTCTTAATAGGAAGTAAATCCATCTCATCACAAAGCAAATGTGGTTTATATCATGGTTATTATTGCAGACCCTGATTTCAGTGTTTATGAGTGCTGCAGATTGTGAACAGTCTCATTAAAAAGTGCTTTCAATGCACTCCCTCTCTTTCTTTCTTTCTCTCTCTCTCTCTCTGTCTCTCTCACATTTCGCCCAACCACTTCAGTAAGTTGGGCACAGAAGCAAAACATGCAGTCACAGTTTTTGTGACAACTGACAATACTTATTTCGAGGGCATCTTTCTACCGAAATGACCGTGGCACTTATCATCAGCAGCACGGCGAGCTGCAGAGACATTAATGGCTAGCTTTACAGTCAGTGATATTTCTTCCAGACCAAACCCAACAGCAATATTTGGCCTTTTACTGTCACAAACACCCTGGCGAAAAGTCTAATCGGGATCAGCAATGCACTAAAGCACATGCATAATTCATATGTAAAGGAGAAATTTTAGAGTTCTCAGAGGTTTGGCTTTATTCATTATTGATGGGCAGATTTTGCTTAGTCTCCTCTTCATATTCAGAGCTCATTTACTTTGAGCGGACGAGATGCAATACCGTTGTTCACTTCAATATTATCTCTCAATTAATGTTCTTATAGGATTTAGACCTGGATTTAAACCGAAAGCCATTAAAACCCAGCAAGTCAGGTTGTTTTGTGATTTACTGTTTTATACATAAATCATCATCTGTACATAATAAACATTCTGAATTATAACATTAAAGCTTACGTAACACACGCTGTATCTGCATTTCTGATGTTAATCTGGAGTACCTATAGAGTAGTATGACATTCTTTATATCTCTGAAGAGTCTTTAGTTTAATCAGATTTATAAAAGAAAGATTAGCTTTACCGAATCTTTCCGATAACGTACGAAAAAATGAAGAAGGAGGAGTTACTACCGCGGGAGGAGCGAGTACGAGTCATGCAACACTATACAACACTGTTTAACTTATGATTCACTACATGTTCGTGTCATTTATATAATATGCACGCGCCTATTTCAAACATAAGACAGAAGTCTTACTTACCGCATGCAACTCATGACCCGGTTGAGACTTTTCAATGAAATCCAGCGCATCAAACACACACGCAAAACTCTGCTGCTACCCCGGACAATAAACTATATCCATTGTTTCCATAAGGCTGGCTTTCTTCTCCTTACATCCAAAAACACACTTCTTCTTTCGTGCCATTGTTGAGCTTTGAAATTAAACAAAGCTGTGTCGCGTAATGTGATGTTTGCAAGTTCTAGCGTCTCTCGTTGATTGACGGGTGGGCGGGGTTTTCCTGGGGAAGTGCCCATAAAAAGATACGTATAGAAACAGGGGCGGACTGGCCATCTGGCACACCGGGCAGTTTCCCGGTGGGCCGACGTACTTTTTGGGCCGCTACATCTCATACTATCTTTGTCTGCTGAGCAGCCCAGTTAGCGTCTTTTTTTCTAGACAGACCGGCCCACTGACATTTAAGCAGCAGCCCATTGGTTATTTTTTTTAATGACATTAAGCTGGCCCAATGACTGCCCAGCCCAGTCATCGTCTGTTTTCCCTAGATAGACCGGCCCACTCAGCAGCAGCCCATTGGTTATTTTTGATTGACATTAAGCTGGCCCAATCACCGCTTTGGTCTCTGTGCAAGTGAGCATGCGTCGTCGGTCAGTTCACGTGTCAAAATAGAGAGAGAGAGATGGAGATAACACGCAAGGGAGGCACAGATAAACAATTGCATATAGCTTGTTTTAGGTTTCATAAGTGTGGATTACTAAACTAAACTAAACTAAACTAAACTAAACTAAACTAAACTAAACTAAACTAAACTAAACTAAACTAAACTAAACTAAACTAAACTAAACTAAACTAAACTAAACTAAACTAATAAATAACATGTTCTAGAAGTGTGTGTTGTGTCAACTCTCACTCTTTTCTGCTATTAATTGGGTTTAGTGCTTTTATTGGAGTTGCTATTGCTACATATTTAAAGGCGTGCAAAGATGGGTGGTATTTGTAATTATACACTGCAAAAAATGATTTTCAAGAAAAAAATTCTTAGTATTTTTGTCTTGTTTTCAGTAAAAAATATCTAAAAATTCTTAAAATAAGATGGTTTTTCTTAATGAACAAAATGACCCAAGAAAATAAGTCTAGTTTTTACACCAAAAATTTTAAATGTAAGTGATTTTGTGCATAAAACAAGCAAAAAAATCTGCCCATGGGGTAAGCATGGGGAAATTTTTGCATTTAGTGTTTAAGAAAATGTTAAAGATTTTTTTGCTTGTTTTATGCACAAAATCACTTAAATTTGATATTTTTGGTCTAAATATACTAGACTTATTTTCTTGGGTAATTTTCATCGGGAAAAGCAATTTTAATTTAAGCATTTTTGGATATTTTTACTGAAAACAAGACAAAAATACTAAGATTTTTTTTCGTGAAAGTCATTTTTTGTAAGTGTAGTGTGGGCCGGTTTGGGCCAAAATGCCAGGGCCGAATTTTTGTCCCAGTCCAGCCCTGTATAGAAACCCCTGAAACGTCAGCTGGACCCATAATCAAAAAAAAACTTTCCGAAACTTGTTCGAACCCTGGCGAAGTACATTTGGCACAGAAATTCTTTAACACGCCCAACTGCTTTTTTGACACTTTGCCTACGTTTAGCATGAGGAAACAACTCTATAACTGTGTTAATAAGTCAGAATGCGTGAAATACCATTGAACCACCCCTTTAATGAACAGTAATATTGACTGAGTAACGCCATGACAAAAATTGAAATCAATATAAAATCAATGCTTTGATGCTCCTCAAAATTAGATTAGCGTGGATTTCACAGACAGTGTCATTTGATAACAGACACAAAGCAAAAATAGCTATGTACTTCTGTTTGTCCTTTTCATCCTTATTGTGTAGAATCGATGGCGCTGCCGTACATGCAGTATGGGCTCTGTGTCACCCCGGCAGTGATGTGTCTCTGTTAAATAGGTATAATGGTGACGATAAGAGCGTTGCAATAAATGGGCCGGCATTTATCAGAATGGAGGAGGCTGGGGGATAGACGCATGAATATTTGATCACACGTGATGACTGTGGCAAATACTGACGGAGGTGTTCTCAATTTTCTGCATAGTTTGCCTTGTCACAGAGGACCAATTCTATATTCGTACAATTCAGCAGTTTGGCACAGGCGCGGTCCCAGACAGGTGGCGTCTGCTGGTGGAGATAGCTCACACCTTCTGCTGTAAGGAAAATAAAACGGAAGGAACCGAGGAGAAGAGAGAGAAGTTTAAGCATTGATCGTTTCCTCTCGTGACAGTCACTGCTTCCTAGAGAATAAAGTGAAATGGATTCTGCTTCAGTGAAACAAAAGCCAGCACTTAAGTATACGAAGAATCAGGGTAAAAATCAACTCTTGTTCAGCGGGCATGCAGATGTCACCGATTGTCTGATTCACATTGCGCAAAGAAGTGTTAAGAGGTTTCCAAAACCTAGAGTCTTGGGATCCGAAGACATCTTTGTGTTAAGTCAAGTGCACAGATCTGTAGTAGACCAAAATGTAACAAAGTCTTTGGTGTGATTTGTCAAAAAGTAACGTTTTTAAAAGAGCTTCAATTATCCGATTCATGATTTTAGATTTCCTTTGGGGTTTGTACCTTTTGCTTATCATTAAGATACACTAATACACACCAAAGTAAACAATGACGCAAGTTATTGTCTCCAACGTAAATCTCTTTTCTTGCTACAACAAACACACGGCAACAGTTTACTTCCTGGGGTTGATGATGTAGACAAGCAAGTTCACTCCTGTTAGCATTGCATTGTGAGCATTGTAATAAAGCTAAAAAAATTTCACATGGTATGTGGCCCATTACCCAGCCTATATTTAAAATCCTGATGTGGCCTTTGAGTCAAAAAAGTTTGCCCATCTTAGACAGAAAGCTCTGGGGGCGCAAGCTTCTCATTACTTTTTCTATTGCTTTTTCTTAAAAGCCTTCTGCATGCAA